>NC_044988.1:73527191-73838857 GCF_008728515.1 Papio anubis
CTTGAATCCACTGACATTGAAAGATTTGCTTCCCCCTTAACTCCCTGACCATGACAGAATATCAGCAATGTCATTTGCATCTTTAGTGAAGTCTGAAAAATTTATAACATTGAGAAGAAAGTACATTCCTTAGAAGAAAGTGGGGCAAACTCAGCTTTCAGCAGAAATAGTGCCGACCATTCTGAATGGAAAATAGAACGTAAGAAGGGCAAGTAGGAAATATTGTCTGTATTGAAACTAATAACTGGATGCACAGACAATACTTGGTTAGTTAGAGGGAAGAAGATTCAAGGATATGAACCCCTTCCTCTCTGGTTTCTGAATTTCTAACCAAATATGGCTTCTGTTTCATCAACTGTCAAGGTGAAGTGCCCATTCCCAAGTAAGCAGGTGACTTTAAAATGTTTGGATATTATCTAAGCTATACTGAATTCATATAGACACCAAAGTGGTCATATGAGGGTTGAGTTCACTGACCCCCATATTTCACATGAGTCTCTCTCTCTCTCTCCTCTTCCATCTATGTTCTTAATATATCTTGACACTATTTATGATGCTGCAGAGGTGTAGCCTGATTGAAATGTGGATCCATGCTTGGTTTGAAGTCGCTGTTAGTACACTCTGAGCAAGTGTGATAAATAGGTTTTGTGTTTCCTCAGGTGCCTCTCCATGTAAATTGATGACTGCTGCCCAGGGGAATGATCTGGGCCTGAAAACAGGAAGAGAGATTAGTTTAAGTCTGACAAGGCCATAATCTGTAACAAGGAACGTCTGTCATAGTCACAAAAGAGAACCACAGTGCCAGGAAGACCCTCTCTGCTTGGAAAAGTCTCCTGCTCTGTGACTGACAGTTCAGGTCTCCTGAGCTCAACTCCACTTCTTCCCTCCAAAAAAACTCTTTTTTATTCAAATTTGACAAAATAATTATTGTTACCATTTGGCTTTGAATGACTCAATTATGGCTGCAGTCACTTGGTTTAGTAATTACTAAAATTATGGTTTGGGGTTAGAGACAGTTTTGTCTTTCCTCTCTTCCCCATGGAAGCAGGGAGAGGCACTTTTATAGGGAAATAGATCGTCATTCAGGAGCCAGGTTGTAACAATTCATTTTAAATGACCTCAGTCTATGGGAACATAAAACTGAACAGCCTGGCTGAGAATAGGGCTACAATTTTTTCTTGTTCTTTAAGAAACCTGGCACCCTGAAACTGTATGCTTAATTTTAATGGATAATACCAATCTCTGTGAAGAAGCAAAAATTACATTTTTCCATTTTGTTCTTGCTCTTCTGCTAACCATGTTAGAATTTGTTATTCACTGGCTGTTACTTAATCTATGGTGTTTTGGTTTAACCAAAGCAAATATTCCGGGTTCTTAACATGTTCCCAGATTGTTTTTGGAGAGAAAAAACCTTGGGGAGGCATGTAGATTTTAGAAATTTTGAGGGCATAGTTTTATGTGGTTTGGAAGCTTTATCAGAGTTTTGTTGATGAGTTTGCTGAATATATGATAGATAATGTTGTCATATAAAGAACATTCACAAATTTCAAATTCTTGCTGTCATTTTTATTGTATGTAACCTTGGTTACATCACTTTATTTTAATAACCTTGGTTTCTTTATCTCTAAATGGGAACCAATTCAAGATATTTCCCTCATGGAATGTTTGCAAGACTCTGTTGAAGTACCAAAAAAGTTAATTAATTAAATGAAGCAAAAAACAAATGCAATAAATAGAAAACAGTTAAAAACATGATAGCTATTAACCCAACTATATCAATAATTACTTTAAATGTGAAGGGTCTAAATACAGCAATAAAAGGCAGAGACTAACAGAATAGTTAAAAAATGAGACTCATTCTACAAGAAACCCCTTTTAAATATAAAGATTTAGATTCAAAATAAAAGGATGGAGAATGATATACCATGCTAACACTAATCAAAAGATAGCTGAAGTAGCATATTCAATTTAAACAATGTAGACTGCAGAATAAGAAAAATTATCAGAGATAAAGAGGGACATTATATAATGATAAAAGGGTAAATTCTTCAATAAGACATGCATTTAACAACAAAGCATCAAACTACATAAAGTGAAAACACATAGAACTTCAAGGAGAAAAAGAAAAATGCACTGTTATAGTTGGAAACTTCAATACCATTCTTCTTTCAGTAATTGATAGATCAGTCAGGCAGAAAATCAGTAAGGTTATGGCTGACCTAAGCCACACTATCAATCAACTTGATCTAATTGATATTTATAGATGCTTCATCCAACAACAGCAGATTGTACATGCTTCTCAAGTTCACATGGAGCATTCAACAAGATAAACCATACTCTGACCCATAAAACACAACTTAACAAATTTAAAAGTATAGAGATCAAAGAATGTATGCTCTCAGACCACAGTGCAATTGAACTAGAAATCAATAACAATAAGATAACTGGAAAATCTCCTAATATGTGGAAAATGAGGAATCACAGGGAACATAGAATGGGAACAAAGCATTCACCCGGGAAGTTGTAATCCCCATTTTCTTTTGTGTGTTGGTAAAGGGGGTACCTTGGTGAGAGAAGTCGTATTCTGTTGTTAGATAAAAATAAGAAAATACCACACTCGGGTTGAAGTTTCATTACTCTCCCTGATAATTAAGTTAGTAAGCATCTTCTTGTATTCTTTTGCAGAAGCTGACTTTGTCCACAAATATAGTTAATCCTTATTATTTGTGCATTCTGTATTTATAAATTTGGCCACATACCAGCATTTATTTTTAACCTCCAAATCAATGATTGTGACATTTTCATGGTCATCTATGGACATGTGCAGAGTGGCAAAAAATTTGACTCACCAGGGTACATATTTGCAGCTGAAGTAAAACAAGGTGACATTCTGCCTTCTTGTTTCAGCTCTCATACTGTAAATAAGTGTCCTGTCCATGGTCTACTCATGCAGTGTGACAGATCCCCTACCAGGTCATTTGAAGGCATATGTCTGCTGCCTTATCCCTGAAGGCTGAACAGTGAACCAAGACGATGGTGCCCAGCCAAGAAGCAGGTGTTTCTGAGAACCCAACATCCCAGAGAGTATCTGAGAACCTATCAAGAAAGACAGTCTCCTCACTCAAATACAGGAGGCGAAGAGCCAGAAAATTAGCTTGAAAGCAGTTTAGAGATGGGTGGTGCCACAGATCTCTAGAGCTGTCCTGCCACCATCCAAGAGTGCCCTGTATGTAAGTCCTATTAAACTCATCTACTCACCAAGCTGGACTTACTCAACTCACTCTGTGGTCTCTCAGCAACTTTCAAGTTTGAGGGGAGGACAGGAAGTTGAGTCCCATGTTTTTCTCACAACAAGTTAGTGCCATGTTTTTTGCATTTTTATGCTTTTTTGTTAAAGATTTGCTCTTTCAAATGGTCCCCAAATATAGTTCTAAAATGTTGTCTGTTTTTCCTAAGTGCAAGAGAAATCATACATAATATGTCTTCAGAGAAAACACATGAGTTTGATGAAGTTAGTTCAGGCATGAGTTATAGTGCTGCTGGCTGTGAGTTCAATGTTAATGAATTAACAACATATATAAAACAGAATTTCTTCAGACAGACACAGATAAAATGAGGTATATATTGTGCTATTGATGAAAATGTTACCAGAGGCCCAAGGGAACCCAACCCCATATTTCCCCTAGGAGCAGTGGTTCAGTGGTTGCTTAATTCAGTGTTTGTGATGGCATTATAGAACATAACTACCATGAATAAGAACCAACTGAAAGTACAGTTGCTGATGCCTACTATGTACTAGACATGGACTTTGTGCTACTTATAGAAAAATTATTGAACAAGTACATATGAGGCCTTCCTATATGCGTGACTTATTCTAAGCAATGGGGACATAGTGGTTATAAACCAGAGACTCTACCCTTCTTTCCTCATGAGTCTTATATTCTAGTAAAGGCAGAGAAAAAAAATAGACACATAGTTGGCGGTGATAAGTGCTATGAAGGAAACTTCCATATTCTAGTACATAGATTGAGTAAATAAAATACAGAGAAGTTAACTAAGTTGCCTATGAAAAACAAATACAAATGAAAGATGTCAAAATTCAAGCTTAGATTTCCTGGCTTCAAAGCTCATGCTCTCTCAACTATTTTGCACTTGATCATTCCCACGAATTCACACCAGAGCTTTGTGATAGGAGAACTACTCCAGCTCCAGTAGGGAAAACTATCTCAAAACACAATAATTTTATGCTTTAGAATAGTAGTTTTCAACTGGGGGGCAATTCTTTCCTGCCAGGACATTTGACAATCTCTGAAGACATTTTTTGTCATATTGGGGTGCAGGAAGTACTAATGATGTGTAGTGGATAGAGAATAGGGATGGTACTTAACAATCTATTGTACATAGAAAAGAATTATCTGGCCTTAATAGTGCTCAGTGGAGAAACTCTGCTCTAAAGCCACATGACTTTTAAAAAGCCAGAAGAGCCAGACTTCCAAGTTTCTAGCTAAGGACTGAAGTGGAATAATGAAGAATCTGATCTCTTGGCTATCACTGATTAGGTTACTTGTTACACATCATCTTGTCATTGTTATCGTAAGATCTTCCTAAGCCACTGGAAATATCTCACTGTGGATACCAGTGTATCCCTCTCCCAACAACCCTTTCCCTTCTAAGCTGGTTCATAATTTGGGGAACTTAGGAACTGAAGAAGTAAAAATAAGAAAAAGAAAGGAAGAAAGTGGTGGAGGAAAAAAAATGAAGAGACAGACTGAAATACAAGCAGCTCAAAGAGAAACTTGGCCAACAGGTATATGAAAAAATTCTCAGCATCACTAATCCTCCAGGAAACGCAAATCAAAACCACAATGAGATGTCCTCTTACCCTAGTTAGAGTGGCTATTACCAAAAAGTCAAAAAATAACAAATGCTAGTAAGGATGCAGAGAAGAGGGAACTTTCATATACTATTGGTAGGAATGTAAATTAGTACAGCCATTATGGAAATCAGTATGGGGGCTTTACAAAAAACTAAAAATAGAACTACCATGTGATCCAGAAATCCCACTGCTGGGTATCCATCCAAAGAAAAGGAAATCAGTATACAGAAAAAGAGGTTTGCACTCCCAAATTTACTGTGGCACTACTCGCAATAGCCAAGATAAGGAATCAACAGATGAATGGATATAGAAAATGTGGTGTATGTACACATGGAATATTACCCAGACATAAAAAAAAGAATAAAATCCTGTAATTTACAGCAACATGACTGAAACTAGAGATCATTATGTTAAGTGAAATAATCCAGGCACAGAAAGAAAATATTACATGTCCTTAGTCATATGTGGAAGCTAAAATAATTGGTTTCATGAAGACAGAATAGAGTAATAATTACTAGAAGCTTGGAAGAATGTGGGTGGGGGGTTGGTGAAGAGAGGTTGGTTAATAGTTGTAAACATGCAGTTAGAAGGAATAAATTCTCGGATTTGAATAGCACGGTAGGATAACTACAGTTACAACAATATATTGTATATTTCAAAATAAGTAGATTTGAAATGTTCCCAATGCAAAGAAATAATATTTGAGATGATGAATATCCCAAATACCCTGATTTGATCATTACAGATAGTATGCATGTATTAAAATATGACAAGTACCCCATAAGTATTAATTATTAATTACTATGTATGAATAAAAAAGAAAATTTAATGTCCCTCCCTTATGAATTTTCCTTTTGTTTTTCCCTCTCGTTCTCCTTACAGCTCTACCCACTCCTTCTTTCTTCCGAAGGATATTTACTGAGTATTTTTTACTGTGCTAGACACTGTCTACAGGGGACTATCTCCTGAGTGCACTTTGTTACTAATTATTGTATTTTACAGAGTATTTTTACCACCTATTATCTTGTTTGAACCTTTTATTTTTTTTCTTTTTTTTGGAGACAGAGTCTTGCTCTGTTGCCCAGGCTAGAGTGCAGTGGTGAGATCTCGGCTCACTGCAGCCTCTGCCTCCTGGGTTCAAGCAATTCCCTGCCTCAGCCTCTCGAATAGCTAGGACTACAGGCGCCCGCCACCACGCAGTATTTTTTTTTTTTTTAATAGATACGGGGTTTCGCCATCTTGGCCAGGCTGATCTCGAACCTCTGACCTTGTGGTCCACCCACCTTGGCCTCCAAAAGTACTGGGATTGCAGCCGTGAGCCACTGTACCTGGCCTGAACCTTTCTACAAGCTTCATTTCACAGGTAAGTAAGCTGAGGTTCAGGGAGCATATGGGTATGTGCTGGTGGTACTGCTAGAACAAAAACTCATTTCGGTACCCTTCTTTCCTCTACATACTGCTGACATAGGTATGAAGATACGTGGTTCTATATTGCCTAAAAGTTACAGGGGTAACAGAATTGGTATCAATTTTGGGTTAAAAAAATCACACAAAACACAATTTTTATAAAAGATGATGCACTGTCTTGGGCATTCTCAATGAAGCACGCTAAAAATAACATTAAAATGTCTATTCTATTGAACTGTTATTAGATGCCAAGCACTAACACAGAGTAGCTCATATAATCCCTCCAAATATCCTGTGAGCTAAACTGGTTTCGTTCTGGATCTGAGAGAGGTTGAATAACCTGGGTAAGCATGACTAAACTTTAAGCGAGCTTATCAGTCATAAAAGCAACAGAAAAGAAGAATGTTCTATTTTAAGTGACCTTCCAATTTTGTTTTTTGTATTAACTGGTATTTAGCCACGGATGAGTAAAGGGCCTGAAAAAATAATCAACAAATTTGTATCATTTTGAGTCCAAAATGTTGGTACACAACCAACCAAGATGTTGATCAACCCACCTCACATACATGCTCACAGGTTTATTCATAACTTTCAAGAGAAAGTGACAATTTTCTTATTAAATAATTTAAATCCAAATATTATTAGGACATCAGCAGCTTTTACTTTGGAGAATTCATTCATCAGGAAAAGTGATATTGCACCAAGCACTGTTGCTCTGTTCTGAATCAGACTGCATGTTAGAACATTGGCTCTGATTGGTCTACTGAAACAAAGAGTTCTGCCACCCTCTAAGTCATGGATATGAGTCCCATTTTATTCAGGATTGCATCTTAAAGGCACTTGGGACAGTGCTGGGAAACAAAATATGCCAAGCTTCATGGAAAACTTGGAGCTCTCTCTTTGCCTAGACCATAGCAGAACTTGCCCTGTGTTCTAAATTCTGTCTCTAAGGCAAACAAAACAGAGGTGATCCACTACAACCAAATTAATCCAGCAAGCTAAGGCTCAAATGACTGCGGATACCTCCAAATCCTCCAGGAGGTAAATTTGCTAAATAATGTAAATTTCTGTCATTTTTACTTTCAAGGTGAATGAAGACTTGGTGAAAGCATTACCTCTGGAAAGGATGGCTTGAAACCTCAACAGAAGGGATGGAAGTTAGGCAATCAGCTTCGCTATATTTGCTTAAAAATTAATAATTCACTAAAACTGTTTAACTTAGAGGGATCTAGACACAGGTTATTTTTTATTTAGCAACCTAGTATTAGCAGGAATTGGATTAGCTATCATAAAAATCAGCTCGAAGACAGTAGAAATGAAAAGATTGGAAAAATAAGTTTTGAGAGTAGGATTGCTCTTAATATTTGTGGGGGTTGAGGTAAAAGTACAAATGGAAAACCTCATTATCTGCATCCTGTCCCTTTTATATCTAGCATCATAAGTAGCCTCTTGCACTCCAGTCTCCATTCACAAATTCCATCCACTCACCTGATGTCCACTTCTCTACTCTAGGTTTGTGTATGTTGACCATGTGGTCTGCCCTTGAGGATAGACCTAGAATGAGGTTAGTGCAGGCCGTAGAAGGACTGTTTAGGCAAGAAATTTAGGAGTTCTAGAAAACAGAAGGATCATCTATGGGGCAAAGGGAGTACAGACAGCCTTAGTTTCATCAGCTCCTCCCCTCTGTGAAAGGGCACAGATGGAAGAGGTCCTAAAGTAGTTCCAAATTGGGGAGGCCAGGACAGAGACCCCAGTTGCTATGGTCAGAGGGTTGTGTCATGTGGGGCCATAAGCTAACTGCCTTCACATGTGAGAGACTCTCATAGTTTGGTGGAAGGGATTAGTGTGGCTAGGGAGAAGAATGGGAAATTTGAGCCAGGACACAGTTTGGCCTAGTAATTTGAAGTTATATAACAAAAGATTTTAGCTAGCAGCAAGGAAAAACTTTATCCTTAGACCAAGCTGCAGCGAAATGCAATGAACCATGTCTAAGAATACCTAAAGTTGTGAGGCAGAATTGGAACAGAAACCAGGTAACAATCTGCTATGGGTTATACAGATTTCTGCACTAGTTAGATGTGAAGTAGATGAGAGTTTTGTAAAGCTAAACTCCATTGTGACCCTAATAATTTAGTGGAGCTGTATTGGAGAACCATGCATGGGGTGAGGTGGGCAGTGCTGAGGAAGTTGGGAGGTAGAGACCGGACTGAGTTATGTTTAATGTGTTGCACAGTATGATTTTATTACAAGAGTTCTTTGCCTTCAAAAGTCTTGAAAACTACTACACAATATAATCTCTGAAGTTCTTTCCAACTCTAGTATTCTATGAGTTAAAAAACTAGAAGTTTTCCAGGCACGGTGGCTGACACCTGTAATCTCAGCACTTAGGGAGGCCGAGGCAGGCAGATCACCTGAGGTCAGGAGTTCGAGATCAGCCTGCCCAACATGGTGAAACCCTGTCTCCACTAAAAATACAAAAATTAGCCAGGTGTGATGGCAGGTGCCTATAATCCCAGCTACTCAGGAGGTAGAGGCAGGAGAATCACTTGAACCTGGGAGGCGGAGGATGCAGTGAGCCAAGATGGTGCCACTGCACTCCAGCCTGGGTGAAAGAGTGAGACTCTGTCTCAAAAAATAAAAATAAAAATAAAAAACTAGAAGTAGATTATATCATGGAAAAATGTCAAAGATAATGAGAAATCAAACTAAATGAAAAATATTAACTATTAAAAATGTGAGCAATTTTTCATCAAACATGCCAGCCCAAAATACTCAAAATGTGTAGACCAAGATTTCGAGATGTATTTTATGTGATATATGATTTTATTTTTAGCTAGTTTTTTAATTAGGAAAATAATACATGTGAATGGTTTAAAAAATTACATTTTGAGTATAAGTTGGAAACTACATGTAAGCTTTGTTTTCCTGTCCTTGTATCAAATTCAACTATCTACATCTATATTGGCATCTTTTGTATAGCTGTCCAGAAATTTTCGGTATATATCCAAGCATGTGCTGTGTATCTTTTTTGAATTAAAAATTTAATTAAATATTAGAAAAGATGTGTAACATATGTAAGTTTTAAATAGTAACAATAAAGTAAATGCATAATACCCACCCCCTTGGCTAAGGAATAGAACACATCTACCACCTTTGAAGACCCCTGCATGTCTCTTCTTGATGGCATTTATCTCCCTCTCTAACACCTGGTAAGAAACACTATCTTCATTTCAGGGTTCATCAATTCCATTGATTTCTTTACAAGCAGTTTTGCCCCATAAGAATGTCCATTTAAATTTTATATTTATTATTTTAAAATTTACATATGAAATTCTATTTTATTCATTATTTGACTTGCTTATTTTATTTTTATATTGAATTTCATTGATGTTTTCCTCTTTAATTCCACTGTCTCTCCTTTTTACAAGTTTGTATGTAGCCCATTTCTATTATTTTAGTGTTTATTGTAGATATTTTAATATATATATTTAACTATGTCTAAATTTCATACATATCTTAAGCTTCATAATAAAACAAAAACTTTAAAATGTTTTGAGTTCAATTACTCACCTTCCAACTTTTTTTATATTGGAGCTTTATTTTCATTTTAATCCCACAATATAGACATTTATAATGTTGTTTCATACATGTCTTGCTTAGTTTGATCCATATTTTTACCATTTTTGTTTACCATTTCGTCTTTCATCAATTCCTTCTGTAGTCATTTTTGTACAATTTTCCTTCTGAACTACATCTTTCACATGTTCTTTTAGAAAGGGTTGGTTGGTCTTTAACTTTTTTGGGGTTTAGTTTCTCACAAATGTCTTTCTCTCAAAATTCAAATTTTGAACTAATCCTTGAAAGGCACTTCCATTGGATATATATTTCCAAGATGACAGGTTTGCTTTAATCGGTACTTTGAAGATATAGTCTTTTTTTGTTTGATTTATATAATTACAACTGGGCAGTCACTTCATCTTTGGCGTTCAACAGTTTTACTTTGATCTATTTTAGAGGGGATTTCTTTTTAGTTATTATACATGGAATTTATCATAATTCTGAAACTGATGATTTACCTATTTTACACATTCCAGAAAGTTGTTAGATATGTTTGAATATCACTTTTCCTTCATTTTCTCTATTATTTCCTAAACATCTTAAACAGTCTTACTTAAAAGTTGTCTTTATCTTCCAAATGTCCATCTCTTTTTCTCTCTGTGATGCATTCTATGCATTCTTTCAGATCTCCATCTTAATGTACTAATAACTCTCTTCATCTATGTCTATTTTGTGTTTATTTTATCCATTCATTTTAAAATTTCAATATTTTTATTTTTATTTATTGAAATGCTATCTGGTTATGTTTCAAATCCCTTTTGTCATATTTTATACACTCTTTTTTTTGATAACACTTTCAAAACACCTTTATTTGTTTGAACATACTCAGTGTATAATTTTCTAGTTCCTTTAGGAGCCAAATTTGCTCTCTGTTATTTCTGTGGACTAATGCATATGATGACCGATTTTTTGTTTGTTGGTGATTTTTGATTGTGAACTAATTTATGGGAAATGTGTCATGAGACCTGGATTTAAGCTGCATTCCTCCAGAGAAAATTTGGCTTTGCCTATACTAGTTGCCTGGGATCAGTATGGAACTCAAAATAAATTATGCTCTTGAGATTTTTAAGAAAACTGATTGTTTGAATTTAGTCTGCAAACACACTGACTTGTTTCTAGTTATAGCTCTTCTAAGATTTCTTGTTGACTCTTTTGTGGGGTGATTTTTTGGTTTTTCAAATTCGCCCTTTTGCAAGACTGTAAACATTTGGATACACAGATTTAGGGAGGGGTTTCCTATTAAATATTTAACCTTCAACAGAATCCATTCTTTGTCTCTGATCATCTGCAGCTATCAGTTCTATCAGAATTAAAGCTCAAGAATACCAGATATGGATAACTAGCGGTATTAGAACTCACTTCCTTTTCTGGATTCCTCATTATCTCTGGTTCTTTAATGTCTGGCAATTTTGCTTATTTCCTCTCAACTTAGCATACACATACATGCACACACACACACAGTCTCACACACACACTCACATATATGTGTGTGTATGTATATACATAATTATTATAGCTAGCATTATTTTGTTATTCCTAATAGAAAAACTTTTCAGGTTTTGAGTTCACAATGCTTACAGAAATTAATGCTTACTGTTTAAGAGTTTATAACAGTCTTTCATACTTCTATATAAGCTTTTTAATTTAAAAATGTACTCAGCAATCTTCTTATATTAACATGTACTTTGTATCATGTTTTGAATGGCTGTATAATATTAAATACTATGAATGAAATATCATTTATTTAACAAGTCCCCTACTGATGGATATTTAAGTTGTTTTCAGTTTCTTGTTGTTACAAAAATAAAGTCAACATATATATACACACACACACACATATAAGTTCCATATATATGGTTCCAACAGCTAGATTAAATTTATAGAATTAGAATTGCTAAATCAAAGAATATAGTACTTAAACTTTGATGTTTATTTCTAATTTGCTTTTCAGAGTTTGCAACAACTAATCTGAGAAAGAAAAAGAAAATCTATGCCTGTATCCCCATTGCCTTATCTACATTGGGTTTTATGAGCACATTATTATTAATTTGAGGAATAGTTTGTTTAACTTTATTCTCCATTTATTCCATGGAGATAAAATGTATTATGAAAACATGAATGGAGTGCTTTTAAAAGACATTTTTCATGGCAAGTGAGGAATTGATTTGAGCCAATCTTTCTCGTATTCGACTGTGAAATATATAATCCAATATAACAGCAATGTCATTAGATCTCTCATCTGACTGTGAGTGTCCTAATTGTTCAGAGCATCCTCAGAATGAGTCTGATTGGAACCCCTGTTCCCATGAGAGTGGTAATGGCTCTTTACATTCAAGATCAAGGAAGAAATCCATGCTTTCTTCTAGCATGCAGTACTTTCCTTCTCAGTGTTGTCCCACCAAGCCAGAGAGTGATAACAAAGAAGACTCAGCAGTTCTTCCCTCAGATGAGGAAAGCTATGTGGGTTCTTCTCAAAACAATCATCCCATTTGGAGCCTTGAGGATATCAAAAGGAAAATCAAGCCATTGAGAGAGCGGACTATCCAAGAGTTACTGAGAGAGTTTGGGGATAGTGGGAAGTTCCAGCCAAACTCCATGTCCCTGAGCTACTTTAGAGATCAGGTGGTTATGAAGTTCAGAAGAGCTCTGTATTATTCTGGAATTTGGGTGACGCATGTTCGAGGCCACAAACCTCATAAGCACTTTACGGCTAATTATTTTAAAAGAAACCCTGGTTGCCTACACCGGCTGGTTCCATGGCTGAAACGGGAACTAACAGCTGTTTATGGAAATTATGGCTACACAGTGAAGAACATCCTAACCACCATCCTCCATCATATGACAGAATATGACTTGGACAGTGAGTCCTTCATTCACCTCCTGGAACCTTATCTCTTACAACACACCCACCATTTCCTACATGAGTTTATTAGTTTTGTTCATTCACCTTACAACATGGACACCTATGACCAGCGAGCCATCTATCAATGCTCTGCTGCTTCACCATATGTAAACAAGAAGCCCCTTGTATCAGCTCTTGTTTCACCTCCGCCTAAGGATCACACTCTACTGATATCTCAACATAATACAAAGCAGTCTAAAAACACCCAAGGTCAATGGGATAAAGAGGAGAGGCCCCTGTCAGGCTTGAAACAGTTTCCAAATGGTAACTTTTCCTTGAAGAAATCTGAAATCCCACCAGTCTATGATGAAACAGTAAGCAAAATCTATGGTGGAATCAAAGACAAAGCAGAATCAGGTGACCACAAAAGCACCATTTCTATGAATAATATACTCCAGAAGTGGGCTACTCCAAGGGAAAGGTGCCCAGGCTTACTGAATTGCAAAAAAAAAGTTCAAGAGAAAAAGACAGAAGGGATAAAGTTGTTTCCTGATCATGTCCACGATCTGGGAAAGAGTGACACAACCGCACACACCTTCAGTACCCCCGCAATTTCTAATCAGGTTCATCCACAGAAATATAGTTTGAGAGAAAGAAAGGGTTTGAGCCTTGGCCAGAAGAAAAACTTTCAGAAAAAAGAAGAAGAAAATAACAAATACTCAGATCCTTCACCAAAGACCATTCAAAGACTGTCCAGAGAAAGATCCTTGAAAAGTTGCAAATCCAGAGAGAGAGACACCTCTTGGAGTTGCATTTCAGAAAATGCCTTTTCTCCTGAGAGAGATGGCAGGAAACTGAGTTCTTTCAGAAAAAAGAGGATGAAATGTAGACAACTCTCCCAATCTGTAGAAATTGGTTCACACTCCAGGAGAAGAATCCAAAGACGATCAAGGTCCAATACTCACAGATCCAAATCCTGGTGTGTTGGATCTAGAAAGAGATCTGTAAGCAGAGAATCAAGTAATCTCTCTCTGAGAGGAAGTCACAGAAGTGAACACTTCACCCAGAATATATGCTGTGAGCCCTCAAAAGAAAAGCACACACATGGCAATGAATCAAACTATGGGAGGCCATCTTCAACCACAGTCCAATACGTGAAGCTTTCTTCAACTGCTGGGAAGAGACCCAAGTGTCCTTCTAAAAGTGAAGGTGCTTCCCAAGCAGGAAGACACGGTAACAGTCCCACATGCCTACATCTCCAGGAACACAGATCCCCAAGTAAACAGGAGATAAAGCAAAAAACAACATTTCCTAGAACTGGAAGAACCAGAGCAGCTAGGCACAGAAAAACCAAATGCCATTATTCAGACATACACATCACAGAGGATGTCAATGATAAACTGGTCAATCTGGATGATATAAGACAAATGAGTGGTCTGAGTGTGCACCCTCCTGCAGGAGGCAAATCCACCAAAAACAGCATTTGAATCTTCAGAATATTCACTGGGTCAAGAAACAATACAAAAGAAACGTACTATCAGAAACATAGGTGCAAATTGTTTTAAAAGGCAAATCAGTCTACTAAACTAGCCACCAAGCTAGTTATTCATACTTTCAAAGAGTATGAATATAATCTAAAAATATTATTGAAAAGATTTATCCATCACTTTATAACTGAAAGTAAAAGCCTGGTTATTACATTCAAAGTTGACTTTGGAGACAAATGCAAATCATTAAATTGGTCATATATGTAAATATTTCTCCCTACATTTTTTCTTATGAAATCAATTATTAAAATATTTGACTTTTTTTTTGCTTCTAGATTTAACTGTAAAGATTGACTGCTCAAAGTTCCAAACACCCTGAAGATTATACTAACAATAAAAGTATAAGTTTCCTAACACAAGTTATTCATAAGTATGTTACTAAACACATGTGTTATTGTATTAGTTTGTTCTCACACTGCTATAAAGAACTGCCTGAGACTGGATAATTTATCCAAGAAAGAGGTTTAATTGACTCACAATTCAGCATGCCTGGGGAGGCCTCAGGAAACTTGCAATCATGGCGGAAGGGGAAGCAAAAACATCTTTCTTCACATGGCAGCAGGAGAGAGAAGTGCAGAGCAAAGGTGGAGAATGCCCCTTGTAAAACCATCAGATCTCATGAGAACTCACTATCATGAGAACAGCATGCGGACACTGCCACCATAATCCATTTACCTCCCACAAGGTCCCTTCCCCAACATGTGGGAATTACAATTTGGATTACAATTCAAGATAAAATTTGGATGGGGACACAGAGCCAAACCATATCAGTTATTTAAAAAATAATAATATCTATTGAGGTCTATTAGATTTTAGACCTAATGCATTTTTAGTCCCTGGAAAATAAAGGCAGGGTCACTGTCTTAAGGTATAGGTATTGTCTTAAAGTATTTCACAGCCTAGTTACCAAAATAGATGTAAATAAATAGGTAAAAATGAGCATCTGTGGAATTTTTGGCACACTTTTTACTATCACTCTCTCTTGAAAACTGTACCTCCACATGCCCTGACATCCAGATGTCTTCATTAGATACCATTTTTTTTCTTTTAGATAACTCTGATTCTCCATCTATAGTACCATGGCACAATGATGGTGGCTACTTAAACCAAGCTAATCAGTATTTTGCCCCTCTGGCCGCACAATATAGTATTTCCCTGGTATTTCTCAAACTAGTTCTGAACAAAAGGATCATTCTTTTTCCCTGTCAGCGTATGGTGAGAAATTTAAAGTTTAGATATTAAGTTGGTGCAAAAGTAATTGCAGTTTTTGCCACTAAAAGTAATGACAAAAATTACTTTTGCACCAACCTAATACTATCAAGAGCTGTATTTCTCAGTATGAGAAAGTCAGTTTGAGGTAAGACAGGAGAAAGCTAACAGAGTAAAGTGAGATGAGTCAGGTGAAGAAGTACGACCTGGATCTTCTAGAACCCAAGCTGTCATTCTATCTTTTATGTGGCTGTATTATTTTAACCCTCCCTAAGTATTGTGTCAGTGCATTTCCTGTATGCCTCCTTTATTTAATCAGGATTTTTATTTACTTTCAATCAAGCAAGGCACTGTGAATTGGCACAATGGAGTCTGTTAGAGAATGAACAGGGGGCAATAATTGTCTTGGGGAAGTTTCTGAAGACTTTTTGGAAGTCATATATGGGTATGGTCCTAAAAGGTGAGTAGGAGTTTACCAGGTGAATTTATTGGCAAGGGCTATCAAGAAAAAGGAGAGACCTGAAGAAAAGGAAGAAAAATGAAATTGTCTAGAACTCCACTTCTAATGTAGCTGGAAGATCCTGAGAGATACGCTGAGAAGGGAAGCTGATGCCAAGTTGTAAACTGGCATGAAACCAGGCTGAGTCCACAGCAGTCACAGAGCACCTAAAGTTAGCACAGGACTCAAAATTCAAATTTGTGATACTTAAACAGAATTTTATTTACTTTCTTAACTCTTTTGAAAAAGAATAAAGACACATTTCTAAAGAAATCTTAGAAAACCCCACGTAACAGAAATACAGGTATTCCAGTAAATTTAGTTGTAAACATTGCCATATTTCCCCTTTTTTTGTATGTAACCTCTTATCAAGTTAGGTGAGCTTTCTACTATCAACCATTAGCTAAACCTTTCATGGTAGAGATTCATGGAAATATATGCAAAGTCCTGAAATTAGAAACATGAAATCAATTTATAGTAGTTCAGAACACCACAGTCTAGCAGCAGTTTATAAAAAAGAAAGTAAAACTGTTATTGTAGTCAAAAGTATACTTATGAGCCAGTAATGCTAGGCTGCATTCAAAGATGTAGAGAATTTCTCTTGGTAAAGAAAAGCAAAGTAGACATGTCAATGTCTTCAAATACACAAATGATTGTTTTAAAGGAAAGTGTATTTTTGTAAATAATTTGGAGAGCAAATCTGGCTTCTTTTAAGGGTAAAGTTTCAGGAAGGTGATTTCTACTTAATCAAAGAAAGCCTTTCCTATTAGACTAGTCATATGGTTCCTTTAAGAGTGGCGAAAGAGGCCAATGGAGAAAAGGAATTCTCATCCTTAGAAGTGTTCATGCTTGGCTGGATTCCAATAATGTGAAAAATTTGACTGGATGTTTTCTAAATTTCAGTCTATCTCAAAGATGTCAAGACTCATTAAAGAGTCAAATAAATTTTCTAATGAATCAAAAATGTCATGCCATTAAATATGGAAAGAGCATTTCATGGATGGGAATATATATTTAATGAAAACACCGTGACAATAACAAATATTGAAAGTTTACTATTTGTGATATACACACACACATACAAATTCTATGAGGCAGTACTTTAATCCACATTTTATCAATGAGGAAAGCTAGTAAATGTTGTGGTTTGAACTCCAACCTAGATGGCCCCAACTCAAGTAAATGATCTTAAACCACAACCTGGTACTATCTACTTTTTAGATGTTGCTGCCATTTTTATCATCTTTCACATCCTCTGGTGAACACATTCACAAACACTACGTCATTTTACTATCACAAAAAGTGAGTAAGGTTGGATTAATTACACTTATCTTGTCAACAAGGAAAATGAGTTTCAAAGAGATTATATCATAACAAGCAACAGAGCTGAGAGTAAAACTGTAGTTCTAACTGCCCATGCTTTGCCTTTTTATAGCTTATTCTGGTTGACTGAATTTTTCAAATCCAATTCAGAAATACTTATAACCCTTAAACACCTAGTCTTCTCTGCTACTGAGAGCACTTTTTCATTCAAAATCCAGAATACTAACATAATCATACAGGATGAGGTGCCAAAGGGTCACTTCTATTTATTTATAAGGATAAAAACCAATTCCTCTTTCCCAAGTTCACCCTGAATTGTCCTTTTGATGCCAATGGGGTTCATCTCAGCCAGCTGGGAGTAGGCAGGTGACTGATTTTCAATACCTATGGCTCAGTTCACACAACATCTTCTACGGCGTGTGAGTCAGCTGAAACCTTGGAGGTCCAGGACCAGTTTTTATCTCTGTCCTTGACTCCCTAGTGCTCTTTGGAGTGATACTCCTTCAGGTATATTTTATCTGTCTAATAAAAAGCAGGTAAGGAGAAATGAGGTGTCTGAAAATACTTGAAAGTCATTGTCAGGAGTGAATATAAAAATGAATGAATTATTAATACTTATAGCTTTCCATTGTGCATCTTTTAACAAATGAGAATTTATCAATCCCCACAGATACATCTTAGAAAGGGCTTTCCACCTGTGCACAGTGGAACACTTACAGTATCCTCCTAACTTCTTTCCCTGAGTCTGGGCTCTCTTTCTCCAGGTAATCATCCATACTGCTACTGTCATTCTTTTTTTTTTTTTTTTTTGACATGGAGTCGCCCAGGCTGGAGTGCAGTGGCACCATCTCGGTTCACTGCAAGCTCCGCCTCCCGGGTTCACACCATTCTCCTGCCTCAGCCTCCTGAGTAGCTGGGACTACAGGCGCCCGCCACCACGCCCGCTAATTTTTGTATTTTTAGTAGAGACGGAGTTTCACCATGTTAGCCAGGATGGTCTCGATCTCCTGACCTCGTGATCCGCCCGCCTCGGCCTCCCAAAGTGCTGGGATTACAGGCGTGAGCCACCGCGCCTGGCCCTGTCATTCTAATATTACACATGTATTCATGTAATTTGCCTGCCTAAAATTCTTCATTGGTTCCTGTCGCACAGAGAATCCTTTAGCTTCAATCCATTCCTCCACCCATTTGTCCTGGTAGACAAACACACAAGCACAGACATACATACATATACATCATGCATAGGAACACACCGTTATCTGCACACATCATCTCTTACCAATAAAATAGATTATAACTTCCTTGTCTTAGGCAAAATGTGTCTCCATCACAACACTTACTCCAGTGTCTTCCATGTTGTTGTTCAATAAACATATTTTCTCTAATTGGTTTGGTATTATTGAACTGTATGATATAGGATAAGCTAACTTCTCTGCAACTCAGTTATCACCTCAGTTAAATGTAATTGGTTCAGTCCCTTTTTGAATCACTGATCTGATATTTTGTAAAACAATGCTATTGCTTTGCATCTGAGCCTTCCTCACTCTTCTCCGTGCCAGTGGCTTTGACTGGGCTCATCTTTCACGCTCATCTGGACTTCTTTGTCACATTATTGAGGTCTAGAGTGGATTTTAAGTGGTTTACCGGACTGTAATACAATTTGGACTTGGAAACGCTCTGCTAGAGGATCTCTAGATTTCTTTCCATTTTGAATATGCTATCAATCTTCGATGTTTGATTTAATTAAGTTATTCACATCAAAGTGACTGTTGAGCAGCTGAAAGTATTTTACAGCTAAGGACTGATAAGAAATTTTGTCACGTTATTAAGCGCTCCAATGTAAAATTTTAGAACATTGTATGGAAATGCTGTCACGTGCAGTTTTGTCTCATTATTTATTAATGTAAATTAGAAAGTATCTGAACACAGCTTCAAGAGTTTCAGTAATATTCAAAGTATAAAGCTGCATAGTGGGTTGACAGGTATATTTTAATATTAGGCTTCATAACAAACAAATATGTTATAAATATTAGTTTGTATATTACATAAAACATATTTTGAGATATGAGGATTATGCATATATACCTATTGCTTATATATACTTATAACTCAGAACAATAGGTGCATAAATGCAAAGCAGTGATAATCACTCCCCTGCTTAACCCTTCAATACTTTTCCAGTCTCTACTATAACAGATTCTTTGCTTTTTTTCTTTTTAATTAAAATTCAACAATACCAGTAGCAAGTCAGTTTCTGAATCAGGTCAGGTCATTGCCCAACTTCATGCTAACTTCTTAGCTTCCAAAGTCTTTGCTCCTCTATTGTTTAGAGAACACTTTCTATAATCCATTTAAGGGACAGAATCTTTTTGAAGTTTTACTTTATATTTTCCCAACTGTCAAGCTGTTAGAAGTGAACAATCACTTTCTTTGTGCCCTCAAACTTCTGTTTCCTTCTCTCCTCTCTTCTCCTCTCCTCTCCTCTCCTCTCCCCCTCCCCTCCCCTCCCCTCTTTTCTTTTGTTTTCTTTTCTTTTCTTTTCTTTTCTTTTCTTTCTTAATTGAGACAGGGTCTCATTCTGTCATCTAGGCTGCAGTACAATAATGTGAGCATGGATCACTGCAGCCTCAACCTCCTCCTGTCTCAGTCTCCCAAGTAGCTGGAACTACAGGAACGTGCCACCACACCTGGCTAATTTTTGTGTTTTTTGTAAAAATGGGGCTTCGCCATGTTGCCAGGCTGGTCTTGAATTCCTGGGCTCAAACAATTTGCCTGCCTCGGCTTCCCAAAGTTTTAGGATTTCAGACATGAGCCACTGTGCCCAGCCTGTGCCCTCGAACTTCTATTGTAAAACCAAAAATACTTATTTTGCTATTTTTAGCTTGCATGTCTGAGTTCACTCTCCCTATATCCTTCCCTTAAGAATGAGAACTTCTTCAAGAAAAGGACCAGCCTAGCACATAGTAAGTGCTTAGTTAATGCTGACTGGAAAAAATTGATGATGAAGGATACAGAACAAAATTTTAGATATGAATTGAATAGGATCAGTGGTTGTAGGAGGCATCATGAGGAAACAGTGACTCAAAAAGGACCCTTGCCATGAAATCCAATATGATCCATTTCAATCACTCTTTTGTATTTGAACCTGAAAGTCAATCAACTGTGCCCAGGCAAAGTAAAGCCCAAGGAGATTCCAAAGGATGCCCATATATAGATAATCACTTACATGTTAACATGAAAGTCTTCGTGTACTATATCATCAAAAGATACTTGCTACTTGATGGAAATTCAGAATCATGGGCCCCAACCCAAATCAGAAATTAAATTTTAATATTATCCCCTGGTGCTTTATATGCAGAATATTTTGAGAATCACTTCTTTAAAATAACAGTTTTAGAAGTGAATGCCAGCTATAAATTATTATTTGACCAAAATTTTTAAATAAGTTTGTTATCATGGAGTAGCCGATAATGGTTACTATAATAAATAAGATTTCAGGTCAAATAAAAATTTGAGGTTGACAGTAGTGTAAATAGAATACAATTAATGAATTTAAATAGTTATTCCTTATTTACTACTTGAATGAGTTTATTTTTAGAAAAAATACACGTACACTATATACATTTCACATTGTATGTGTAAAAATGGATGGATATTCCATACATGAAACACACATGAATGCATATACCGAGGCAGAAATGCATTGGTAGAGTATGTTTACGAAGTCCATTAAGATTTTGTAAAGCATTTAGGGAAGCAGAATAGTATAGTGGCTAAAAGCATGGACTCCAGGGATAGACTGCCTGGAGTTAAATCCTTACTCTGTGCCTATTAACTATATGAACTTGGTCAACTTTTGGAACCTCCATTGCTCAATTTCCTCATCTATAGAATGGAGATAACAATAGTATCTGACCCAAAGGGTGGTTATGAGGGTTCAATAAAATGTAAAATTCTTAAAACATTGCCTGGCACATAGTGGTAGATACATACGTTTATATGTGGGGCAGCGAGCAGGGGGGAGGAGAGAGAGTGAGAAAGAGCATAAACAAGCTGTTATTACTATTGTCATTATTAAAGGTTTATCATATGAGAAAACACAGGTTGGTCTGAACACAAGAATTAGCGCACTACAAATTAAGTGTATTAATTGAGTGTATTAATCAGAATTCTCCAGATAAGAAAAACCAGTAGGATATACATGGATATATATGAGGGAATTTATTATGGGAATTAGCTCGTAGAATTTTGAAGGCTGAACAAGTCCCACGTTATGCCATTTGCAAATGGGAAACCCAGGAAAGTCAGCGGTGTAATTCAGTCTAACTTCAAAGGCCTGAGAACCAGAGGAGATGATGGTATAACTCCCTGTCCCAAGCCAAAAGCCTGAGAATCAGGGAGTGGGTGCTGGTGCAAGTCTCAGAGTCCAAAGGCCCAAGAACCAGGACATCCCATGGCCAAGGGCAAGGAATGATGGATGTCCCAGGCCAAGGAGTGGAGGGAATTTTCCCTTTCTCTGGCTTTTTGTTGTGTTCCAGCCTCAACAGATTGGATGATGCCTGCTCACATTGGTGAGGTGGATCTTCTTTACTCAGTCTATCAAGTCAAATGTTAATCTCTTCTTTTGGAAACACCACCCTCACCCCCCCACCCCAGACACACCCAGAAATCAGCCATCTGGGTACCCCTTAGACCATTCAAGGTGACACTAAAATCTACCATCACAAAGAGGCAGAGAAAAGAGGCGGGCAAATGGAAAATTGTGAAGTAATGAGCATGATTGGAACTCAGAGCATGAACAATCAGGAAATGAAACACATTCAGGAGAGTCAGGCCACCTTCAAGGGCACAGATGCAGAGAAGAGGAAGAAACCAGCAACTATGAACCTATACAATGTGCCAGGAACAGTGACATCAGCCTTTAAATATATTAGCTGGTTGACTCTTCAACTCACTGATGAGAGCTGTATTGTTTACTTCATATCACAAATGTGAAAACTCAGATGCATAGAAGCTAAATAAAATATATGAGATACAAAAACAGTGGGCTGGGCACAGTGGCTCACGCCTGTAATTCCAGGACTTTGGGCGGCCAAGGTGGGTGGATCGCTTGAGCCCAGGAGTTCAAGACTGGCCTGAGCAACATGGGAAAACCCCATCTCTACAAAAAATTCAAAAATTAGTTGGGTGTGACTACACACGCTTGTAAGTCCCAGCTACTATCGAGGCTGAGAGGCTGAGGTGGGAGGAGGATTGCTTGAGCTTGGGAAGTCAGGCCTGCAGGAAGCCATGAGCATGCCACTGCACTCCAGCCTGGGTGACAAAGCAAGAGTTTGACCCCCAACTCCCCAAAAATGCAAGGTGACAGAGCTTGACTTAAACACAGGACTGGTTCGATTTTACAATCCTATACCTCACACTTACCTAACTAAATCCTTTTTTTTTTTTTTAATTAGCCAGTGGGTAATGGGTTAATCCTTTCCAACATAACTAACCTCTTTTAAAGAAATGAAGGTGATGAAGAGGAGAAGGAAGATCATTGTGATAATGGTGAGCAACACTGGTGTAGTGCTTACTGTGTGCCCAGCACTATTCTGAATATATTGCTTGTGTTACCTTTTTAAATCCTACCAAAAACTCTATGAGGTGGGTATATTATTATTATCATCATTCCTATTTTATAGATAAAAATATCAAGGCACAGAGGACTTAAGAAATTTACCCTAGGTAACATGAGTAATAATGGAGGAAGAAAGGAAGAGGAAGAAACCAGCAATTAATGAACATATACAATGTGCAAGGAACTGTGGCATCAACCTTTAAATATATTAGCTGGTTTAATCTCCTGGGCTCTGACGCCAAGCAGTATAGAGCCAGTTCTCTGCTCTTTACCATCACACTGTACTGTTTCCTTGTAAAACAACAACAACAACAACAAAATGTTGTTGGTGGAGAGGCAATGAATTCATGTTTTTCAGAATCTTTTGTGTATTAGAGCACAAGCCCCTATATTTAATTCTAATCACTAAAAAGTGAAGTGAGAAGAAGTTTTGATGTGAGACTTTAGACAATTGGGAAAAAAATGGGCTTTATAAATGGGAGAAATAGAAGGCCCTGAAAATATCCATGTTTCAGTTGAATTTGAATTAACAAAAAATGAAACTCTTAACCAGGAATCAGCAAAATGGTTATGTAAGGGGCCAGACAATAAATTTTTTTTTTTTTTTTTTTTTTTGAGACTGAGTCTGGCTCTGTCACCCAGGCTGGAGTGCAGTGGCCGGATCTCAGCTCACTGCAAGCTCCGCCTCCCGGGTTTACGCCATTCTCCTGCCTCAGCCTCCGGAGTAGCTGGGACCACAGGCGCCCGCCATCTCGCCCGGCTAGTTTTTTTTTGTATTTTTTAGTAGAGACGGGGTTTCACCATGTTAGCCAGGATGGTCTCGATCTCCTGACCTTGTGATCCGCCCGTCTCAGCCTCCCAAAGTGCTGGGATTACAGGCTTGAGCCACCGCGCCCGGCTCAGACAATAAATATTTTAAGCTTTGGGAAAATATACTGTCTGTCACAACTTGCCACCTCTGCTGTTGTAGCATGAAAATGGCCAGAGATGATACATAACTGAAAGGGTTTGGCTTAGTACTAATAAAACTTTATTTACAAAACTGGTAGTGGGCCAGATTTGGCCCAAAGCCCATAGTTCTCAGACCCCTGTTCCTAATCTTCAGGTAATGAAAAGAACACAACACTTTTCTTTTACGGTTACCAGGCAGTACGATTCATGAGAAAGGAAATATGGTGTTATTTAGGATTCAGTTTCTTAAAAGTTGAAATCACAGTGACGAAACCTGAAGAGTTGCTGAAATATGTAAGAGCAGAGGTACAAAGGGCTGACTCTGCCAGTAATCTATTTTTAGAAAGGCAAAATATTTTAAGGGATGTGGATGCTTTGCTTTATGCCCCAAGTTACAGGTAAAGCATGAATCATTCCACCAGCAATCAACCCTGGAGAGAATCTTAAAATTATGAAAATAAGGTAAAGGTTATTTTCTTCAAAAATAGCTTCTGAAGTGAGGTGCCAGATTGAGATCACAAATTGTGTTCCTCACTTTTTTCTTCTCTGCTTCTCATCCTATCACCAGGGATGTATACTACCTCCAAGATAAAAAATTATGGTCATTTTGTCTTGAAAGATATATTGCATCCACATGTGGGCCAAGTGATTTAATCTTGATTAGTGCTGTCTGAAGGCTTGTCAGATGGGTTAGCGATTGGTCATGTATTTCACGGCACTGCTATTAAATCTACTGGGAATTAACATGTTAAATCCATAATCATGTTTTATTGCCTGTATAATCCTGGGTTAACTGAGAAAGAAGTTGATTCATTTTTCACATGTTCACCAAAGTGAAGTCATATTTTTCCTTTAACTAGTAATTAACCTTTATGGCTTTATTAACTGCTTTATTAAATTTAAATGAAATGTTTATTGGAAAGAGTTCATGGGAAGTGTAAACCACAATGACATTGTGGCCCTGGTGATGTCCTGTTTCTTGGAATTTCTCTATTAAAAATGTTCATATTATAAGTAGCCCATTTTTTATCAGAAGGTACTAGTGCTTGTAACTTAATAGGCAGTGTCATATAACAAAAACAGCAATGGCTTTGGAGTCAGACAGACCTGGATTCAAATTCATATCTAATCCCTTACAAGCTGTGTGACCTTAGGCAAGTTACCCAATATCTCTGAGCCTCAGTTTCCTTACATGTGACTTAGGAATAATAATAGCTAATTCAGACCATTGGTAATAAAAGAGGTGAATGAATTAGTAGGGAAGATTAGAGAGGTAGTTAATTTACAAGAGGTAATTTTTATCAGTCTGTTTTTGGTTAGAACAAGATTTTTGTATTGTGTTCATATAGACGAGAGAGAAAACTGGAGGCCAAAGAATAGTGTCTGTTTCTAAATTCTCCCCAACTTTCTCCTCAGCCCCATGGACTAGACATGAATCCTACGTAGAGACAATCTATGATACAGACTGCTAATGTATTTTATTAAAAGTCTTCAGAACTGCCTCTAGTCTAAATAGTCCCCTTGTACAAGTGGAACAAACGTGCCCTTTGGGGCAGAGATAACCCTGTGGACACATGGCTTGACAAGCAGATGAGGTTTTGCGTAAAGAGGATGGGCTGAGGCTCATAGCTTGGTAAGCAGAGCATGGGTTTGGTGTCACCTCCCCTAGTGTCTCCACAGGGTGCTCTTGCTTAGATCCCAAAACACATCTGCACATGGTACTCTGAACCCCAGAGTTTTAACTTGGCATCTGATTGTCCAGTCGAGACAAATTTCCTAGTTTCTGTCCCAATAGGTGTGGCTATGTGAATTAGTTACAGGTAGAGGTATGTGTACAGAAGTGAAGTCTATGATAGCTACAAGTCATCTCCTTAAGCAAAGTCTCCCTTTTTCCTCTGGGAAATGGTTAACAAGGTAGCCATTTTGGAAACAAAGATAAAAGCCATATTTTGAGGATGGCAGGAGCTAATTCATTGAACTGGGCGAGACAGAACAACTAACATCAGCCCCAGGCTTCTCACTTCTAGAAAACACATTGACAGAAATAAACTTCTATCATGCTGAAGCCACAATGGGTTGGAATCTTTTTGTTATACCATTCTAGCTCATATTCTACCTAATATGGGGCTTTTAGACCTGATTTGAAGGAGTATTTTTATGAGGGACTGATTTTCAGTGACACAAGTAATGTTGCTTGGGTGCTAGGTGAAAAGGGATGATGAAGTATAGAAGGGAGCATGTGCAATGCTTTGGCACCAGAGGCAGTGCCTAGAAAAACTGCAGCAAAGCAGTGATTGTGAGGATAATACATGACAGGAGACGACAGATGCCCAAGAACCTGGGCATTGCAGCAACTCTGTGCAGCTGAACCGACACACAGGAGATCTTCCTATGGACTCCCTATTAACGCTTAGTGAGAGCAATGTCACAGGTGCCTAAGATCTGTACAGCAGATAATGGCAAAAAGCAGACATTTTGGGCCATTATTGTTACTCTGACCCCACCTGTACTCACACGCTGACAGGATCTTGAGTCAATCAGGAAAATGGAAGTCACATTATTTATTTCAAACAGAGGTACTTTGATAGAGGATATTTGTGTCAAAGTGTTTGAATTGTTGAGGAAGATAAAGGAAATGTGGTTGTAACACAGAGATTGGAAACTACAGGAAGTTCCCAGGATTGTAGGGACAAAAAAGAGGAAATGATATTAACAAACCCAGGTGAGTACTCACTACTGATGGTGGTTGTGGAGACCACTACAACGATTGCAACTGCTTCTCCTAGAACCATTGACTCCTCTGAGGCTTGTAAATCCTAGCAGAGATTGCCTGTGACCCATTACTTCTCCTGCTAGAAACTACAAAGGCCACTGGAGATCAAAGTTTCCTGATGCTACAAGATGGGGAGAGGAGAGAGAGAGAGAAGACAGAGAGAAACCTTCAGAAACTAGGGTTGCTTGATTCTCTTGTGTATTCTCAATACAAATTTTTTTTCAGATGAGTAGCTTGCAAATATTTTCTCCCATTCAACATGTTGTCTCTTCACTCTGTTGATTGTTTCCTTTGCTTTCATGGCCTGTGCTTTTGTAGTCTTAGCCATAAAATCTTAGACCAATATCCTGAAGTCGTTTCTCTCTAATTTTTTTTTCTAGTAGTTTTACAGTTTGGGGTATTATGTTTCAATTTATTTTGAGTTGATTTTTGTATATGGTGAGAAATAGGGCCAAGAACTCAAACAACTTAACAGCAAATATATATGCTTATCTATATCTCCCATTAAAAAGTAGGCAAAGGACCCAAACAGACATTTCTCAAAAGAAGATGGGAGTGGCCAACAGGTATATTTTAAAAATGCTCAACATCACTAATCATATGGGAAATGCAAATAAAAACCACAGTGAGGTATTATCTTGACCCAGTTAGAACGGCTATAACCACAAGGACAAAAAATAATAAATGCGGTGAGAATGCAGAGAGAAGGGAACTCTTATACACTGTTCATGAAAATGTAAATTAGTATAGCTATTATGGAAAACAATGTGGGGTTTCTCTAAAAACTAAAACTAGAACTGCTCTATGATCTGGCAATCCCACTACTGAGTATTTATTCAAAGGAAAGGAAATCAGTATATCAAAGGGATTCCTGCACCCCACGTTTATTATGGCACTATTCACAATAGCCAAAATATAAAATCAACCTAAGTATCCATCAACAAATGAATGTAAAAAGAAAATGTGGTATATATGCACAATGGAATAATATTCAGACATAAAAATAATGAAATTCTGTTATTTACAGCAACATGGATGAAACTGGAGGCCATTATGTTAAGTGAAATGATCCAGGCACAGAAAGTTAAATATTGCATGTTCTCACTCATATATGCGAGTGAAAAAAGTTGATCTTATGGAGGGAAAGAGTAGAATGATGGTTCCCAAAGACTGGAAGGGTGGAGGAGGGTGGATGAAGAGAGGCTGGTTAATGCACAAAAACATACTGTTAGAAGGAATAAATTCTAGTGTCCAGCAGCATAGTAGGGTGAGTACAGTTAACAAAAATTTATTGTGTATTTCAAAATAATCAGAAGAGAAGGCTTGAAATGTTCCTAACACAAAGAAATGATAAATATTTGAGGTGATAAATATCCTAAATACCCTAAGTTGATGGTTGTATGCATACAGCAAATGCATACATGTACCCCATAAGTAGGTAAAATTATGTATTGCTAAAAATAAAGCTAAGGTTGGAATATGTATTCATTTTTTAAAGGGAATTCTCACAGTAATGGGGAGAAATTAGAAGCCAGAGAGGCCAGAAGCAGGGAAACCAGATGGGAGGTTGTGCTGTCCCAGAAGTGTCTAGAACAATGCAGGGCAGACGATGAACCTCTCATTTGTATATGTGATCAGAAAATTAAATATAAACCTTTCTGTTTCTTTAGCATCTAATATTAAGTTCTATCTTCCTTTTAAATACACCAGAGTAAGTTCATGGCACATAAACAATTCTTTAAGCAGAGAATAATATCATACTCTACCTGACATATGCTCCCATTGCTCCACATTTTGTAAATTTTTCATAGCAGGAAGTTTATTTCATAGCAAATTATGAAACACTGAATTAAACATAAACCTGAATGCTGAAGGAATAACAGCAGCATGTCAAAATTTCCTCTGCTCTTGGTTAAATTTTAATAAAATTTGCTGGCCTTCAGACATGGGCACTGAAGGCTTGTCACTGAATAATTCTAATAAATGAATGATATACATACTCAAACAAATATTTTTAAACGTACTAATTTTTGTGGGAACACTGATGCCTATTTACCGCACTTTGAAATTATTATTTTTTCTCAAATGGTCATTCTGTCTCAGGTTTTGATACTTTTGGTACACAAATTTTATCTCCATTCTTTCCATGGACCAGTACCTCCAATGCCTAGCTCATATGAAGACTAAGGAATCCTGCTTATTGGGATTGCAACTACTATTTAACTATGACAAAGCAGGCCCATAAGATCTGACCCTATTTCTATCTCCTCATACAAATGATGGAGCTTCATTTATCACATCATTTCAAAATGATGCCTTTTACACCTGACTGGTTTTCCTTGGGTCAATATTACTGACAAATGACTATCTCCTTCAATACCAACCGGTGATAACTCTTAATGTGTCTTATACTTGCAAAAGATTAATTTAAACTCCCAGTGTACTTGAAAGCCAGGAGAAGTCACACCAAAGAGTATTTCTAAGGTTCTTGAATGCCCGACACTGGGCTACCTACAAAATAGGCAAACTATGTAAGATAACAATTACTGTTCTTTGAATGCCTGGCAATAGGCTGAGCATTTTACACATATTACTGCAGTTAGTCCTCTCCATTATGCTGAGAGGTAAGTATTTTCACGCCTGTTTTATAAAGTAGGAGACAGAGAGTTGGTGACTGTAAGCAATTTCCCAGGGATTACAGAAACAGTGAACAGTAGAACTGGGATTCAAACTTAGATCTGATTAAACCCAACACACATGTTACCTGGCATAATCTCAGACAATATCACAGTCTTTTAGGGTTAATCATCTCTTTTAGGGCATTAAAAAAAAAGACCCATGTGGCCATTTTATTATTGATATCTTCTCATCAGCCTCTATCTACATACACAAATTTTAATGGATATACCCTGCCCAAGCATACACACAATCAGCAAAGCATTGGCCTTTATCTGCACTGATGAGTCTGCTATTTGCAGTGTGTCCATGTCTCTTGCTTTTACCTTATAGTGTGAGTGTCCTCAAGACCCTTCCCCTGCATATCTTTTGGCATCGGATCAGCCTTCACTACAACAGGGGATCAGGCAGTGAGGCTCCAAGGCCACTTGACCCTTCTCTGTCCCATATTGGTACCCTTGAGCCCCTTATTTTCCTCACTCTACAAACCCCAAGGTTCTCAGATTTCCTCTTTTTTTTTTTTTTTTTTTTGTCTAGTACGCTTCTAGGGCCTGTTGTAACCAATAGAGTAAGAGTCAGCCTGCCAAGCTCCCCTTTTTTCACACTACCCACAAGCATAAACTACCGGCCTTTTGTGTGTCTTTCAGAGTTTTTAGTCCTTATTAAAAACAGATAGGGAAAGATACAAATAAACAAGGAGGAGAGACAGAAGTGCAAAAGTATATTATTGCTTCTGACTCCATTAAGTTGAGGAGCACTCATCTTAAAATCCCTGATTATGCTCAACCCTACCAAAATAATTGATGGCTCTTCCACGTCAACATGAGAAAGTTCAAGCTTCTTATTAGGGCTTTTAAGGCCTTGTACAATGTGTTCCCTGCTGTGCTGTCCAGTGCCAACTCTTATGACCCTTATCTCACCTCCAGACCCGGAACACTGCAGCCCACGCTCCTTTACACTTACCTCCTATGCACCTGCTATTGCCCCTGCCAGACTGACTGCTTCCCTACCCAGACCAGGAAAATGCCATAGTCCTGCAAATATCAGCTGCTATTTCATTTCCCCACGAAACCCTCCCCAATTCCCTCAGGCATCGTGAATGGCACTTTCTATTCTGTTCACCTGACAGTGCTTTGTGCTCGACTCTCTTCCTGTGCTCGACTCTCTTCCAGGCCCTTGTCTCACTGCATTATAATCATGGTTATATGCCTGTGTCTCCTGCTTGAATGAGATGTTATTAATGGCAGAGACCATGTTTTGTTGACCTCTCAGTCCCTTAGCACTTCCTGAAACTGCCTGGATTTTGCCCCCTACGTTTTCTGAATGCATAAATGAGTAAGTGTATGGATAAATGAATCAATATGCTTGAGACAAGGGCAAGTGATTATCATAACCATGTGCCATGCAACCCAAGGCTAGAAAGGTGAATGACAGTTATAAAAATTCCTGTATTTATAATGTCCCTATACACATCACATTGCTACAGGAGTTTAGCATTTTATACCAGTTTATTTCTAACTAAGAATGTGGAAAAATTGCTCTTTCCCATCAAGGAGAGGCAGTGTGTCAGTCTGATGTGAGTCCTGTGACCAAGCAGTATCCTCCACGAAGCGATTGCATGTCAGCTTCTGACATATTACGGCAGGCGTCACGGCAAGCAGCTCCCTTTGGCACAGAGGAGAGTTAATGAAGGGATAGGAGAACATCTTGAAAGATTCAGGCAGCCTGGCTGGGAGCTGGGATGCGAGGGAAACAGAGGCCTTCCTCTCAAGCACATGGAATGGGGTCCATTTGTGGCCTTGGAGGAGAGCAAGGCTATCAGACAAGGCTTCTGCCGCCACATTCTCAAGTTGCTACAGACACTTCTATGTGGGGTTTTTCCCTTTTTCCTCCATATTCTAAAGAAGAAAGCCAAGGTATTCCTAGAGATCATTTTAGTGTCAGGACCATCAAAGATGGGTGCCGGTCCTCATCTGTTTTGGGGGAAAAGGAACAAATGGAATGTGGAAAAAAGGTGGGCATTCTCTGATCTTTTGAGGTCTATTTTTCCTGAGAAAGGATTCTCTCTCCTTCTACTTTCCAATCTTCAGATAATATGATACCTCCTATCTGGAAAATAAAGATGCTCCACTGATGGAACATTTATATCTGTATTTGGTATTATTCAAGATTAAGATATGGGTCCAGCTGTCAAGAAGAAACATGGAGAAACATGAGCTAATCAATGATGACTCCATGACAAGCATGCTTTAAGGAGCACATGAGAACAGGGCACTATACGGACATACTGGGGGACTTCTAATCATTCTCTCTATGGTTAAATTAAAGCATCCTGGGGGAAGCAGGACCTGAGCTATGAAAAATCATCAGGAGTTTAATAGACTGAAAAGAGTAAAAAAGGCTTTCAGGTCAAGTGAGCAACACACGTGAAGGTAGTGAGCAACACGATGTCTCTTTTGGGAATTATAACCTGACATGACTGACATACACACTGGGAAGTAGAGAATGGGAAAAAATGATGAAGGAGAGTTAGCTTCAGGCAAGGGTGTGATGGGCTTTGTGAGGAATGTTGAAAAGCTGAGACTTTATATAAAAGGCTTCAGGTGAGCAGCTGAGGGCCACATTCCAAGAGTCTCAATCACTTACGAAGATGCGGCCATGAAGAACCTAGTAGACAGAGCTGTTTCTTTCCACATCTGATACCCAGTGTGGAATGCAAGGGGTTGGGTTTCCTTAGGCTCTCACAGCAGAGATCAGCAGCCTATGCACTATGAGAACAAGTGCCTCAAGTAACCAGATGTAAAGCTACTAGGAGCTTGGACAGGATATAGCTAATTACTTATGCTTTTTTTTAAAAAAAAAAATGATGGAATCTCACTCTGTCACCCAGGCTGGAGTGCAATGGCGAGATCTCAGCTCACTGTAAACTCCACCTCCCAGGTTCAAGCAATTCTTCTGCCTCACCCTACCGAGTAGCTGGGATTACAGGCGCATGCCACCATGCCCAGCTAATTTTTGTATTTTTAGTAGAGAGGGGGTTTCACCATGTTGGTCAGGCTGGTTTCGAACTCCTGACCTCAGGTGATCTGCCCGCCTTGGCTTTCCAAAGTGCTGGGATTACAGGCGTGAGCCACCGTGCCCACCCTTGCTTATGCTTTTAATGAAATCACTTCACTTTCATGAGCCACCACTTTTCTTTTTTTTAAGCCTGCAATGTGGATATAACAACGTCGTTCCCACAGTCTTTTTGAGTCTTAAGTAAAACAACACATGGGAACAGTGAAAAGTGCCTAACACAAAATCTAACACAAACTTGGTGCTCAACAAATGTGTTAAACTTAGATTGTGACATATTTAGAACTTTACACCAACACTCACCAACAGAACTTTCTGTGATGATGGAAATATTTTATATTTGTATATTGCAGTATTATATTGCATTGTAGCCAATAGCAACATGTGACTATCAAGCACTTAAAATGTGGCTACTGCAACCATGGAACTGAATTATTGATTTTATTTCATTTTAATTAGTTTAAATTTAAGTAGACACATGCAGCAAAGTGCTAGCATACCGGACAACACAGCTTTATTTTCTACAAATTATTTACATAAATAAAATATTTTGTTCTAAAAATATTTTTAAAGCCCATAAGTTTGTTGATTTCCAATTTTGATAACCTAAAAATAATTACAGTATCTGTACTTAGTATTCTACTCTATTTGCCAGCCTGAATTTTGAAATATCTTTTGTTAAATCATGAGAATAACTTTGATTTTGATATATCTACATACATATAAAATAGATGAATATTGACTGGCTGGACACGGTGGCTCACACCTGTAATCCCAGTACTTTGGGAGTTTGAGGCGGGTGGATCACCTGAGATCAGGAGTTCAAGACTATCCTGGTCAACATGGTGAAACCTCCTCCCTACTAAAAATACAAAAATTAGCCAGGTGTGATGGCAGGTACCTGCAATCCCAGCTACTCGGGAGGCTGAGGTGTGTGCTTGAACCCGGGAGATGGAGGTTGCAGTGAGCTGAGATCGCGACATTGCATTCCGGCCTGGGAAACGAGTGAAACTCCATCTCAAAACAATAAAAAAATAAAAATAGATGAATACTATAATTAACTTTAAAAAGAAGATTACATAACAGCATATATAAAGTGATACCATTTATTTTTTAAAATATATATGTGAAAATGGTAACACTTTATCACAGGAATGCAAAATTATATGTGATATTTTTATCTCCTGAGTGTTTTGTATTGCCAAATCTTTTTCAATTAATAGAGGTTAATTTTATAATTTGAACTATTTTGCTTTTGTTTCAAAAATAAAAATGCGTTAACTAAAAAGATTCTGGAAAACAGAATAAAAAATGTATTCACAGAAAGACAGCCTATGTTTATGTATCCATTTAAGGCATTTCATCTTTTCTTTCTATCATAAGTAGAGGACTAGCCCATCTTGATTAAAGTTAAGGAAGGCCGGGCGCGGTGGCTCACGCCTGTAATCCCAGCACTTTGGGAGGCCGAGGCGGGCGGATCACGAGGTCGGTAGATCAAGACCATCCTGGCTAACACAGTGAAACCCCATCTCTACTAAAAATACGAAAAAAAAAAAAAAAATTAGCCAGGCTTGGTGGCGGGTGCCTGTGGTCCCAGCTACTCGGGAGGCTGAGGCAGGAGAATGTGAACCCAGGAGGCGGAGCTTGCAGTGTGCCGAGATCGCGCCACTGCACTCCAACCTGGGCGACAGGGCAAGATGCGGTCTCAAAAAAAAAAAAAAAAAGTTACGGAAAAGGGAGTTGAAGCTGCCTGCTCAGATTCATTCACTTCCTTTATCAAGAACATGCTAGAAAGAAAAAGCGAATAGGTCAGGTTACCCTGTCCAACTTCGTTAACATGATAATTAAACCTCTTGGCAAATAATCTAATAATATTTGCTGAGATAAGTGTCTTTAACTATTGGGCATTCTTAACAGGATGTCTCTGGTTATGTACTATAGAAATTAAACCCAGAATCTCTGGGTTTATGAGTATGACCCCCCAACCCCTTGGAAAATGGCATGTAAGCTGAGGTAAATAATATATGAGGAAATGTCAAGAAGTTCATTAAAAAAATGAAATTAAAAGCTAAAAATAAAAAATGTATATAAACTTTATTCCTCAACATAAGTGCCATCAATATTTTTGTAAGCAATGAAACCAGTCACTTACTAAATTCCTAAAGAATTGAGGGTTCTGTGAACATAACCAAGTCAATGCAGTCTTTACATTATTAACTAAAGAAAACTGAGTGCCTCTTAAAGATTTTTTAAGATTTGGAAACTAAAAATCAGAGGACTGAAATCAAGACTGTAAGGTGGATGCCTAATGATTCCCCATTGAACCTGTTGCAAAATTGTCTTTGTTTGATGAAAGGAACGAGCAGGAGCATTGCTGTAGTGAAGTGAGGCTCTCTGGTGAAGCTTTCTCCAGGGTTTCCTGTTAAAGCTTTGGCTAACTCTCAAAATCCTGTCATTATAAGCAGATGTTACTATTCTTTTGCCCTCCAGAAGGTCAACAAGCACAATGCCTTGAGCATCCCCAAAACTCTGTTGCCATGACCTTTTGACCAGTCGCTTTCACTTTGACTGGACCACTTCCATCACCTCTTGGTAGCCATTGCTTTAATTGTGCATTGTCCTAATGCCATGTTTCAACTCCCCAAACAATTCTTCCAAGAAATGCTTCATGGTCTTGATCCCCCTTGTTTAAAATGTCCCTTGAAAGGAGCTAGAAGCCATTATTCTAAGTGAAGTAACTCAGGAATGGAAAATCAAATATCATATATTTTCACTTATAACTGAGAACTAAGCTATGGGTATGCAAGGGCATACAGAGTGATATAATGAATTATGAATACTCAGAAAGGGGAGGATTGGGAGGATAGAGGGAGAAAAAACTAAATATTGGATATAATGTAAACTACTTGAATGACAGGCACACTAAAATCTCAAAATTCACCTGTACAATCCATGTAACCAAAAACCATTTGTACCTAAAAGCTATTGAAATGAAAAATATATACTTTTTTTAAAACAAGAAAGCTCAGCTCTCATCTGCAGCTCATCTGGGCACCATTATTTTAGAACTCACGGATTGAAAAGTTTGCTCAATTTTAATTTTTCAGTCAGAATTGGGCAAGCTGAACCATTGAGATGTCTACGATGTTGACTATTCTTTTGCTGTTAATTTTTGATCCTCTTCAATTAGGCCATGAACAAAATGAATTTTTTTCTTAAAAATTGATGTGGATGGTCAGGTCAGCAGATGAAACCTGCTGTAGGTTCCATCTTTGACATCATCTCATTCCTTCTTAAAATGAATTATCCACTTGTAAACTGCTGATTCCTTTGGGGCACTGTCTCCATAAACCCTTCATAGAGCGTTAATAATTTCATCATTCTTCCACCCAAGCTTCGCCATAAATTTGATGTTTGTTTTTCCCTCAGTTTTAGCTCTGATAGATGCTCTTTACAGACTGATGTCTTATTTTTCTCAGTGCCTCAAACTAGATCTTGTTCAGACATGTCATAAAAAGTTAATACTAATTTTTTATGGTACAAAAAATTTTTAGCAATCAATGCACAGATTTGTCATAATACACATTTCTCAAGAACTTTTTGAAGACACTTCATAGAATGTTTTGTAAACAACTAATAACTGCTTCCCACTGTATGATTCAATAACCTATGTATCTTACTCACAGACCTTGTCTACTCTGAGCCAGAGACTATGTGTCCAGTGCAGAAGGAAGACCTGGGGCATAGTCCTTAAAGTCCCAGACCTCTCTCAGTTTTGGATTAGCATCTTGAATGCCCATATTCTTGAAACTATTGGTAATGTTTGATAGTCTGAAAAATCTCTGGTTTATATGAGTCTGACAATCAGATTATTTGCACTGACTCAAAGCTTATACAAACCTCGTTTATTGTCAGCTCCAGTGAATTCTATTCCCTGCATAGAAGAGAGACATATGTAAAAAGACCAAAGATCTCCACTTTTTCCACAAGTTCTTCTCGTCCTTTTTAGTAGCCTTACTGGTGCAGAGGCAAGTATTTGCTATAGTAACAACAACAGCAATAGAATTATAGATTCTTTTGTTCATACTCTGCCCTAACAAAAAGAATTTGAGATGCCTACCTTGATTGTGTACATTCAACATTTAATTAATTAATTAATTAATATGTGGTTTTTCTTATCACACTATGAGTTCCTCAAGGCCAAGGGGGTATGCTTATTTTATATTCTCAGCAGGTATGCAAAACACACATTTTTCTTTGCCAGTGTGTTTCTCTTTATTAAACGTAACCAGGTACACCCCACCATTTCCAGATTTTCTTAGATTTTTTTGAGTAAATATGGAATTTTAACCCAATATGTTTAGCATTTGAGCTCAGTCAATTCTATGTTTTATGCTTCCACCTCTCTCTCCTTCTGGGTTCCATCCCCAATGCAGTGGGCTTACATGTATCTTGACAAAGGGAAAAGGAGGTAGTCTATTGCCATTCTGTATCCTTTACATCTTAGACTGAGGTGTCTTCCCTAATCCCCATGCACCTGCTCCTGCACCTACCATGTTGGTGTCTGCTAAATAATTTTGGATTTGTCATTATGTTTATTCACTGGGTCTATGCATCCTCACCCCAGCCCTGGGGATACTTGCTGCACACTTTCTCTCTCTCAGACATTTATGTTCCCCTCTGAGAAGTATAGAAAACTTTTGAATGTTTGCCCATTTGCCATACCCAGGTGTTTAATATTCCCTGAAACTGCCCTCAGATCCATCCATTTAAGTAGCTGACTCAGCTGATATTCCATTTTTTCAGCACCTCATTAAGCTTCTCCACGAAGTTAGAATTTTGCTCTGGCCAGCATTTGAAAGTTGAAGCACACACATGGGCTTCTTTTCTCAGGTTGCTAATTCTCTCATTCATGCTTGATGCAGGAATTAGGAATTAGAGTAAAACATAGGACTTCACTTCTCATAGAACCATACCAGCACCTACTTGTATTATTTTTCTATGTCAGTTTCCTGAATCATTATATCTCCTCAGTTAAACTTCACCTCCTTCCATGTGAGAGAAGTACCTTTTACATTACAAAGTATAGTAGTAGCAAGTCATTTCGTCTTTTACTGTTGATATTCCAAGCCAAGTTTTTGAAATGCATCTCAAGAAAGCCTGTAATCTCTCAAAAAGCCCAGGTCCTATAATTCAAAGTTATATCAGACTTCGAGTCCACATCTTGGCCCTGAGTTTGAAAAAAAATCACATCTTAATAATGAACCTAAATAATTTTTTTTCTTTTTTCTTTTTTTTTTTCCGCTTTCCCTGGGATTTTGACTTTCCTTTTCTACGGTGATGTAAAGAAGAAAGCAATGAGACAATAAGGGTCACGGAGTGAATGGAATGAATCGTACACTATTTTTGCAGCAACAAAAAGTAAAATTTCCCTTCACATTGCCATACTGTGTCTTGTCTTACATCTTCAGTTCTCAGAATAGTTTGATCTATAGAAGATAAATAGTAAATATTTGCAAGACCATTTAGTATCTAAAACAAGCCTCTGCGTTAGCCAAGGAAGAGAATACTATCACTCTTACTTTACAGGTGTATAACTAGAAGCTGAAAGTCACTGGCAGAACCAAAATTGAAGCACAGATATTCATACCAAATCCAGTACTCATTCCTTCATACCACAGTTGCACCTTGAGCCCTTGTATTTCAAATATTCCATGTCCTCTATAATGTTGACATACAACGTTTTTACCATGACTCATACTAAGAAATACATTTTACATTGTAATAAAGTAGCCACATACTTGTATGTATGTAAGCACATATAACTGAGACTAAAGTTTTATGGAGTAATAATTATTCTTATTAACTTCAATGTACTTCTATATTCTCTATTTTTTTTTATCATGTTCTGTTTTACTTCATTTAAAACAATGCTGGTCATGATCCACTAAAGTGAATTCATGATCTACTAATGGAAGATGGAAAACACTGTACTAAAACATTACCTTTTCTCTATCTCCCATCCCCCACAAAAAAGAGATCCAAGGCCAATTTTACTACAGGAAAATACCAAAAACCCAGGGTGAGACTTGATTTATGTATTTTATCTCAATTCCAAAGTTTTTATAATCCCAAACATTTCATGAAAAATCCTGTAACACTGCGTTCTGAGGTTTGAGTCATGGAGAGGGAATTTCTGGAATTTCTCTTGGAATTTGGTATTGTGGTCTCAGTGGACACAAATATACCTGGCTCTCTGCTGGGAGTCATATCGAAGATGAGATGATCACTCTAAATCAAAGGATCTCAACCTTGCCCGCATATTAAAATCACCTAGAGAGTGTTTTTGTGTTTTATTTTTTAAATCCCCACATCTGGGCTCTATGCCAGATCAGTCAAATCAGAATCTCTGGGAGGTAAGAACCAGGAATGAGTTCTATTGCAAACACTCCAGGTAATTTGTAAGTGCTGTCAAGGTTGCGATCCAATGCTCTATGAGAATCAAATATTGTGGTTTCTGCAATACAATCTCACATTTTTACAACTATTACTAGCTAGGAAATTATTCTAAAAACAGTCTCTGCAGGATCTATTCTTATATTAATGTGGGTATGGGGATACTCTGTTCAAATTTTTCCAAGAAACTATTTTGAATATTGCATTCCATTGTTCTGAAAGTATATTCATGCCTATCATACTATATGGATTTAGGAAACTCTGGTTCAGACACTACTATACTCTCTATTAATGGCTTTCTTATTATATATAATATAATATAAATACTATATTATGATTAAATATTAAATATAATATGTAATAATATTAAATATAATATGTAATAATATGTAAATATAAATATAATATATTAAACATTAATATATTTAAATTTAATTTTTAAAATATTAAATATTTTAATTTAATTTAAATATTATATTTAATTAAATATTAAATATAATATATAATATAAATATATAATATATTATAATATATTTAATATATAATATGTATTTTACATATTATATATTATATTTTTTATATATTATTATATATAATATATAATATATAGTATATAGTATATGTTATATATTATATATTATACATATTATATATACTATAATATATTACATTATATATTATATATACTTTATTATAATTATAATTTATTATAATTAAAAATTAAATATATTATATATTATATATTTATATATTATATTAATATATATTATTTTATATTATAAATATATAATATAAAATAATAACAATATTATTTTATATTATATATAAAAACTACCTAGAGAACTCATTAAAACACAGGTTCTTATGTCACCTCCAGTGACCCTGATCTAGTACAACTAAAGAAGGTCTTTAAATTTGAATTTTCAACACACCCTCAGAGATGCTTATGCTAATACGGGCTTGGTCATTACAGTGTGTGGCACTATCCCCCAGTCCTACTTTAAGCTTTGGGTTTTGCAAGACCAAACTTTAGACACAGGTAGCACCCTATACCTAGGGCTACATGATCAGGCCCTGAATAAGAGCTTTGTGGAGGTACCACAACTGCTTTATGAGTTATAATTTTAATATATGAACAACCATGAAAGTGATCTGTGAATTATCAGTGGACTAAAATAGCTTGTTCACAAAAGATATTTCAAGTACATGATAACTTGCCTGAAAACACAAAGGTCACAGAACAGGGTTCTGGGAATAGGCACTTCTGGTCCAGGGACACTGAAAGAAAGCCACTGACTAATTCAGCAAGAAAGTGGCCCTTCTATAATAACATCACTCATTAGCAAAAGTTAATTGTGCTACCAGGTTCTTCCAGGCACAATCCTTGATAATGAATACTCAGAGGTCAAGACACAATCTCCATCCTCAAACTTCTCACAGTCTAAAATCATTCACATAAATAAGTAATACAGTGTTACCAATGCTAAGATATAGACAAACACAGGTGCTGTATTAGCACAGACAGGAAAGAATTATGGAAGGTCTCTTTGAAGAGGTAGTGTCTTGAACTTAGCTTGGCAAATGGCTGTTTGACATTCTGGGGAGCTCTGAACAAATTGATGAGGCTGTTAAATCAGAAACTACATTATATCAAGATTTCTGTGACTCCTATGCACATTAAAGTTTGAGAAGCATTGATTTAAATAAATTCCAATTTTCCCAACTATAAAAATTAGATTTAATACTGACCACATAGATTTTTGTAAAGAACAATTTATAAGGTGAAAGTAACACTGATAGGGTTTGGATCTGTGTCCTCACTCAAATCCCATGTTCAATTGTAATCCCCAATGTTAAGAGATGAGGCTTGGTGGGAGGTGATTGGATCATGGGGGCAGTTTCTCATGAATAGTTTAGCGCCATCCCACTACTGCTGTTCTGACAGAATTCTTACAAGATCTGGTTGTTAAAAAGTGTGTAGTGCCTATCCAACCCCTCTTCCTCCTGCTCCAGCCATGTAAGACATGCCTGCTTCCCCTTCACCTTCCACCATGATTGAAAGTTTCCTAAGGCCTCCCCAGAAGCTGAGCAGATGCCAGCATCATGCTTCCTGTACAGCCTGCAGAACCATGAGCCAATTAAACCTCTTTTCTTTATAAATTACCTAGTCTCAGATATTTCTTTATAACGGTGCAAGAATGAACTAATATGAATACCAATGTGTATTATCTCTTGAGCCTATTGTTCAATGCAGTAGAGTTGAAAGAATATAAAAAAGAAAAGCAAATACTACTTTTTGCATTACTTCTTTCTCAAATTTTGAGTTTTACAAGGTGAAATTGTCTTAAGAAATAGACAATAAGGAGGGTGGTGCCAAGATGGCCGACTAGAAGCCATGACGTTCGGAGGCTCCCTTCAGAAAAAAACACAGTAAACATGTGAATCCTTCACTGGCAACCAAGGTATCCAGATTCTTTCATCAAAACTGACTAGAAGGCTGTCCTTACCCATGGAGAGAAGGGAGAGCAGTGTGGTGCAGTGGCCCACCTGAGAGCCACATGGGGAAGGGGAATCCCCTTCCCCCAGTCAAGGGAGGCAGTGAGTGAGTGCACTACCTAGCTGAGGAAACTGTGCTTTTTCCACAGAACTATGCAACTCGTAGATCAGAAGATCCCACTCATGAACCCATGCCACCAGGGCCTAGTGTCCCAACCCTGGAACATGCAGATTCTTACAGCCTCTCAGCTGGAATCTGCTGAAGCCTACCAAACTCCTGCGGGGAGGGAGCCACAGCACCGGCTGTGGCTGCCTGCTGTCTAAGCCTTTTGAGCTCCTGGGGGGAGGGGAAGCAGCCAACACTGGGACTGGCAACTGCCTAACAAGATAAGCTCCCTGGGCGGGGGAAGGGCAGCACCATTTCTATAGCTCCAGGCTGTGCTTTTACCCTGCTGGGAACCAGGGAGGCTGGATGGCCCGGTCCCAAGACTTGTCCCCACAGCCCAACATACCAGCAGTGAAAGTCTGCAGTCAGAGTGCCTCTTCAGACCTATCCCCAACCCATCCTTCCTCAGTGGTGGGGGGCTTCCCTGCAGAATCCTAGTCAGAGGTCCCTGCAGAATCCTCCAGTCAGAGGCTCAGGAACAGAATTTGGATCTCCCTGGGCCTGAGCCCCTAGCGGGAGGGGTACCTGCAGTCTCTGTGGACCAGCAGACTTAACCTTTCCTCCTAGTAGTTCTGAGGAATCCGGGCAGTCCAGATGAGTGGGTTTCCCTCCAGCGAAACACACCCTCTCCACCAAGGAACAAAGTGCTTCATTAAATGGGTCCTGCTCCCCATGCCACCCAACTGGGTAAGCCCTCCAACAGGGGCTGTCAGACACCCTATACAGGAGCGATCCTAGTGGCATCAGGTTGGTGCCCTTCAAGGTCAGAGGTCCCAGAAGAAGGATCAGGCACCCATCTTTGCTGCTCTCCAGCCTCCTTGAATGACATCTCAAGGCATGGAAAGGAATCAGATGAATAAGGCCTGAAGTGAATCCCCAGGAAGCTGCAAAAGCCCTACAGAAGAGGGACTGGACTATTGAAAGAAAAACAAACAAGCAGAAAGTGACAACAACAGCATCAACAAAAACAACAAAAAGGTTTCCACAAAAACCCCATCTAAGGATCAGCAGCCTCAAAGACCGAACTAGACAAACTCATAAGATGAGAAAGAATCAACAATAAGAAAAAAAAAATGCTGAAAACCCAAAAGACCAGAGTGCCTCCTCTCCTCCAAATGATCGCAATATCTCTCCATCAAGGGCACAGAACTGGACGGACGGAGGATCAGATGGACGAATTGACAGAAGCAGGTTTCAGAAGATGGGTAATAAAAAACTACGATGAACTAAAGGAACATGTTCTAACCCAATGCAAAGAAGCTAAGAATCTTGATAAAAGGTTAGAGCAATTGCTAATAGAATAATGAGTTTAGAGAGGAACATAAACGACCCAGTGGAACTGAAAAACACAGTACAGGAACTTCACGAAGCATACACAAGCAAGGATATCAGAGTTTGAAGACTACCTTAGTCAAATAAGACATGCAGACAAGAATACAGAGAAAAGAATGAAAAGGAATGAACAGAGCCTCCAAGAAATATGGGACTTCATAAAAAGACCAAACCTACAATTGACTGGGGTACCAGAAGGAGATGGGGAGAATGGAAACAAGCTGGAAAACACACTTTAGGGTATTATACAGAATAACTTCCCCAACCTACCGAGACATGCCAACATGCAAATTCAGAAAATGCAGAGAACACCATTAAGATAATCCATGAGAACATCAACTCCAAGACACATAATAATCAGATTCTCCAAGCTTGAAATGAAGGAAAAACTGTTAAGGGCAGCTAGAGAAAAGGCCAGGTCACCTACAAAGGAAAGCCATCAGACTAACAGCAAAACTCTCAGTAGAAACTCTACAAGCCAGAAGACATTGGGGACCAATATTCAACATTCTTAAAGAAAAGAATTTTCAGCCCAGAATTTCATATCCAGACAAACTAAGCTTCATAATCAAAGGAGAAATAAAATCCTTTCCAGACAAGCAAATGCTGAGGAATTTCATTACCACCAGGCCTGCTCTGCAAGAGCTCCTGAAAGAAGCACTACATATAGAAAGGAAAAACTGGTACCAGCCACTACAAAAACATATCAAAACATAAAGACCAATGACACTATGAAGAAACTGCATCAACTAGTGTGCAAAAAAAGCAAATAGCATCATGATGACAGGATCAAATTCACACATAACAATACTATCCTTAAATGTAAATGGACTAAATGCCCCAATTAAAAGACACAGAGTGGCAAATTGGATAAGGAGTCAAGACCCATCAGTGTGCTGTATTTGGGAGACCCATCTTACATGCAAAGGCACACACACAGGCTCAAAATAAAGGGATGGAGGAAAGCTTACCAAGGAAATGGAAAGCAAACAAACAAACAAAAAGGAGGGGTTGCAATCCTAGTCTCTGACAAAGCAGGCTTTAAACCAACAAAAATCAAAAAAGACAAAGAAAGGCTTTACGTAATGGTAAAGGGAACAATTCAACAAGAAGATCTAACTATTCTAAATATATATGCACCCATTACAGGAGCACCCACATTCATAAAACAAGTTCTCAGAGACCTGCAAAGAGATATAGACTCTCACATAATAATAATTGGAGATTTTAACACCCCACTGTCAGTATTAGATCAACAAGACAGAACATTAACAAGGATATTCAAGAATGGAATTCAGCTCCGGGTCAAGTGGACCTAGTAGATATCTACAGAACTCTCTACCCCAAATCAACAGAATGTACAGTCTTCTCAGTGCCACATGGCACTTATTCTAAAATCAACCACATAATTGGAAGTAAAACATTCCTCAGCAAATGCAAAAGAACTGAAATCATAACAAACAGTCTCTCAGACCACAGTGCAATCAAATTAGAACTAAGGATTAAGAAACTCACTCAAAACCAAACAATTTCATGAAAATTGAACAAACTGCTCCTGAATGATTTCTGGACAAATAATGAAATTAAGGCAGAAATCAAGAAGTTCTTTGAAACCAATGAGAACAAAGAGACAGTGTGCCAAAATCTCTGGGACACAGGTAAAGCAGTGTTTAGAGGAATACGTATAGCACTAAACACCCACATCAGCCAGCTAGGAAGATCTCAAATCAACACCCTAACATCACAATTAAAAGACCTAGAGAGGCAAGAGCAAACTAATCCAAAAGCTAACAGAAGGCAGAAGACAGGAAATAACTAAGATCAGAGAAGAATTGAAGGAGATAGAGACACAAAAAACCCTCCAAAAATCAATGAATCCAGGAGCTGTTTTTTTTTTTAAAATTGACAAAATACATAGACCACTAGCTAGACTAACAAAGAAGAGAGACGGATCAAATAGACACAATAAAAAATGATAAAGGGAGGCCAGGTGCAGTGGCTTACGCCTGTAATCCCAGCACTTTGGGAGGCTGAGGTGGGCGGATCACAAGGTCAGGTGTTTCAGACCAGCCTGGCCAATATAGTGAAACCTTGTCTCTACTAAAAACACACACGCACACACAAAAACTAGCGAGGCATGGTGGCACGTGCCTGTAGTCTCAGCTACTCGGGAGGCTGAGGCAGGAGAATTTATTGAACCCAGGAAGCGGAGGTTGCAGTAAGCCAAGATTGTGCCACTGCACTCCAGCCTGGGCAATAGAGGGAGACTCCATCTCAAATTAAAAAAAAAAAAAAAAAGAAAAAGATACAGAGGATACCACTATGACCCTACAGAAATACAAACTACCATCGGAGAATACTATAAACGCCTCTACACAAATCTAGAAAATCTAGAAGAAATAGATAAATTCCTGGACTCATACACCCTCCCAAGACTAAACCAGGAAGAAGTCTAATCCCTGAATAAAACAATAATAAGCTCTGAAATTGAGGTGGTAATTAATGGCCTATCAACCAAAAAAAAGCCCAGGACCAGATGGATTCACAGATTAATTCTAACTAAAATACAAAGAAGTACCATTCCTTCTGAAACTATTCCAAACAATTAAAAAGGAGGGACTGCTCCCTAACTCTTTTTATGAAGCGAGCATCAACTTGATACCAAAACCAGGAAGAGATACAACAACAAAAAAAGAAAATTTCCGACCAATATCTCCAGTGAACATCGATGTGAAAATCCTCAATAAAATACTGGCAAACCAAATCCAGCAGCACATCAAAAAGCTTATCCACCACGATCATGCTGGCTTCATCCCTGGAAAGGAAGGCTGGTTCAACATATGCAAATCAATGAACATAATCCATCACATAAACAGAACCAAAGACAAAAACCACATGATAACCACATGATTATCTCAATAGATGCAAAAAAGGCCTTTGATAAAATTCAATACGCCTTCATGATAAAAACTCTCAATAAACTAGGTATTGATGGAATATATCTCAAAATAATAAGAGCTATTTAAGACAAACCCACAGTCGTATCATATTGAATGGGCAAAAGCTGGAAGCATTCCCTTTGAAAACCAGTACAAGACAAGGATGCCCTCTCTTACCACTCCTATTCAACATAGTATTGGAAGTTCTGGCCACAGCAATCAGGTAAGAGAAAGAAACAAAGGGTATTCATATAAGAAGACAGAAAGTCAAGTTGTCTCTGTTTGCAGATGACATGATTTTATATTTAGAAAACCCCACCATCTCAGCCCAAAAACTTCTTGAGCTGATAAGCAACATCAGCAAAGTCTCAGGATATAAAATCAATGTGCAAAAATCACAAGCATTCCTTTATGTCAACAATAGGCAAGGAGAGAGCCAAATCATGAATGAACTCCTATTCACAATTGCTACGAAGAGAATAAAATACCTAGGAATACAGCTAACAAGGGATGTGTAGGACCCCTTCAAGGAGAACTACAAACCACTGCTCAAGGAAATAGGAGAGGACACAAATAAATGGAAAAAAAAAAAATTCATGCTTATGGATAGGAAAAATCAATGTCATGAAAATGGCCACATTGCCCAAAGTAATTTATAGATTCAATGCTATTCCCAACAAACTACCACTGACATTCTTCACAGAATTAAAAAAACTATTTTAAATTTTATATGGACTCAAAGAAGATTCTGTACAGCTAAGACAATCCTAAGCAAAAAGAACAAAGCCGGAAGTATCACGCTACCTGACTTCAATCTATACTACAAGGCTACAGTAAACAAAACATCATGGTACTGGTACAAAAACAGACATATAGACAAATGGAGCAGAACAGAGACCTCAGAAATAACACCACACATCTAGAAGCATCTGATCTTCAACAAATCTAACAAAAACAAGCAATTGGGAAAGGAGCTCCTATTCAGTGAATGGTGCTGGGAAAACTCGCTAGCTGTATGCAGAAAACTGAAACTGGACCCCTTCCTTACACCTTATACAAAAATTAACTCAAGATGGATTAAAGACTTAAATATAAATCCAAAACCACAAAAACCCTAGAAGAAAACCTAGGCAATACCATTCAGGACATAGGCATGGGCAAATACTTCATGACAAAAATGCCAAAAGAAATTGCAATGAAAGCCAAAATTGACAACTGGGATCTAATTAAACTAAAGAGCTTCTGCACAGCAAAAGAAACTATCATCAGAGTGAACAGGCAATCTACAGAATGGAAGAAAATTTTTGCAAACTACCCATCTGACAAAGGTCTAGTATCCAGAATTTACAAGGAACTTAAACATATTTACAAGAAAACAAACAAAAAAAAACAAAACAAAAAAAAACAAAACAAAAAAAGACCTCATCAAAATGTGGGCAAAGGATATGAACAGACACTTCTCAAAAGAAGACATTTACGCAGCCAACAAACATATGAAAAAAAGCTCAACATCACTGATTATTAGATAAATGCAAATGAAAACCACAATGAGATACCATCTCACACCAGCCAGAAAGAATGGCAATTATTAAAAAGTCAAGAAACATTGATGTGCTGCTGAATCTGGTTTGCCAGTATTTTATTGAGGATTTTTGCATCGATGTTCATCAGGGATATTGGTCTAAAATTCTCTTTTTTTGTTGTGTCTCTGCCAGCCTTTGGTATCAGGATGATGTTGGCCTCATAAAATGAGTTAGGGAGGATTCCCTCTTTTTCTATTGATTGGCATGGTACTGGTACCAAAACAGAGATATAGACCAATGGAACAGAACAGAGTCCTCAGAAATAATACCACACATCTACAGCCATCTGATCTTTGACAAACCTGAGGGAAACAAGAAATGGGGAAAGGATTCCCTATTTAATAAATGGTGCTGGGAAAATTGGCTAGCCATAAGTAGAAAGCTGAAACTGGATCCTTTCCTTACTCCTTATACGAAAATTAATTCAAGATGGATTAGAGACTTAAATGTTAGACCTAATACCATAAAAACCCTAGAGGAAAACCTAGGTAGTACCATTCAGGACATAGGCATGGGCAAAGACTTCATGTCTAAAACACCAAAAGCAACAGCAGCAAAACCCAAAATTGACAAATGGGATCTCATTAAACTAAAAAGCTTCTGCACAGCAAAAGAAACTACCATCAGAGTGAACAGGCAACCTACAGAATGGGAGAACATTTTTGCAATCTACTCATCTGACAAAGGGCTAATATCCAGAACCTACAAAGAACTCAAACAAATTTACAAGAAAAAAACAAACAACCCCATCAAAAAGTGGGCAAAGGATATGAACAGACAGTTTTCAAAAGAAGACATTCATACAGCCAACAGACACATGAAAAAATGCTCATCATCACTGGCCATCAGAGAAATGCAAATCAAAACCACAATGAGATACCATCTCACACCAGTTAGAATGGTAATCATTAAAAAGTCAGGAAACAACAGGTGCTGGAGAGGATGTGGAGAAATAGGAACACTTTTACACTGTTGGTGGGATTGTAAACTAGTTCAACCATTATGGAAAACAGTATGGCGATTCCTCAAGGATCTAGAACTAGATGTACCATATGACCCAGCCATCCCATTACTGGGTGTATACCCAAAGGATTATAAATCATGCTGCTATAAAGACACATGCACACGTATGTTTATTGCGGCACTATTCACAATAGCAAAGACTTGGAATCAACCCGAATGTCCATCAGTGACAGACTGGATTAAGAAAATGTGGCACATATACACCATGGAATACTATGCAGCCATAAAAAAAGATGAGTTTGTGTCCTTTGTATGGACATGGATGCAGCTGGAAACCATCATTCTTAGCAAACTATCACAAGAACACAAAACCAAACACCGCATGTTCTCACTCATAGGTGGGAACTGAACAATGAGATCACTTGGACTCGGGAAGGGGGACATCACACACCGGGGCCTATCATGGGGAGGGCGGAGGGATTGCACTGGTAGTTATACCTGATGTAAATGACGAGTTGATGGGTGCTCACGAGTTGATGGGTGCAGCATACCAACATGGCACAAGTATACATATGTAACAAACCTGCACATTATGCACATGTACCCTAGAACTTAAAGTATAATAATAATAAAAAATAATAAATAATAATAAAAAAAGAAACAATAGATGCTGGCGAGGCAGTACAGAAACAGGAATGATTTTACACTGTTGGTGGGAATGTAAATTATTTCAATCATTGTGGAAGACAGTGTGGCTATTCCTCAAGGATCTAGAACCAGAAATACCATTTGACCCAGCAGTGCCATTACTGGATATATACCCAAAGGACTTTAAACCATTCTACTATAAAGAAACATGCACACATATGTTTATTGCAGCATTATTTACAATAGCAAAGACATGGAACCAACCCAAATGCCCATCAATAATAGACTGGATAAAGAAAATATGCTACATATACACCATGGAATACTATGCAGCCATAAAAAGTAATGAGATCATGTCCTTTGCAGGGACATGGATGAAGCTGGAAGCCATCATCCTCAGCAAACTAACACAGGAATAGAAAACCAAACACTGCATGTTCTCACTCATAAGTGGGAGCTGAACATTGAGAACGCATGGACGCAGAGAGGGGAATAACATACGCCATGGCCTGTTGGGGAGTGGGAGTAAGTAGAGGGAACTTAGAGGACTGGTCAATAAGTGCAGCAAACCACCATTCACACATATACCCATGTAACAACCTGCATATTCTGCACATGCATTCTTTTTTTAAAAAAAGAAATAAATTTTAAAAAGAAATAGACAATGGATGCTTTCTGCTTTTTGGTGAAATCTGCCAATATTCCCCAAGTGATCTGAATTAATTCTCTCAGGCTCCAGCAGAAGATATGTGGACCATTTGAGAAACACCAGGGTGAAGCCTGTTGTATGTGTGAGTAAACCTAGCAAACCTATGTACATGGATAGAATGACAATTTCTCATTAGGTATAGAAAATTGTTCCTTGCTGCCTTATAACCAGTATTTCTGAACACTCACACACTAATACATACATGTGTATGCATGCCCACCCTTCTCTGTTACAGTGCATTATCCACCCATTTCAGATTCATCCAAATCTTATTTATTGAGTAGTTACTCTGCACCTGGCATTGTCCTAGGCTAGAAGTACAACAATGTGATATCTTGATATGGTACTCAACACACAGAGTCATCTGCTGACACCTGTAGCAAACTTAACTCACCAAAGTAATTATTTTCCCTTACAGCCTACAATGTACAATTGATCAAACACTTCCAATACCAATTCAGTATTAATTCATTCACTCATTCATTAATTCATTATCTGCTCAAATACTTACTGAACACCAACTATTCGTTAAGCACCATCTAGAAGCATCACCTTAGACTATAATTTGACAAACTTAGAACTAAACAATGTGACAATTTCTAGTTATAACCTTCCATTATGATTTGTTTTGAAGATAAATTCTCTGAGGAGTACCATTCTTAAGGCTGCTTTAATCACAATAGTGTGAATAATGTTTTGCTCAGTAATTGAATGAAGAGTTTTGATTTGAAGCCTTTGCAGCTTCCCTAGAATTATCCTATTTGAATTTTCAAGTTCTTGCCATTTTTCCTTTTCTACTTTGATTTCTTCACAAGGTGATGTGCCACTGAGGTGGATGTGAATATTCACTTGTCCCTTCAATTAAAAGTGCAAGGTTATCCCAGAGTTACATAGTATTTTATATCTGTGGAATATAGAGATCTAAAAGCCCTTTATGTTATTGTTCTCATAAATTGTACTAATATTTTGATGAGAGGCCAATTGGGCCAAGTTAAAATATCAATTATTTATCATTAATTTTATTTTACGCAAAAAGTCGGGTGTGAGTTTCCACTCAACTGAGGCAACATAGGACCCCAAGACAGAAGCCTGACAGATGCAGAATAATGTGACGATCCCAGGCTCAGAAGGGAGGGAGGAAGAAAGGAGCTTTGAAAACAGTGACAAAAGTATATTGAAAATAGAGAGAAAGTAGCTTCTGGGTCCTTCTTAGCAAATCCAAAAAGGACAGATAATTTCTGCTTGTGATCTAGAAAGTATAAGAAAGCTTGTGAGCATTAGAATTGGATTCTTTTGTAATATTGCAATATGACAAGTGGTTTAAATAATTTTACCTTCCAAATGTAATGTCATATAGATAGGAAAAAGGCTTTAAAGAAATATTCCACAATGTTATCTTTGTAACTAACCCAGAAAGAAGAGATCACTAGATACTCTCCCTTGCTCTTGAGTTCTCTGTTGTCCACAATGTGCATGTTTTGATCTAATAAGAAAAAAAATCAATACTCATTTTAAAATGAAATGCTCTCTTATTTTCCTGTCTTCAGAAATAATCACTTTCCAGTTTTGAGTAGGACTAAGTTTATAGCAAAGGAAATTTTTTTTTTAGTTTTAAGTGAGCTTGTAACTGAAATCATGCAAAGTTTATAGCAAAGGAAAAGTTTTTAGTTTTAGGTGAGCTTGTAACTGAAATCATGCCTTCCATTTCAATTTCTCTCCTAAAAATGGAATGCAGAGATGTTTGATTTGGGAAATATATTTGTCAGCTATTCCCAAGACTAAGCATTTTCTGGTGCCCCTCCCTTTTTAACTGCAAAATAATATTAACACTTCCCAACAGCCCATTCTTATCAGGGATTAATTGGCTTTACCTCTACTGCCACCAGTTCCTGGTAAACAGAAAAAGAAGTAAATAAATAAAAATACCACGAATTCAGATAGGTAAATACCACCTACCTCCACTACAGGATGTGGTATGGGTGACAGGATGTTTTTACAGCCTGTAAAAATGCAGAGGATATAGCTAAGAAAGTATTTCATGTGCAAAACATTGAAAAGGTACAGTGGTCTCAATGGACTAGAGCAACTGTTACCCAGGATATGGCAGTCTGACCCCTAAATCTCTTCATACTAAGATAACCATACGAAAATATCTGGAGATAAGCACATTAGCCTGGATTAGTTGCCTGCCAGGTCCCATAGGAAGGATCCTACTCATTCTCCAGAATCATGACCATGGGTGCTGATCCTCTTGACAACCTGCCCTGGCTCTGCTGTCAATTACCCTCCCTGCTGTATTACTTCTGTGCCTTATCCATGCTTCCATTGCTGGTTTTACTCATAATCATTTCTTTATGTGACAATCTATCCAACTGTAAGCACCCCACATTTAGGAAAATATGTTTCCTGTGTTTCTGTCCTCAGGGACCAGCTCTGGAACTGCAACCTAATGATAATCAGTACACGTTCATACAATTGAGCTAAAATCTCTGAGGAATACTTCTGGTCTCCAGACCCACAGACCTACAGGCTACCACTTATTTAATAAGCTGTTGTACTGAACAGATGGATTTCAAACCCTAGAAATCCAATTCTAGAGTATTCACTTTTAACCACTAGGCTAGCCCGCCTCAAGATTTCACCTCTTAGGAAAAATAAGTAGAAGGCTTTGAAACATAATCTTTTTAAGCTACACACCTACGATTTCTTAGGTCATGTTCTCTGACTTGAGATATCTTTATATTTTGAAGGATTTATCCAATTCATGCTGATATTGATAACACTGAATCATAATTACTAGTGTCTGCATTTCAAATCTTGACTATTCTCTCACCTTCCTATGAACCCTGTATAAGCTATTCACTCTGTGAGGCCCCTGCCTTGCAGTCTCACAACACGAATCTTTAGTAATCCTTGTAAGTGTTATACTTACAACAAAACTATAACAGTCCAGTCACGGTAATATTCACACAGTAGGGATCTCAGAACATAGCCATAAAAGGCTGACTCTTTAATACTTTCTCACTGGGATGATTCATTCAGGACTGTCCCGTATGGTCTTTACTGCCTTGTACTCCAGCCACATCCTAAGACTTCAAGGTGGCACATGAATTAATGTTCCTTCCAAAATCCTATTAAAATGTTAGTACATAGAGGATAATCCATATATGGCTCCAATCTGAAAATGGGTCTATCAGTGATCAGAGATAGTAAGGAATTTTTATAATATGGAAAGCAGTAGCGATTATTTTGATAAAACCAGAACAGAGAAAGCAAAAAGCCCAGAACACAAGTGAAGGAATCCATAGCTGAAGAGGAAGCTGTGGACAGAGACCCCCAACTTGGTCATGATGCAGAAGTCTAAGTAATTAGATAACTTTACAGAACAGCCAGACCAGTTATCCCTCTACTACCCACCCCACCACACACACACACACACACACACACACACACACACACACACACACAGTGAGTCAGGCTGCAATCTGCCTTCTCAAACAAATAAAGGCCTTCTGCCTGGGCAAAGGTAAAATCTCTAATAATAGTGTTCCTGCCCCTGAGTTAAAGCTCTCTTTAAGGTATCTGGCCTGTGTTTTCCCATTCATACAAATTGGGACAGGTTGACAAACTGTGCCCGTGAACAAAGAGCTCGAGTCATTACCCTGAGCAGTCTTGCCTGGGAACATTTACATGTGATGTTCCCTTGGCTTGGCATGTTCTTCACCTGATTTACACATGGCTTTCTTCTTTCTTCCTTTAGACCTCTGCTCAAACTGTCATCATACTAATAAAGCCTTCTATGACCCACCTATACGAAACAGTCACAAATCTTTCTCCATTCACAGCAATATCTAGCCTCCTTACTCAGCTTTATTCTTACTATCTGAATTATTATTTTTATTTATTTGTTTACTTGGTGTCTCCCTCTACTAAAACATAAGCTTTCTGAGTGTAGGGAGTTGGTTTGTTCACTGCTGATTTTCTGGTGTTTATGACAGTATCTGGCATTCAGTAGTTATTCAACAAATAATTATTGACTATATGAATGAATGAACCCAGGAATATGACAAGAAAGCTCAAGATGCCAGCTGTTTTGTGGGTAAAACAAAAGGCCTAAAATAGTGTAAAAATTCACAGGGCTCTGAGAATAACTCTTAATATTTTGAAGGTACATAGTTGTTATGCCCACCGAGAAAAGCAGAAGCATTTAGAATCTCCAGGAATAAAGAGATAAATGAAAGAACATCATAGTCCAAATATAAACTAAAATGCTAAACGCATTTTGACTGAAATGCGTCATGACTGAGCAATAAAGAGAGTGAAATAAAAAGGACTCTGTTTGACTTTTATGCTTAGCATATTCGGCCCCCAGTAGCACAGGTCTGGTGTCACAGAATTGCTGACTCTTATTTTCTCCTGTGTATCCCAGCGCACCAAAGTAAGAAGAACCTCCTAAGTAATGGCCGAGCAGATTGCTTCATTCTCAGACCTGACTATAAAGTTCCCAGTGGTGCAATCTTTATCTTCCCTAGTCCATGGCTTCTGCAGGAACTGCACGAGTATGTACTCACTAGCCACGTGTGGCTATTTAATATTAGTGAAGTGAAAATTACATAAAGCTAGTTCCCTTTCTAAACACAGTAGCCCCTTTCTTTTTTTTTTTTTTTTTTTTTTTTTTGAGATAGGGTCTCACTCTGTCACCCAGGCTGGAGTGTAGTGATGCAATCTTGGCTCACTGCAACCTCCGCCTCCTGGGTTCAAGGGATTCTCATGCCTCAGCTTCCCAAGTAGCTGGGATTATAGCTGTGCACCACCACGCCCGGCTCATTTTTTGTGTGTGTTTTTGGTAGAGATGGGGTTTCACCATGTTGGCCAGCCTGGTCTCAAACTCCTGATCTCAAATGATCCACCTGCCTCGGGCTCCCAAAGTGCTGGGATTACAGGTGTAAGCCACCGCGCTCAGCCACTAGCCACATTTTGAGTACTCAATAGCCACAAGTGGCTCATGACTACCATCACATAGATGGTACACATACATACATACATACATAAAATTGAACAGTGAAGAAATAGAACATGTCCATCATTGAAGAAACTGCTATTATTCCAACAAATGATGGAGAACAGTAGAAAAAAATGAGTCAAAAAAGATATGCAACAGTGCATCCTAGCATTTATACATAATTGGACAAGTAACATGTCTGCAGCTGCCAGTACCTTCTCAGGCAGGGAAGCCTGGATATTACATGTTTATACAAAATCACAAGCCCATCTCCCCTTTGTTTCACACCACTGAAATTCTTGCTTAGAATCTAGCTCCATATTTATGGTATTTTGTGAGGCATTATAATAAGGATGAGAAATAATCTTCTGTTTCTGGTCTATTTTGGGTAGTAATCCTTAATAACGCTAAGGCTGCAGGATGTCCTTCCAAGTGTTTTGCAAAACATATTTCTGTGATCAAAATTATGTAAAAGTAGTGTTTATTTTCTAACTGTTGCTCCTGTTTCCTTGTATTATCCTTTGAATTTTCGAAGAGGCATATTCTCCTTCAGATTGATAGATTTAATTATTTCTAAAATACAATTGGAACTTGAAAATTAGAGATTATTTTATTATCGACTTTATTTCCCATCAAGATACTTTTCTTTCTCTACTAGGAATCACAATATTTGGTTCTCTACTGAATAACATTTGCATAATAATAATTTTGTAAATGTAGCTTATTAATCTTTTAAAAGCTAAACCATAGAGAAAGCATTGAAGGTAATTATAATTATAGAAGGGAATTCAAAGCCAGGCTGGTAGCTTAAAATCATCCACAGAAATAGTAAAATGCTACAGACCAGCCCTCTGCTTCCTCCACCACTGAGTCCGTTTATCATCAAACCACTGGGCCTGAGGCTTTGCAAGTTTGTAATTTTATGATTTAAATGGTAAATATCAAAGAATAACCTATATTATGACAAAGACAGAAACAGAGATTTACATATATGTTACTTAGAGTAAGAAATGAAACCAAGAGAAGAATCAAGTAACAATATAAACAACAAAAGTAGGAGGGAGGTAGTAATACAAGTCAACCAAATTCCTCATCTTTCATAGGCAAAGTTTATAGTTACTATGTAAAACTGATAAATTGGGAAAAGTAGATTTCAGCATACTGTTTAGAATCGTTCTGTTAGCAGAAGGTTTAAGGAAAGAAGACGGAAGTAAATTTCTTTTCATTTAATATTTCTTCATACTGTCTGAACTTTTATTACATGCATATTTCAACAAATCTAAAATTTCCAAAATAAGACACATATTAACTGCCATATTGACCTCATTCCACCAAATCTTCCATATGAATATGTAAACTGTGATTGATCTGAAACTGTTAAAGGAAAATAAAGGAACAAAAACATTTATTACGTACATGCCATGTGTACTGTTCTAGGAGTTTCTATATTCATTAATTCTTAACTGTTAAACCCTCTAATGTCCCTGTGAAGCAGATATTATGCAAGAGCACTCTTGAAATTTAGCAACCTGCAAAGAGAAGGGGTTGTATTTGGGGCAGATTTTTATACAGTCCCTACAAAAATGGGGACACTCAATGTTAACTGTGTACAAAACTGACTTTATCAGTGATGTTAGATGTGGAACTACATTTCCCATTGAGGATTCCTTCATTCTTGTTAAAGAATAAAGACTGTGAGATGTGAATAGAAGGGGAAAGTATATTATCGTTTGATCACGCTTGCTTGGCCACAGGTGGGCAAGCAGATTGACCTGTCCATCCAAGCTGAGTAATTCTTCACTCCTTCACTTTTTGTTTATGACTTTATTTCTTCATCCTTGGCAAGAGCAGAAAGTAAATCATGGCATTTCTTGGCTGAAAGGCAGTGAAACAGCTGTGACCCTTGAGATATTGTTTACTTTACTGCCTCCTGATACACACTCAGTCACTTTTGTTGGACATGCTTGATGGCTTTCGTTCCTACAGTTGGCTGTTCCGTCTGCTCCACCAATTGATGAAGAAGCTGCATTAAGCTACATTTATTAGTTCATTCATTAAAAATTTATGAGCACCTACTGTCTGCCAGATACTGAGGCAGTTGCAAATAGGAACAAATCAGGAATCCTACTCTTAAGGACCTAACAGTCTAGTAAGGGAAAACAGATATGTAAATACTAATCATTACACAGCAAGAATGAGTACTAAAAGAGGTGTGTATAATATAAAAACAGAGAAAAAAATAAGTTCGTATGGGAGAAAAGTGGAGAGAGGCTGGATACAGGAAGGTTTTACAAACACAGTGACATTTAATGTATATCTTTGGGGTAAGTAATGGTCAGGCCTAAAGGCTTCATGACACAGTAAAAAATAATGCCCCAAACTCAGTAACTGTGGCACAGTCATGGGACATAAAAGGTAGTAGGTTGATTGGATGTGGTGATGTGTCACCCAGATCACTACTTTAGAACCAAAGCATTAATGCCAACTACCAGATGAAGACTCAAAGCTGAATCTTTTCCGTGGAAATTGCATTCTCCCAAAGCCCCCTCAACCAAGAGTATGCTTCCATCCTCAGAGGTAACATAATTCATCTGATTTATCAATTTAGGGATGCAAAACCTTTCCTTAGTTGCAAGGTAATTATGACAGGCCATCTGACTTCCAGAGCTACCCATATGTGGGAAGCTGAAAAATTGCCCCCTAAAGACATTACATCCTAATCCCTAGAACCTGTTAATGTTATTTTATATGGAAACTGAGTCTTCACAGATATGATTAAATTGTTTTGAGATTGGGAGATGATCCCAGATTCTCAGCGTGGTTCCTAAATGCAATCCCATAAAGAGAAGGCGATTTGAGGACAGAGGCAGAGATCAGAGTGATACAGCCACAAGCCAAAGAATGCCAGCCACCACCAGAAGAGGAAAGGAATGGCTTATCCCCTAGAGCCTTGACAGGGGAGATAGCTCTAGCAACACCTTAACTGTGATTCAGTGATACTGATTTCAGGCTTCTGGCCTCTAGAACTTTGAAAGAAAAAAGTGTGCTGTTTGAAGTCACCCAGTTTGCAGGGATTTGTTACAACAGCCACAGGAAATGAGTATTCCCTGGGATCAGCTGAGGCTTTCTGACAATTACATTTCAGTTCAACTTCTCTTTCTGCCAATCCTGTGAAACAAACTAAGCCAAGTCTAAGTAGTCATTCTCTTAGGCTCTAGCTTTTTGTGGCTTAGGTCAAAACTTGAGGATATGTAAGAATTTGTCAAGAAGAAGAATGTGATAGGTAAATGTATGTATCAATTTGACTGGGCTAATAAGGGATACTTGGATAGCTGGTAAAACATTATTTCTAGGTGTGTCAGTGAGGGTGTTTCTGGAAGAGATTAGCATTTGATTCTGTAGACTGAAAAAGGAAGATTGCCATCACCAAAACCAATGGGCATCATCCAGTCTGTTGAGGGCCCAAATAGAACAAAAAGATAGAGGAAGAGCAAATTTTCTCTCTCTGCTTGAGCTGGGACAGCCAGATTCTCCTGCCCTCAGACATCAGCATTCCCGAGTCTTAGGTCTTCGACGCAGACTGAGACACCATCATCTCCCCTGGTTCTCAGGCCTTCGGTCTTGTACTAGAACAACTCTCCTGGCTTTCCCGGTTTTCCAGCTTACAGATGGCAGATCTTCAGAATTCTCACCTGCCCTAATCATGTGAGCCAATTCCTCATAATAAATATTTTTTCTATATACAGTACCTATATATATTCTATTGGTTCTGCTTCTTTGGCAAACTCTAGAGAAAGGGGCAATGGTCAGGGAAGGAACAATGTATAAAAGCATGAGAGAACCCAGTGAATTTGAAGCAGCTCTGGGTCATTTAGGGCACAGATGTTATGGTGAGCCTCACATGTTGAAGCTATTCTCACGGCATCCTTATGGCCTAATTTCCTATTTTGTGTTTTACTTCTATCAAGCCCAGACCTGACACTAGAAGAGTGGGCCCAACTCATGCAAGGCTTTTCATTTTATGTTTGGATATTATTCTAAAAGCAGTGGGGGTAATATTGAGCAACTGTTTTAGCATGATCAGATTGTGTGTTTTAAGATCATTCATCTGCAGTGTGTAAGCAGGAATGAAGGAAAGAAGAGCAGAGGAAACAGGAGTACAATGAATGACAAGTGCAACGGGGAACAAGGACACATGAACTCGGTATGTGTTTCGTGGACTTTAAAAGGAAACAACTTCAGAAAACACCTATGGTCACTTAGTGCTGACCTTGAGCCTCATAACTAAATGTTTAGAGGCTAAAAATGTGAGAGGGAGACAATAGTTCTGAGGACAATGTATCTTTGATTATGGCTGGCAGCAAGTTGTAGGGATCTGGATAATCTGCCTGGCTTTGAATAAGCTCTGCCACTTATTCATAAAATGTTACCATTAAGCAAGTTTTATGAACTCTGCATTTTTCACATCTGTATCATAAAGATAGTGCTGATACTTATCTTATGGGGGTTATTGTGGTAATTAAATGCATTAACATATGTAAAGCACCGAGAAGAATACTTGGCACATAGAAAATGCTTAATAACATTAGGTATTATTAGTGCAGTGGTTGCCTCAAATGTTTTATAGTAAGGAGAGCTGCTTTTCATTTATCAGAGCCCTGAAATCTCAGGAACTGGTAAGGAGCAAAGAATATGTTTATTAAAGTTGCTGATTAAAGTCGGAAGAGATACATCGATACCAGAAACTTCACCTCCTGCCCCTCTCCCATTCTAACTTCCTTCTCCTCCTTCCCCAGTGAGAATGGTAAGCTAGGCAAGGAAATGCTATTTGCTTAGAGCTAAATGGGGTATCCATTGTCATCTTGGCAAATCACCCATCTAAAATTGAGTTTATAATACTGCTAGTCTCATCCTTTGGTTCCAGCACTGGACTTGAACACCTTCAGTAATCAGAAATACAAACAGTCCTCAGCCTCATAAATTCCCAGTCTAGTGGAGGACACAGCCCAAAACGAACAATTATGTACTTATATAACAGTACAATAAATGGTATAATAGAAGCTGACTTGAGGGTGCTAAGGGAGCAAAGAGGAAAGAACTAATTCAGCTTGGGGATGCAGGCCAGGTTTCACAATACAATTTATCTGTGATGAATCTTAGAGAATGAAGCTTTTCTTGCCAGGCGGAGAAGTTGGGACAGGCATACTTGATCAAAATAGGAACAGCCAACAAAGTCACAGAGGCTGGAAGGAGCCCAGCTTGTTTGGAAAATGTTGGTAGCTGGAACATAGCTTGAGCAGTGCGAGGAAGGGTGGCAGCTTGGCAAAGGAAGTAGGCTGAAAATTCTACAAAGCAATGCCAAGGTCTTCACAACTATCCTGAAGTTAAAGAGAGAGTCTGAAGATTCTTAAAAGAAGAGAAACATAATCAGATTGGGGGTTAGTAAATTTCTGTGGTAGTACTATGGATGGAAAAGAGCAAAACTATTGCGAAGCCTCCTGAATAGAATGAGGAAGTAAAGTCTCTTTGAAACACAAAACTTAAAACCACAGTGATAGAGCCTATATTATATTAATATTTAAAATGCAAGACCCAAAATAAAAGGTCACTAAATGCTCTCCTCAGGATTCTGCATAAAACTAACGAATTTTTCAGTTGCCCCAAAATTTTCTATTTATTTATATTTTCTTTATGTTTATTTCACTCTGAAGCACCACTGTATAGACACACAACTTCAGAAGACATGCTTGCCTTTTAGGCCAAAACAAATAGAGAAGTGAAAAGATCAAACCAAGAAAACTGGTCTTGTTTTGTTTTAAACGTGAATGGCTAGAAAGGCAAAGTGTATATTGTCTGAAAAGAATTGCACTATCAATCTCTACAAATGTTTCTGTTCCTGTGAAAAATCAGTGCACATTACTCAACATATGTGCCCATCAATCTCTACCAGCTTGAGCTGAGGGTGAGTCTGATAAAATTTCCCAAAAGAATAATATGTGCTAAAATGTCACTTCCTAAAACTGAAGATTTTAATTCACAAAGGTAAATTTAAGGCACAAATTTGGAATTAAAACAAAACAAAAACTTAGTCAATATGCAATATATTTTGGAAGTAAACTGTATTAATAGCATTTCATAAGTTTTTCTTTTCCTGAAGTTATTAAGTGTTCAAATAATATTTAGTGCTTTTTTTGTTATAAATGGACTGCATGCTTATAGTAAAACACTCACAATTAAAGTATAAAGGGGAAAATAAAAAATCATTCATAAGGGCCAGACCCAGAAATGTCCATCATAAATATTTTATACAATCCTTCCATTCATGCACATATATAATATATTTATCACTTATTTGTATTCATTTAAATTATGCCATGAGCATTTTCCTATAATATTCAATATTCTCTGAAAACAATATTTTAATAGCTGTATAATATTATGCCACATTTCTAGTCCATAAATTATGTAACTATTAACTTACAATTGAGCTTTTTGATTGCTTCCAATTTTCTGTATTTTAAGAATTCTGCAACGTTCGTTCTTGAACATAAATCATTCCTCACATCTCCACATCTTTTGTGATTTCCTAAGGGCAAAATCTTAGAACTGGAATCATTGGGTCAAAGTGTAAGTTACATTGTTAAAACTTTTGCCACTGACTGCCAAATTGCTTAGGGGCAGGTTTAGAACTGGAATTGTTGGGTCAAAGTATAAGTTACATTGTTAAAACTTTTGCCACTTACTGCCAAATTGCTTCGGGGGCAGGTTTTGCTACTATGGAGTTGCACTGGGAGTGCATAGCTAGACAGACAAAAAACATGGTATATAATTAAGAACTACTTTCCCTTATTAAATGTAAAGTGGGATGTTTTCATAATATTTACTGGACAATTATATTCTGTGAACTGTTTCCCCATGTCCTATTACAGGTTTCCTATTGAAATGTCTGTCTTCTTCATCTTCTTCCTCTTTTAAATTAAGGGAGAAGGGGAGTTTTCTTTGTATTATAGATACTTCAGGATGCTCAGGAATACCCCTAAAGTGGAAAATCTGGGCTTTCCTTTTTCTTTGCATGCTGGTGAGGGTGTTTGGTCTAGACACTAGATCATATTGCCTGTGGAAACACACCTAAGGACACCTTGGTTAAGATCAAGGCCACCAAGCACACGATAATCATATTATGCTCATATTTTAGTCTCCTTGTCATATTTTTTGTAATATTTTCCCCATATTTTGTTTGCCTTATTTTATTATCTTCTTTGAAATAAAAATATACTTTATATTGCAGTGTAATAAAATTTAATATTTCCTTTAGAAAATATGCCTGTTTTTGTTTCCTTGCACAAATTACAGCTATATGTATTAAATATATATCTCTCATTTTAAGTAAATGAAATAATCACGAATGCACTAATGTTTCTTGTATAATTGTTTTATGCTTTACTTTTTGTTTTACTTTGTAGTTTTTGCTTTATTTAAATAATGTTTATACTGGGGTTCACTTTGGTTAACTGTATAAATACCTTTTCTTCACGCTTGTAATCCCAGCATTTTGTGGAGCCGAGGCAGGCAGATCATGGGGTCAGGAGATCGAGAACATCCTGGCTAACATGGTGAAACCCCTTCTCTACTAAAAATACAAAAAATTAGCCGGGCATGGTGGCGGGCCCCTGTAGTTCCAGCTACTTGGGAGGCTGAGGCAGGAGAATGGCATGAACCCAGGAGGTGGAGCTTGCAGTGAGCCCAGATTGCGCCACTGCACTCTATCCTGGGCGACAAAGAGAGATTCCGTCTCAAAAAGAAAAAAAAGGCTTTCCTTCAAAACACTTAAACATCTTTTTCAACACCAAGCTTCACTGACTATACTTATTGCCATATTTAAGGTCTTTGCTGAAGGTTTTTGGAAATTGTCCTAAAATTAAAAGGAGAGTGGTAGTGTTGGTAAAGGTATAATCAGGGAGTGGGAGTCTTTCGCTCCTTGCTGTAGCTAGTTTTCCCCTTGAGTATGGAGAATTTGAAAGGTTATACAAATTTTGCCACTTCAAAGATTATATTCATTCTGAGGACCTCTCCTATTTATTTTGAAATTCATATTATCCTTACTAACATTTCTAATTAACTAGTACCTTAGTTGAATTATGTAGAGTTTTGTTTAATCCATGTTTGTGGTTGTATTACTAGACATCCTATATTAACTTGAGAATAAATTTTGCCTAATATTAATTGCCTCTCTCTAAGAATTAGTGTAAGAGTGTGTTCATTTTGGGAGCAGAACATTCTCAGTTTACCCCCTACCCTGCACTTAAATTATGCCTTTCCTGGATTTTTCCTTTTAGTTCTGTGGGTTACCCTAACAATTTTTAAATAGTACTTCAAGTAGCTGATGAGGTAAATACCCCTTCATTTTTTAAATTTAACTATTTCTTTCAGTTTACTCTTAAAATCTGTAAATTTGAAAAGTCAGTAAAGTCCCTAAGGGGTATTGATTGCAATATATAAATTAATTTATAAAAAGTAACAAAAACCTCTTTACATTATGGAGTTTTCTTATGTAGGAATATAAATTCAAATATTCCCTGGATAAAGTTTTGACAGACCTTGATATTGGACTTATATCTTTTTCAACAGCAAAATTGCTCATTTTAGTTAAAATAAATGTTACAAATAATTGTGAAAAAATAAATTTCACAACTAAGTATACAGAAAAGTAACATGTACACTTTATACGGAAATCCACATACAAATTTAGGTGATTAGATGCCAGTAATAGAACTGGCAAAACTGAGAACTTGGTGTTATGCATATTTTAAAGGTTTACAACCTGAAATCAATAACACAAAATTCAGTCTCTTTAATGGGCATTTAAGAAAATTAAATAAATCCCTGAAACAGTACAATATAGAGCTCACAAACTATTACAGTTACCAAATATTTTTTTAAATGTTATGTGCCTTTGATTCTCAAAAATGCTAGTGTGTAGTTATCTTTATAAGTGGTGGGGAGAGAAAACTATGGTGAGAAAGATAAGTGGAAATGACAGACGAAGGCATTATGCTGTTATACTAAAAGACATTGCCAGAGGACACTTTGGAAATCACTTGTTGAAAGAGATTTTGAATGCTTCTCTTCATATACTGTAACTTAAATAACATTTTCTACCGTGACTAATTTTTAAAGTCTATGCATAACTTTGTTCCCTACACATAAAAGAGAAATTTAGTTTTCACTCAGAATTAAAGCAGATTTTCCTTATTCTTGAAACCCAGTCATACCCCCCTGTGAGGGCTGGCAACTCCTATTATTGACACCACAAAGGCCTCTGCTCACACCTTGGATCTCGCAGAGGCGTTTGAACCAGAGCAAACTCCATCTTGAGTAGGGGCTAGGTAAAATAAGGCTGAGACCTAATGGGCCTGCATTCCCAGATGGTTAAGGCATTCTAAGTCACAGGATGAGATAGGTCAGCACAAGATACAGGTCATAAACACCTTGTTGATAAGACAGGCTGCAGTAAAAAAGCCAGCTAAAACCCACCAAAACCAAGAGTGACCTCTGGTCATCCTCACTGCTACAGTCTTGCCAGCACCGTGACTCTTTACAAATGCCATGGCAGCATCAGGAAGTTACTCCATATGGTCTAAAAAGGGGAAGTATGAATAATCCACCCCTCGTTTAGCATATCATCAAGAAATAACCATATAAATGGGCAACCAGCAGCCCCTGGGGATGCTCTGTTTATAGAGTAGCCATTCTTTTATTCCTTTACTTTACTCTGTGAACTCGCCCTGAATTCTTTCTTGTACAAGATCCAAGAACCCTCTCTTGGGGTCTGGATCTGGCCTCCTTTCCTGTAACAGACCTGTTGTTTGCTGTGGTTCCAACAGTTACACCACAGAAGCAGCGATACACCAGAATGTATGCATATAAAACCAAACAAAACAACAGGCATTGAAAAAATCACAATGCTGAATTTACACAAGGTAAAATGTCTACACTGTGTTTGCTATTGAGAGATGACAATGTGCTAGCAGACCTCGCTCACTCTCAGCGCCTCCTGGGCCTCAGCATCCGCTCTGGTCGCACTCCAGGAGCCCCTCAGCCCACCACTGTGCTGTGGGGACCCCTCTCTGGGGCTGGCCGAAGCCGGATCCCTCTGCTCAGGGGGAGGTGTGGAGGGAGAGGCTCCGGTTGGAGCTGCAGCGCTCGCATGCCTGTGCCGGTTCCGGGTGGGCGCGGGTTCCGCGGGCCCCACACTCCTCCTGGCTGGCCAGAGCCTGCTGGGATACAAGATCCCTCTGGGCTGCTAGAGTGCCTGGGCTAGGTGACTGAAAGTCCCGGGGTGAGTGCCATTCAGAGGTGAAACCAGCTGGGCTTCTGGGTGGGGTGGGGACCTGGAGAACTTTTGTGTCTAGCTAAAGGTTTGTAAATGCACCAATCAGCACTCTGTGTCTAGCTAGTCAGTAGGGGACTTAGAGAACTTTTGTGTCTAGCTGAAGGATTATAAATGCACCAATCAGCGCTCTGTGTCTAGCTAAAGGTTTGTAAACACACCAATCATCACTCTGTCAAAACGGACCAATTAGCTCTCTGTAAAATGGACCAATCAATAGTATGTGGGTGGGGCCAGATAAGGGAATAAAAGCAGGCTACCCTCCCCCCCCCCCCCCCCCCCACCAGCAGTGGCAACCCACTTGGTCCTTTTCCACGCCCTGGAACCTTTGTTCTTTTCCTTTTTGCAATAAATCTTGCTGCTGCTCCCTCTTTCGCTCCATGCCACCTTTAAGAGCTTAACACTGACTGTGAAGGTTTGCAGCCTTGCTTCTATAGCGAGACCACGACCCCACCGGAAGAAACGAACAACTCCAGACTCGCTACCTTTATGAGCTGTAACACTCACTGGGAAGGTCTGCAGCTTCACGCCTGAAGCCAGCAGGACCAGGAGCCCAGCAGCAACAATGAACAACTCAAGACCAGCCATCTTTAAGAGCTGTAACACTCACCACGAGGGCCTGCAGCTTTACTCCAGAAGTCAGCGAGACCACGAACTCACCAGAAGGGAAAAAACTCCGGACACATCTGAACATCTGAAGGAACAAACTCTGAACACACCATCTTTAAGAACTGTAACACTCACCATAAGGGTCCGTAGCTTCATTCTTGAAGTCAGCGAGACCAAGAACCCAGCAATTCCGGACACACTATCATGGTTGTGTCTTTGTTTTTCATGTTCAGACTGGAGTTGGAGTTTGTTGCTCCTTTTCTAAGGCAAGCTACCGTTAGTTATTATGCTATTTAAATCTTGTTATATTGTAACAACTAATATTTTCACATTTGTTCATTTTCTACTGTACACTCAATAAAATGACAGAATCTGTTCCCAAGAAGAAATTTCAATTTGTTTATCCTTGTCTCAACCCGGCCCCTTACTCCATATGGAGGCCCCCAAATCTTAAGCATAAAAGTTGCAGTTGGAACGGCAAAAGCTGGACTTCACAGTTGTGGTAAAGATAACAAGCCAACAAGTCAGGCACAAATTGTTCAAAGCCACTTGAATGTTTACTTTGCCTTGATGATTTTCCTCTTAATACTGGAAATAAGAAACCTTAAGAAAGCAAACAGCCACATATGGCTTTAAGACCAAGGGTCACCCAGGGCAGTCTCTCCAACCTGTTCCACACATGGTCAACATTCCAGACCCAGAGCAGTTTGAGGGGCATAGTTGGTGCTTAACAGGGGCAATCAGGCATGGGGTGTTGACTACACACACTTGTAAAGAGTCACAGCTTGTCACTGGTCATTGCTAGAAACTGTAGTTAGACATTTTGGATGCACCCCTTGGGGTTGAATAGGAATCTGTAGTAGATGCTGTATGCACAAATCACAATGACAGCATTTGACTCTGTTCCAAAGGCACAAATGCATGGCAAACCTGAAGAAATCTGATAGTTGGAAAAATTCCACTTGGAACTGAAGTATTCTGGAAGAAAATTGGCTCTAGTTGGAACACCAAACTTTTTGGATTTTCAGCAGCGAAAAAAAAAAAATATGTACTGTGCCATGGTCACCAGATACTCAGATGAGGGAAGCTTCCTAATTGAAGTTGATGAGATAAATATTTGCCACTTGCGATCTTTTTCATCGTTCCTGGATAAAAGGCCCTGATATAGTAGCAAATATTTTTACAAGGGTCTGTTTTTTTAAGATGCGGTTGTAATTCTTGTTGCCTACAGGTCGAGGGCCACCAGTTTAGGACGCCCTTGTGTGCAAGAAGGTCTACAGGTGGCTTCTTGGTGCAAGACCACAAGCTTCACACAACAAATGTGTGTGATGGGGGAGGTCAGGAGAGAGGTGTTAGTATCTACTGGGACACAAGGCACAAAGGCCTTTAAGGTTAGAGCGAGTTTCCAAGACGTGTGACTGATGGACACTGCATATCCTTGTAAATAACTTAAGGAACCCAAAACGACCACAATTCTATCTTGTCATAATTTGACCGCCTTAACTTCTGTAGAAACTTTCACTTCAGTAACAGTCTTTTTCAGATCATCCCAGATTGTCACTTTACCAGGAGGCTATTTTCAGCTTTTTCCCACCGGCCACTAAAGCAAGCTAAATAGCTACGGCGAAATAACATTTCAACATGGCCAACTTCTTCTTCTAAAACTTCTTGTTGTTCTCTCTTTTTTCTTTGAATGGATCAGCATTATAGATTTGGAATCCAGTTTCCATTCCATGTATACGCATCCGTGGTCCCTGTGGAAGCAGGGATAGCGCTGTTGGTTGCGGTGGGGATTACACAGTAAGAGGTTCATGGCACCGCACAGGCGGGTTGCCCTCTCCTAAGCCGCACCCACTACTAGGGGAGACCCGAAGGCCGAATCAGGCAGGACTTTGCCAGGGAAGGAAGCGCTGGGCCAAAGTGTCTGATCTCAATGGAGCCCGCGGAGCACCGAGCGCGCATCCACCTGGAACCCTACAGGCAGGCACTAAGTGGTTTTTGTTACTATTGCTTTTAGATATGTTATATATTAGATAAGGAAACATTAGAGATATTCAAATTCTTTAGAACTTAAGATGACTTGATGCAAGGCAATTTTACTGGAATTTTTTTCGGGGGAACATTGTGCCAGATTGGTCATAAAGTTTATTTGAAAGAACAATTGTTTTGAGATTAATGTAAGAAAATGTAAAAAGAAAAACACAAAGAAAATATAAAAAACAAAACAAAAAACATGATAAAGGAGTACTTGCCCTACAAGGTAATAAAATGATTTATATAAAGCACCAGTAACTGATATGATGTGATACTAGTGTAGGAAGAGACAGAATAATGAAATGAATAGAAAGTCAAGAAATAGAACTATGTATATATAAATAATTTGTTATATAATAAAGGTGACATGAGATCTGCAGGGAAAGACTGGATAACTAATAAATGGTAATAATAGGGCAACCAGCTAATCATTACACCAAAATAATTTCCATATTGTTGAAATATTTTAACATTTCTTTAAAAATCCACCAAAATATGTTTTTGGAAAGAACATCCTAAGCAAGTATCACTGAATTTCAGAAACAATAAACGCATGTGATTGATATGGTTTGACTGTGTCCCCACCCAAATCTCAATTTGAATTGTATCTCCCAGAATTCCCACGTGTTGTGAGAGGGACCCAGAGGGAGACAGCTGAATCATGGAGTCTGGTCTTTTCCGTGCTATTCTTGTGATAGTGAATAAGTCTCACGAAATCTGATGGATTTATCAGGGGTTTCTGCTTTTGCATCTTCCACATTTTTCTCTTGCCGCCACCATGTAAGTGCCTTTCATCTCCTGCCATGATTTTGAGGCCTCCCCAGTCATACGGAAATGTAAGTCCAATTAAACCTCGTTTTGTTCCCAGTTTGGGGTATGTCTTAATCAGCAGCATGAAAATGAACTAATATAGTGATAATTTTGACTGGAAACAACACACAGAAACAAAATTTAATGAAGAAGAAAAGGAGAAATATCTCTTAAATAATGGTCATATATGTGTGTCCACCTATACATATATATTTCCTGAAATCCAATGAGAAAAAGTAGAAAAAATAAAGAATCGAGTTTATCATGAGGAAGTTATATAAATGGCCAAAAAAATGAGAAAATCTTTGCACACATGTGACTGAGATTTAATAGTCTTAATGTACATAAAAATTTCTTAAATTCACTTCAAGAAAAGATGAAGAAGGAAGAAGGAATATGTCACAATGAAAATATATAGTCAAGAATCATATTAAAGTTTTCAACTTCAGTAGTAGCCAAAGAATGCAAATGAACAAGTTTTCACCTACCAAACTGACAAATATTTTAAGGTACGATAATAAATAATGTTTTCAAAAATACCATAAGTCATGCTGTTGCACTGCTGGTAAATTGCTACTGCGTTTCTGGAAAGAGATTTGGAGTGTTCTTCAAAAGCTTTAAAAAGAGCAATGCTTTGTGAGATGACAATTTTCCATCTAGGAAGCTATCCAATGGAAGGAGTTATGAATGAATTTACAGATTTCTTTACATGAATGGACATCTCGTTATAATTTAGAAGACCAAAAAAAAAAAGAAATTGGACACAATTTAAATGTGCAAATATTGGGTATTTATCAAGGAAATTATTTCATTCTTTAAAGCCATACTACAAGGAATATGTTTGACAGAGGGATACTCATGTATTAGTCTTATGTAATATCAGATTATAAAACAATATACTTATGATGATATTTGTAGACATAATGTTTTTGGCACTAATAATCTACCTTCCTACTGAGAATGCTGTTCTGTTTTTAAAGTCAAAGATGTGCAAGAGTGGAAAATAGTGGTGGGATTCCTCTCCGAAATGAAAGGTGAGTCTGTAAACATCCCTGATTCTAAGAACTGTCTACAAAGGAGTTAGGGAATAAAGTTTAGGGAATGCATTTTCAATACTATTTAAACGCCTCAGAACCTTTATCATTTATCCTTTTCAAAACTTGCCTAGCTGTTTTCCCATTGAAATCATCATTTAACAAGTATTTATTCAGCACTTATTATGTGCCAGTTACTATTTCAAGTGCTAAAGTCATTGTTCTTATGTGGCATATATTCAGATACCCCGTGATAGATATAAAACAATTAAATATATAATATGTCAGTGGTGATAAGTGCTATGAAGAAAGACAGAGTGAAGAAATAGAGAAAACAGCCTCTTTGTCTTTCTGCTATTGGGAAAAAACCTAAAGGAGGTGAGGGAATGGCCTATGCTGAGTTCAGGACAAAATGGGGAACACTGCAAGCAGAGATGACAGTAAGAGCAATGGCCCTGAGTCAGGAATGTGCATGGTGGGGTGGGCACAGAAAGGAGATAAAAGAAGCTGGAATGGAGTGAGGTAATGCACAAATTTAAGAGAGAAAATTTAAGAGGTAACTGGGGGCCACATAACATAGTGAGATGGGGGTTATCAAGGAAATTCTTAAATTATGAAACTTTGTATCCACACTTTACAAGAAAGCAAGCAGCTGGACAGGCTCTCTACAGTTTTTCAGCAATCTCAAGGGAGGTGTATCCCCAAGGGCAATGACGACTAACAAGTGAACAAAACAGGGAGAATTTCAAAGGTCTATTGACCTGTATGAAAGATACATGGAAACAACTTAAAGCTAAGAAGGTGGGGCTGGGATTTCCTGGAGACCCAAAATATGGCTCAGAAATAATTTGCATTCTATCTATCTATCTATCTATCTATCTAGCCATCCATCCATCCACATATAAAAGCATATTCCTAAAAATACGTTAGAAAATGCCAGTGGGGGCCGGGCGTGGTGGCTCACGCCTGTAATTCCAGCACTTTGGGAGGCCAAGGTGGGCGGATCATGAGGTCAAGAGATTGAGACCATCCTGGACAACATGGTGAAAACCTGTCTCTACTAAAAATACAAACTAAGAAAAAAAAATTAGCCGGGCGTGGTGGCGGGCACCTGTAGTCCCAGCTACTTGGGAGGCTGAGGCAGGAGAATGGCGTGAACCCAGGAGGCGGAGCTTGCAGTGAGCTGAGACCGTGCCACTGCACTCCAGCCTAGGCGACAGAGTGAGACTCCATATCAAAAAAAAAAAAAAAAAAAAAAGAAAGACAGAAAAGAAAATGCCAATGGGTATCCTCATTGGGTAACCAAGCATGAAAAATGACTATATCTGCTTCACTTCTGCAATTAGTTTCCTTTCAAAAAAAACTGCATGTAGAGACTTGCAACTGTAGAGGAAATCAGTAGTTTGAATTGTTCTGCTGGACTCAGAAATGCTCCAGATTATTTGGCAGTTTGATTTCTTCCAGTTTGCATTGCATTTACATTTTAATACAGTGTCAATAGACATGACCATCTTATTTGAACATTTTATTCCTTTCCTTTACAAAGCAGTTATTCTGATCAGAGGATAAAATAACTTAAAATCCAGTTTCTGATGGAAATCAGACCAATTGATTGAAATACATTTAAAAAGAAATCCTGCTTCAAGATGTATGTGTAATAGAGTCAGATGATATACTCCTGCTGTTTCAGAAAAGATGAATTACTATAAATGCTGCCTAAACAAGAGGAGAAACTTCAAAATATTGGCATCTGAAAAACACAGCTTAACCAAGGAGGGAAAACTATGTACTATATAGATGTACTGTCCTTTAAACTACAGATGTCTTAAGAGGATTTCATATTTGTTCATTTGTAAGACATTATTGTGTATGCATTCTGTGACAGACTGTGCTAGGCACTAGGATAATTTAGTCTAGTGAGGAAGTATGATAAGTGAAATAACTATATTACAAATATGATGAAAGAAGTAAGCACACAGAGGTGGGGGGAGGTACTGTAGAAACACAGAAAAGACTAGAAAACTTGGAAAGTCTTCTTGAAAGAGATGTTGCCTGGGATAACTTGAAAATCAAAATGTGACGGATGGTACCATGGAAAGATTCTTGGAAAAGAATCAAGAGTTCCCATTTTCAATATGAACTCTGATACTAACTAAACTGTAACTTGAAAGATAATGGGAAGGGTGTACGAAAGAATTAGATAGGAAAAATAGATAATATGAAAGAAAAGAATGCTCAACACAAGCTGGGTAGAAAAGACTGAAAGTTCCTAGGAGTATGACTGTTGCCTTTTGACCAGCTTCGCCTGGGGTGCCACATAGCGTGGGTTTCTTGACCTTAAGAGATGCAATGCTGGCAATTTTAATATCTTTCCCGCAAATCCTTCACTCTCTATGGACTTTTCCAGCTCCTTGCCAACAATTTTTGAAAGCAAAGGGTCATCTAATCCATTGATTTCTCAATGCATGGTTCCAGAATCTCCTGCAAGAGTCACTAGGGGTTCTTATTCAAATGTGGAACCTCATTGTTGCCGAATCAGAATACCTGGGGCTTGAGTCTGGAGATCTTTATAGGAAAACACTGGATGACAGAAGGCTCTTTTCTAGGTGATTGTTTTGTACCAACTCATTGAGCTGACTTGTTTACCCATTCCAGCATCCTTGCGATCCAGAGAAACCAGTAACCACACTTGCACTCCCAGACAAGAATACTATGGTGACTGAAACCCATGGCTCTCAATTCCCAATTGAGTGGGTTTTCCCATTTTTTTGGTGTACTCTCCCCTCTCTGATCCAATTTTTTTGTGTTTAAACTTTATTTAGTGTTTGCAGATATAATAGAAATTTTTATGTTGTTAAGAAGCAAAGTAGGAACTTAATTTGTGCATATTATAATACTTTTGATCTTATATGTGAGCAAAAATATTCATGAAAAATCCTGAAAGGAAATGAAACCAAGTATCAGCCACTTGTGTCTTCATGAGGTAAGATTATTGTTGGTTTTATTCATCTTTCTCTTTTTCCACAGTTGGCATCCTCTAAAATAAGCATATATTTTATCATTAAAAATAACACAGTAACTTCATTTAACATGGGATAAAATTAAAATGGAAATACCTAAAGCTGTAAGTCACCTGCAGAGAGCTGTCAAACCTCTGATGAATTGTATTTTTAAGCATATTTAACAACCTTTTTTCGCTTTTGCCCCCCAGATGGTATGGATATTCTCAACTGTTAAATACAGTAAGAAACTCTTCTTCAAAAGTTTAGCTATCTTAAGTTTCCTTGTCCTTTTTTCCCTGCTTTCAAGTCCAGACTTCCTTATGCTCTGTGTCCCCCTGCCCTGGTAAACAACCTTCCCACCAGTCCTTATCTATAGAGCCCACATTCCACATCTGCTACCCACTCTGTGAATTACCCTTCCCATTGCAATGGCTACTCCCACTGAAACTGATCTCCCCGCCTTCCCACTGGTGTAACCCCACTCCTGCACTTTTCAAATTAGCCAACCAGGTTCAGCTTAGATTGCGCGGCCCAACTCCAGCCAATGGAGGCAGGACACAGTAACAGGAACGAACTGCGTTAGAGATAATAAAAACCCCTGCTTTCCTTTATTCTGGGTGCTCTCACCATTGCTCCGTAAGCGAGACATACCCTCCTGCAGAAGTAAATTTGCCTTGCTGAGAGAACCTTTGTCCTCTGTTTCAGTGCGAGTTCTTTGCCGCACCGAGCATTTGTTTCCAACATCAATAGTCTCTGACTGTATCTGATATCTGAAGATGTCCTTTGATCATCAACCTTTGCCCTGCTTTCCCTGAAAACATTAAGTCATCAGAAACTGCCTCAGGATCACAAGGGGTTTGGAAGGTTTTAGTTTGAGGGATCAGTGGAAATCACAGGTGGTAACAACGTGTGTTGTACTTTTTTATAATATTATAGCATATACATTTCTCATGTTACTAAATAGATTTTAGAAACATCATTGAACCAAAAGATTCCTGACACTAAAATCGTCAGAGTATTGATGTGCTTTGTTCAGACCATGAATCTGCTTCAAATCATTCAAAATATGTTTTTGGTCTCATGACACATTTAGTTTTTATTTTTTTAAGTTTCATTTTGTTTTTAATTGACACAAAATAATTGAGTATATTTATGAGGTACAGTGTGATGTTTTGATATATTTATGCATTGTATAATGATCAAATCAGGGTAATTAGCATATCCATCACTTCAAACACTTGTCATTTCTTTATGGTGACAACATTCAAAATCCTTTGTTCTAGCTATTTTGAAATAAACGATACCACCAGGCGCGGTGGCTCAAGCCTGTAATCCCAGCACTTTGGGAGGCCGAGACAGGCGGATCACAAGGTCAGGAGATCGAGACCATCCTGGCTAAAACGGTGAAACCCCATCTCTACTAAAAAATACAAAAAACTAGCCGAGCGAGGTGGCGGGCGCCTGTAGTCCCAGCTACTCGGGAGGCTGAGGCAGGAGAATGGCGTGAACCCGGGAGGCTGAGCTTGCAGTGAGCTGAGATCCGGCCACTGCACTCCAGCCTGGGCGACAGAGCAAGACTCCGTCTCAAAAAAAAAAAAAAAAAGAAAAGAAAGAAATAAACGATACCTTGTTTATTTTAACTATAGTTACACTAATGTGCAAAAAAATCAGAATTCATTTATCCTATCTAACTGTAACTCTCTCTTAACCAACTTTTCTGCATCCCCCTCTCCCCACTACCCTTCCCAGCCTCTGGTAACCACTATTCTACTCTCTACTTCTATGAGGCTCTGCTCGCCATTTCCTCAATTTCCTCCTCGTCTAATCTCATTGTCCTGTTACATAATTAGTCACACTTAGGGAAAGCAGTGATAAGGGGCAACATAAGTTTAGGTGAAAAACACATACTTTCAGTCCTCATGAAGATATTGCTGTCAAGGCTGGTGATTCATATGAAGGAGTTTATGAGAAAATAATCAATAACACCAACTTTTTAAACAGCAAACTTGTAATAACAGATGAGTTTGACCAAATTTTTGTGAAAGTACCAATTCAAAGAGTCTTCTTGTTCCCCTGTCCCACCTTAGAAGGTATAGTCCCTGCAGGTCCTGTATAAGGTAGAGAAAATAAACATCCATCAGGCTTGGATAATCTTAGGAAACTCCTATAGACGTGAGTGTCAAAATATTTGCAGATGGACCTGAATCCTCAACAGGGTATTGATATATCACCTGACAATCTCTCTGTTTTCTTCCTTGATAAATCAGATAGCACTCAAATGCTAGACAAATTCTAAACCTGAAGAAAGAGGAAGGCAAAATAGTCTGGGAAAATGAAATAGCAAGTAACTACAGGTAATACATAGGAAAACACTGGATAATAGAAGGCTCTAATAGTGCCCATTCCTGGACACCAGGAATAACAGCCCCAGAAAAGTTCCCTGCTCTTCCAGTAGGGAGCTTATTATAGCTCGTCTAATTTTAGTTAAACCCCTTATAGTAAAACTCCTTATGCAGTTTTTATATTATAATTTTGTATTTCTTTCATTTAGTAACATATTATCTTTACATCAACCCCCAAAATATTTCATTTTGGGCTTTAGAAAATATAAAGCTGATTCAGAAAATAAGAGTGTAAAATGGAACTCTTCCTAACTCTGAGTTCAGTTATATCATGTTATCTTGAAATCAGCCACAGTGAGAGTACTTTAAACCACAGAAATCAATAATCACTACACATCAGAACCCTCACCCCCAGCTCCCACCTGATAACCATGCTCCCGTGGCCTGGATCTTAGCACAGATGTCCTTAATTGGTTCCTAGTGGCAGCATGATGATCTACACACAACAACATTGCAGCTTGGAAAGACAAGAGAAAGCCAAATTTCCCACTTACAGGAATTCCAATGTGACTCAAAGTATAACTCAGAGAATACCATCCTCCTATCTTAATTCAGAGGAACAAGAAGACAAAGGTGAAGAAGACTACAGAAGAGGAGGAAGTGAGAAAGAAAAGAAGAAAAAGGAGGGAAAAATAAAGAGAATGAAAAAAATGGCTTGTCTAAAGTTCTGTTCTTTCCACAGTGGTCAACATGCATGGCCATTAATCATTCTTTGTTTCAGAGAGACTTTTACTGTGAATTTTATTTATCTGTTTCTCTTTTTTATACTGGTGTTAGAGTACCCTACAATATGCCAAATTATTAGAACAGGCAAATTCTGGACCACACTTAGCTTCTACACCTCCAAATCCAAGACTGCTCACTCCCACGAGGGCCCTAATGCCATTAATGAGATACAATAAAACATTCTACTTCCAAGAATCAAGGGAAAGAAATAAGGGATTCTCAAATACAAAAGAAGCAGCCATAGACAAAATAAGATTAGGGAAAAGATATTGAACTTGAATCATTGTTTTTGGAGAAACCCAATAATTTAGATTAGATTCATTAAGAAGTTGCTTTTTGGCAGATTAAATTTCTTAGGAAACTGCTAATGACTATAATGTCTCAAAGATCCTTAGATACAGTTTATCTCAGTTTACTACTAGTCAAAAACTCATATCCTTTTAAGTATATTCTCTTGAGACTTTTAATTATCAGAAACATATCCAAATATCAAAATTTCTCTCAGGTAGTTCAAATTAGATGGTTTCATAAATTATATCAATGGTGCAGAAAATACTCTGCAGTCTCAAGATATAGGATGATTTCTATAAGTCCATGTATACTTCGCTGGTGTATTGCAGGTGTCCCCACAAATCATCACAAAAAGAAGGTGAAGCTGAAATACCTGTATTATAATTTGCAATTTGCTTCATATTTCCAGTGTGTTTCTGCTTTGATATTCTGTTCAAACAAGCAAAAATAAGTAATTCTCAGTTACTCTTGGTAACACCACAGAAATTTTTCTAATAAAAAATAGAATCAAAAAACATAAAATGGAAGTCTCCAGTTGGACAGGGATCTTGGTCTATTTTGTTTACTAATATATCCCTGGTGTTTAGAATAGTGCTTAGGAAAGTAGATACTAAATAAATATTTGTTGAATGAATGATTAAACAAATGAATACAAATTTTAGATTAATAATCTTTACTAGTTTTCTATCTGTTTCATTGCAGTCTGATTGAACCCACATGATTGCCTTTTCTCTTTCTATATTCCATGGTAGATGTACATTTCTGTCACAGAGAAGCAAAATAAATCTTTAGAACTTTATATTTCTAATTCATGATTTAAAATTCTACAAATTAAAACCTCTTCTTCCTAAGAACCACTTTTCACCTAAAAAGTTCATCATGTCAGAAAATGCCTTAACTAAAGAACATATCCAAGTAAAATTATACCAAGAGGCCAATTTATATTTACAATCTTGCTTATTAAAATATGTATTTATATATTTCTGCCACCTTTTTTCTATTTAAAAAAAGCACAGCCAATCAAAAACAGAAATAAAGACAATCTGGTTTGAAGGGAACACCCCATACCCTTTTACTAAGTACCTGAACTTATTCGAGATTTTCAGCAATGTCAAGAAGCTGTGAATACACGGAACACAAAGGAGCAATCACTTCTTAAAGGAAGAAAAGGCAATCATTTCTTAAAGGAAGATATGAAAAGCAGAAGAAATACTGTATCTATTCTGGAAATCTATTAGGGAATATTTTGTCGAAACCAGTTAATGAGTACTTTGGGAACATTCATATTTGAGAAGGAGAATCAACTTAATTACCATTGTCAATCCAAGTCTTAATTGCACAGGTAATTAATGCTAATTAGTTCAGTACACTTTCTATTAAATTAAACAAACAAGTAATTTCATTTAAACCAAGCATGCCCATAGATGTCTATAAATGCAAGTATATTAAAAAAAAAAAAGAGATATCTAGTGTTAATTTTCAGGAAGATCAAAATATATGAAATTAGCCCTTTTTATTTGGAAAATTAAATTCTAAACTTCCCCTTATACATCAAGAAATTACGACCTTTCTCACTTGAAAATACAGAAATTTAGGCCGGGTGTGGTGGCTCAAGCCTGTAATCCCAGCACTTTGGGAGGCCGAGACGGGTGGATCAGGATGGTCTCAGGAGATCGAGACCATCCTGGCTAACACGGTGAAACCCCATCTCTACTAAAAAAATACAAAAAACTAGCCGGGCGAGGTGGCGGGCACCTGTAGTCCCAGCTACTCGGGAGGCTGAGGCAGGAGAATGGCGTAAACTCAGGAGGTGGAGCTTGCAGTGAGCTGAGATCCGGCCACTGCACCCCAGCCTGGGAGACAAAGCAAGACTCCATCTCAAAAAAAAAAAAAAAAAGAAAAGAAAAAAGAAAATACAGAAATTTGATTTTGAAAGTGCCCAAGCTTCCAACTCTGTTATAGAAATATTTATAGTTTTAGGAAACAAATTTTCTTAAATTCCCTTATATAAATTCTTTAGATTAGTGTTTCCCTAATTTGGCTGTGTAATAGATTCTCCTAGGGAGCTTTTCAAAAATACAGTTCTCGGGATTCCTGCCTAGATATACAGAGTCAGAACTTGTACAGGAGGAGCCCAGGAATCCTCATTTCTTTAAAGAATATTTTTTCCACATGATTCTGATGTGCAAACAAGCTTGTGAATAAAACATTCTAGGTATGTAAGTATCTCCTACCATCACTCCTTGTCTCCACTCTCATTCTTCCATATTTTCCAAGAAGCAATTCTACATAAATATCAAGCCAATTATCAAATTTGGAGAGTTTATATTTGTGTAACTTAGCCTATAATTCACAAAGAGTTTACAAATTCACTCTTGAGGGCCCTGTGAGCTATCTGAAGATGATTTTTCATTCTCCATAGCTTGCCGACAAACCACCAGCTAGGAGAAAAACCAGGGGCAGAGTCTCTTCCACAGTCCCCAGAAAGAATCAACCCTGCTGACACCCTGATCTTGGAACTGTAAGATTGTAAAACAATAAATTTTTGTTACTTAAGCCACCCAGTTGTGGTACTTTGTTAAGACAATATCAGGAAACTAATACATGGACCCATCACCACCGCCAGGTGAAAGCAATACTCTGGTCAGGCTTGAGTCACAGGCAGGCCACAACACCAGGCATGGAATGATAGCACTGGGACAAGTTGAGGGGAGGGGTGCTTCTCGTGTTAAGTTAGAGTTGGAGGATGTATGGGAGCTGGGTAGAATAAACTTCAGCTGTCAACTATATAGCTCTCATCTTTTCTCAATTTTAAGGGCATGAAGGCTCACTTCATTTATAACATTGAAAATGACCGTGGTTTCCTTCCCAAGTTGAATGAAGCAATGATAATGTAAGATCCCTGGTAAATAATTACAGTGATATCTCAGTAATCAGCGTATTTGATCAAAATCTTCTACTTACTTTTCATGATATATAAGGGAGGTTTTGCTATATTAATATATTCAAAACATACCAAAGTAAAAGATTGAACATATGTAGAAATTCTAGTAAAAGCTAAACTTTGGAGTGGGTATGTTAAAAAAAAATACCAAAAATGAAACTAGTTTTCACGTTGAAGCAAATTCTGTGCAATACTAATATGTGAGAAGCATGGAACAGTGCTTCAGAGGAGAGTTGAAGACACCATTGGTATTAATGTATATGCTGAGATAATAAAGGTTAAGCCATTGGTATATATATTCATGAAATGGGCCATTAACATTGTTTGTTTTATATTTAACTCTGTAGGGTCTACTAATTTACAATTAAATTAAAAAATCCACTAGGACTAATGAGCTAATAATTGCAAAGAACTCTGAGTATGGATAAAAGGCACCAAGGGAGGACAAATTTCTGTTTGTGAAAATCGAAACATTTGAGACTTTAATTATACCCTTGGCCGGAACTGACTTGTAATCAGTTATGATGACTAGCTCATTAATGCTTTACTACGGGATTACTAAATAACGTGTTGAAAGCCATTTCGCTTATCAAATTTGAATATACTTGAGAGCAGAAATTTTCTGGTATCTGCCTCAATGCAGCAGATTGTCTTTTTTCATCAAAATTTAAAGGATTCTAATGAGCCCTATAATATAATGGACCTCTGGATTGTCAGAATTTTCATTTCAGTTTTAAACTTGAGTGGTAGGTGAATGTATTTCTAAAACAGAAGGGAACGAATAAAAGAATTCCTTTAAGTCTGTGTGTGAAGATAGTTGTGGGACTAGGCTCAGTGTAATGGAGACTTAAACGCTTGGTTTTCAGTGTGAGAGTCCTGAACTTTCCAAACAAAGCCTTAAAGGAGGTGCCAGCATTTCTCCCAGTATGGGATTTGTCAATCAAATGTTCTGGAAAAGGTAGGAATACATGTACATATATACATATATGTGTGTATACGTAATTTCTAATTTTAAAATTTTCAAATCTACAGAAAAATGGAAAGAACATGTAAATGTACAATAGTACAATGAACACCATTATATCATTCACTTTCATTCCAGCAGGTATATTTTGACTTACTTTTATAAATGTTTGAATCTAATGTTTATGTTTAATATTTACATTAGGAAATGTCAATCAGAAATCCAAATGGTGGGAATTTAGATGATGTTAATTTATTTTTAATTTACTCCTATATATATTCTAAAACAATGGTTATGCATTGTATTGGTCTGAATGTCCCCCAAAATTCGTACTGTAGTTTGAATGTTCCCCAAAATTCATGTGCTAAAACTTAATTGCCAATGCAATAATATTAAGAGGTGGGGGCTTTAGGTAGTTAATTCCTGAGGGTGAAGTCTTCATGGATGGGGTTAACACCTTATAAAAGAGCTTAAGGAAATAAGTTCCTTCATTCTGTCCCTTCTGCCCTGTGAGGAAATAGTGTTCCTCCTCTGAAGGACGCACCAACGGGCATTATCTTGAAAGCTGAGAACAGTCCCCGCCAGACACCAGACCTGCCAGTGCCTTGATGTTGGACTTCCCAGCCTCCAGAACTAGAAGAAGTAATTTTCTGTTGTTTATAAGTTACCTGCTCTCAGGTATTTTATTACCAACGGACTAAGACAACTTATATAAATAAAAAAAGAGCATGACATCCTGGAAAACATTTCTTACTTGGTTATCAGGAAACAATTTCATTAGGGAGCTATTCAAGGCTTCATACACTTCATGTTAGATATTTAAATCTATATGTAGAGTTGAGATTTGTGATTGGCTGTGAGTTATATCTATCTTAAAAATAGGAGGAAAAAAAAAAAAAAAGAAAGAAAGACAGAGGGTTTTATTTTTCTCATGCACCAGGGTGTTTAGAGGTAAGAAGTCCAAGGCTGGTATCTTAGTCCCACAAAGTGTAAAATACTCAGGCTGCTCCCATATTTCTCTGTGTCCTCCTTATGCATTCAAATTCACATGGTCATAAGGAATGTTCTCATTCCAGCCAGGAAGAATGAAGATAGCATATGTCAGTTAATCTGGCTTTTAAAGGAGTGTTTTTTTCTTCCTTTTTTAAAAAAAAATAATAATAATCCCAACCAAGTGACTTCTAATTCTATGTATCTCAACTTGTGGAACTAAATTATCTAGTCATATTGATCTGTAAGCAAAGCTGGGGAATGCAATCTTTTGAGGAGCACAACATCTTTTCTAACAATAGTGAATGTGAAGCACAGTATTATTTACCACTGAGGGAAAGAAATTTCGTGCTAGTGAAACTATGTCATGATTTCTTTGCACTTAGAATATTTATTTGATAGTCATTGAAAGAGTCATTTTAATTTTTAAATAATTAGAATATTATCATGCATTATGCTGTTCTGTATTCAGGACATTGTGCATATACTTTTTATTTCAATGGCAAATTGTAACACTCTTTGAGGACATTATAAAAAGCAAATAAATTCAACATGAATGGTACCAATTATACACAATTGAGTTGACGTGATGATAATATGATCAGCATTGACCAAATTCATACATCACATGATGACTGTTATATTAGGATGCCTCTTAGCAAACATGGTAGCAAGACATCAACAATGACAAGAGTATGGAACAAAAAGAAATTTGTCCTGGAACCAGTCAGAATGACACCTAAGAATTAACCAGACTGCTGTGAGGTAGTCAGTGTCATCTGAAACACAACTTACTTGTATCTGTGTGGCAGAAACTTTAAATTTAAATCAGTTTTTTTTTAAAAGAGATGGTGGTATTCTCTTCTGATAAGGAATGATGTAAGAATTAAACACAACTATGTTCAAAAAGCAAAAATTCAGAACAGGATAAAACATTTTAGATTTCAGGAGCAGAGCTGAGGAAGAAAAATATACCATATCCTAAGAAGAGAAAATAGAAGGATAAGCCAGAGGACAGAGTAGAAACAGGTATTTGTTCAATGCAACTTTCAAAGAGATAAAGGCACTGGAAATAGAATGGATGCAGGCATTAAAATTGCATCCTCCAAATGTTAGGGACACAATATTAAGCTGAGAGTGAGGGGCATGGAGGCTGCTAGGATTATAATCAGCTCATACTTTTGCTGTGATCTTGCATGCTTTTTATCAGTGTAATTAAGGTCACATAATCCCTCACCTAATAGAATATCTGCCAGAGAATGTGCTCAAAATTATTTATTGCATTGAATTAGAAAATTGAAAATTTTTATTGGGATAGGGAGTTGAGAAACACCCCAGGATGTTCATGAGCATTCTTTTCCAGCAGAGTAGGTCAAAAAGAAGTTTCTCTTAGAGTGTGTGTGTGTGTGTGTGTGTGTGTGTGTGTGTGTAGGGTGATATTCAGATTACTCTGTGACTTTGGAACACAGGTAGGAACCAGCAAATAGGAGTCAGTCATATCCATCAAAATTAAAGAAGCTTAAAAGTTACATGATGAAATAATATTCTAGTTGTCTAGCTTATAAGAAAAATCAAGCCGGGTGCAGTGGCTCATGCCTGTAATCCCAGCACTTTGGGAGGCCGAGGCGGGCGGATTGCCTGAGCTCAGGAGTTCACAAAGAGCCTTGGGCAATATGGTGAAACCCCGTCTCTACTAAAATACAAAAAAAATTAGCTGGGTGTGGCGGCATGTGCCTGCAGTACCAGCAACTCGGGAGGCTGAGGCAGGAGAATTGCTTGAACCCAGGAGGCGGAGGTTGCAGTGAGCCAAGATCGCACCACTGCACTCCAGCCTGGGAGACAGAGTGAGACCCCATCAAAAGAAATATCCTGGGATACAGTTTCAGTAAAAACAATGAGTTCTTAATCTGTATTAGATGTAATTCAATTACATTTTTTAATGTACGTTCTCTCTATAGCTTCTTGAATTGAGTACTGTGGTAAGACAACAGAAGAGAGTGATAGATTGTAAAGAGAGGCTTGGAGTCAATGACTAAGTTTTCTGGGCTCCACTCCAGATTTAAAAAGTCAGCATCTCTGCAGTTTTGACTTTAGCATCTGTTTTTTAAAAATCTGCCAGAGTGATTCTGATGTGCAGCTCTATTTTGGATCCTCCAGACTGGATTATGTCTAGAGTTCCTTTCAGCCCTCAAGTTGCAGACTTTAACACATTTATCATGCATTCAACAAACCTACTAGTTTTTACTGGCAGCTGGCAGCTCTGTTACTTCTCATCTGTCGTTAAAATACAGAAGATAATGAGAATCTCATTAACTTTCAAATAGGCTCATGTTAAGGAAACTCTAGAGCCAACTAAATCCCCCAGAGATACAGGGCCTGAAGAATTCTCAGAAGGATAGGACAAGAGCAAGAGTGTGCTGCTAATCTTATAATGTTAATATTTCCATCTATTATCTCAGTTCCTGCCCCTATATGTTTCTGTAACAGCAAAACTTTATTGCATTCACAAAAGTCTCCGCCATGAAATGAAGGATGGCCTGGAGAACACCAAACTACTTCCATGGAAGAACAAGACTGCTCAGCCATAAAGACGGTGATCCTTTGATACTCAGCCCACCCAACCTGTATGGAAGTCTTCCGCCAGAAGAGGTATAGTGGTGGGTTTGATAACTCAGAGCAACATCAGGAGAACTCAAGAGATAAATATATCTTCCCTTGAATACAAGCAAAATCAGATACCTGCCTGTCTTCTGTTTAATTGGACTAGACTTCTTTATAATAAAGCAAACATGGCATTGGCCCCCAGTTAGGAGCTTTCCACTTTAGATGCTGTAGAAGAGACTGCAAGAGGATCAGACATTCATTGATACATACAGCTGTGGCTACAGTGAAGGTAATAAAAGAGGGTTACACGTTTACTAGAAGTTTTCCAACAAATATAACTGTGAATGTTCCACCTAGATTTTTGGTATTAAAAGGACCTCTATATTTTATAGTTCATAAAGAATGAATAGGAAATGGCCAAGAGATAAAACAGACAAGAGATTCTGACAGATTGAAAATTTCAGACCCTTGTGCAAGCATGGTACATTAGGACATAGCAAGTTATGAAAGCTAATAGGGAGTCCTTTTAACTGAGAGATTGATAAAAACATCAGTTCACGAAGGGTGTGGTGGAGGAGGATATTTCATACTCCATTGATATTTCCTTGTCTACTTCACTGCCTTCAACCAATGAAATGGGAACAAAAACAATTGCCACTTTCACCATAGTTTTAAGAACCAGTATACAGTCCATGATAGATTTTTTATCTTCATGGCATGCCCAGATTGGGTTTGTTTCTTCAATCTGATTCCCAGAATAAAAATAATTTGGAGCAGATCTTCAGTCAACTAGTTAATTGCATGAATCATAGCAACAAATATATCTTTGTTACTATAAGTCATTGTTATTTGGAAGCCATTTATGTTACATAACACCACTTAAGCTGATTGATACAAAGTGTTTTGTATGTCATTCTAGGAGATGGATTTAATACAGATGTTTGCCAGAACTCAATAGTGGTTTTTAAACTAAGAAGCAAATGGATAGAGATGACATTGTTAACTAAGGATGAAATGAAATGTTGAAGCAGTAGATTGGGAGCTTCTTCCACAACTAGCAAGCTCTAAATGCTATCATTCCTCATATTGGCATGTTTATAAACATTCTTATCTAAAATATAATAACTTACAAAACAAATAAAAACATATGCGAATAAAAATCATATATATTTTAATACTTTATTATGATCCCAACTGCTCCATTATAATTATCAGCAAAGGAGAATTTATTCTTTATCAAAATAATTCTTAACATTCCTCAAAGCTGTCTTTATTTTAAGGTCACTGGAAACTCTTTGTCTCTAAAGATTCAGAGAAAATCTGCTCTTACAATTAATACTGTATGGCCAATGGATGTGAATGGCAGTAATGTTCTTATGTGTCCTAGAAAACCAGCACAAATTGTTGTGTTGTAATATATTTTCAAAAATATATATTAATATTGACACTATCAGTCATCTATTAAAGAGATTCACTGAAAATGCAAATGAAAATAGAGAAATACAAAAAAAAAATCATGCAAATGTACTACATGGTTAGATACTGATTTGGGCAGAGTGGCAGACACCCAGATCAAATTAAATAACAGTTGTCTAGATGTTCCCCAAATTCTGTATGTTTAGCAGTTTTGCAGAGTAAATATTTGGATAACTGGTGGAAGTGTTTGTTTTTTGTAAGTATGAAGACATTTTATTTGGAAAAAGACATTATTCAAAAATAAAGAGAAAAACACATTCCAACTAAAGAGAAGAGTGAAAAGGTCCTTTAAAGTCAGATTGACTGGTTTCATTAAGTTCACCAGATGAATTTGTAATGCCTTCCTTTATCTTGTTTAACAGGTCTTAAAGGCTTAAGGATGTTTTAAGCTCAAATCAGAGCAGTCTAAAGGAAATTTCTCAAATTGTGAAACCGGTTCTTAGAAATCATGACACGTCTACTCTTTGGTGCATACATTATTAAATGCAAAAGTCTGAATAAACTTTTTACCTAAAAACATAAACACGAGGTCTTCAGAAATAGTTCATTGTGCATTTTTCCCAAGCATGTCTTCTGAATGGTTCTGAAACATAAAGTAACTCCCATTTATTTTGGTCTGAGTGCAGACTAGTTTAGTTTACAGACAACATGCTGGACACATGTCTGAGAAAGACGACTCATCTTTACTTCTCTTAAAAATAAGGATAATCTAGGCCAGGTGCCGTGGCTCATGCCTGTAATCCCAGCACTTTGGGAGGCCGAGGTAGGTGGATCATGAAGTCAGGAGATCGAGACCATCCTGGCTAACACGGTGAAACCCCGTTTCTAATAAAAACAAAAAAATTAGCCGGGTGTGGTGGCGGGCACCTGTAGTCCCAGCTACTCGGGAGGCGGAGGCACGAAAATGGCGTGAACCCGGGAGGTGGAGCTTGTAGTGAGCAGAGATCGCCCCACTGCACTCCAGCCTGGGCGACAGAGCAAAACTCTGTCTCAAATAATAATAATAATAAGGATAATCCAATGTGGGAATTAATAGGAGCAGTTGAAATTATTCGATCAATAGGACTGATGTTTCTTGTTTATTCTGTTTTCAGCCTTGGGGTCACAGGATTCATAAAATGATTCTCAAAGGCATTTAAGAACATTACAGGAAAAAGAGTTCAAGAGCTAGGTACAGCTCAAACACATTAAGGAACTAAAGAAATATCAAAAGAGGCTTGCTAATAAAAACAAATATTTCCCATAGGACAAAGAGGCAGAGATGCAGAGGACATCTCTGAAATTAGGGCAGGAGAACTAATACCATTGTTAAAGAAAGTAGCAGCAATAATTTGGAAGAGGCAATTCAAACAAAAAGTTGTGATAGCATAGAAAGCTTACTGGACAGACACCAGTCCAGTGATTTGCAGAGACTCAAGTATCTTCAAGATCTCTGCACACAGAATCTGAAGGTATCTCTGAACAGAGAACCATATATATGCATTGTTAAATCCAGAAAAAAAATTATTTTCAAACACCTGAATCCAAAGACGGACTCTTCAAAGGAAAGAGATAGAGAGAACAAATATGAATATAAATGGAGAAGCAGAGATACGTCAAGACAAATGCCACACACTGAAGATAATGAAATAACTTGCCTTTTTTTACTTCACTATTTTTTAAAATTTTTTTTGAAATTTATCACTGTTCATTAATGTATATTCCTTTCATTCATTTTAACTTTTGTGTGGGACTCCATTCTGTGAGTCTATAATAATTCATTAATCCTCCTCCATCACTAAATAATTAAACTGAGTCCTGTTTTTAGCTGTAATAAATAAGACTTCAAAGAGCCTGGGCTCTATTCTTAAAGGAGGAATTGATGAGTCGCAGATTATGTCCGTCTTCAACTTTGTTTTCCAGAAGGATGGTTGCAATTAATATTCTCACCAATATGATGAGAATTCCCCTTTCTCTACATTCTTATTTATATTTGGTATTGCTTTTCTGTTTTCTAAAAATATAGTGTTTTATTCTCTATTTCTTACTGCTTTGTAAGAAAGTGTGGAGAGAATGAGACAGTGTGGGGGGAGGGACAGGTAGAGTTTACTGGTTACACGCATTGTAAATATCTTCTTTCAGCTATGTGGGTTATCTTTATTTGCTATATATTCTCTAATTTTTACTCTCTATGCTTCGTTCCAGGTGATTTATTGAGATCCATGTTTTAGTCCAAAATTTTTTGTATCAGTCTTTGTTCTACTGAAACAAACATAAGATTAATTTTTTTTCATTAGAGTAAGATTAATTTCATTCATTTGGTTTCATCTAATTTAACTAAATTTTTAACTTTCTAAATTTTCCATTTGGTTTTTTCAAATATACTTGCATTTTTAGAATATTGTCCTGTTGTTTCATAAGTCTTCTATTTGTATTTTCACTTTTATTTTATTTTTAATTTAAAATTTTAATTTTAGAGTACTCTGCCATATTATAATTGGGTTATTTTTTCCTACCATACCTCACTTATAGATATTTATCATGGGGTTTCTAATTTGTGATTGTGAATTAATCTTTATTTAAGGTTTTATTTCTTTCCTTCCCCAATTTGAGTCTTATTTTCCCTAGGTCTAGATAGTGTCTAAAACTGTACTATAGTGCTGTTTAGAGTTTTGTTTTGTTGTAATTTTAGGAATTTTAGTAGAACTTGGCCATTTTTCTCTAAAGTACTTCGCTTTGGTTCCCACTCCAAGAAGAGGGTGTGAAACCCCAATTATAAGAAAGCATGGGGGCCAGATGTGGTGACTCATGCCTGTAATCCCAGCATTTTGGGAGGCCAAGGCAGAAGGCTTACTTGAGCCCAAGGTTTCAAGACTAGCTGGGGCAAAATAGTAAAACTCTATCTCTACAAATTAATTAATTAATTAACTAGGTGTAGTGGCATACACCTGTAGTTCCAGCTACTCAGAAAGCTGAAGCAGGAATAATGCTTATGTCTGAGTTTGAGGCTGTAGTGAGCCATGATTACACCACTGGACTCCAGCCTGGGAGACAAAGATTCTGTCTCTAAAAAAAGAAAGGGAAGGAAGGAGGAAAGGAGGAAAGGATGGAAGGAAGGAAGGGAGGAAGGGAGGAAGGGAGAAATGGAGGGAGGGAGGGGATATCTATTTTCCACATATGCTAGAGTATTAAAAATGAAAAGGAATTAGAGAAGCAAAAGTAAATTGTATTTATAGAAAGGATTTCAATGGAGACAATTTTTCACTGCATGCTATGAGTCTCTACTCCCATGGAGAAGGGGCAACAGGTTCACACTTCAACTAAAGCCTACTGATAGCAACTTTAAGTAAACACTGAGTGAGATTTATGTATGACCCCAGGAATTTGGAGGGCATAGTAGGCTTGTATATGATGCCCACTTGAGAAATATAAAAAACAAAAGGCTGTCAAAATTAACCTACGGCATCAGAGTGGGGAAATTTAATTAGGAAGTAGGTTTACTCCTGCTGACGTTAAGGTCTAAGGAGCGGATATCAGTGGGCCAGATATAGACTGTTAGTGAGAACACTGTCATAAATTTGTCTTAGAAACAGCTTTAAATATCTATCTGGTGGGGAAATGAGACTTCATCTAAAAGGAAACTATATATAAAAAGTCCCCAGATATTTATGGGCTCACTAAAGAACCCACACAACATTAAAAAAAATAAAAAGTAATTCTTATTCTCATACCATCACAGAGAATTTATTAACAACTTACAATATAGCCAGTCAAGACAGACATACTGTTTTCTTACATCTTCTTCATTCGCCCTCCTTTCTCTTCACACGAACCTTGTACATATCAAAAACTATGATTAGCAGTATAGGAGAGAAGGAGTAAAAATATAAATTAAGGAACTAGAGAAAGAGTTGGGCATGGCTGCTTTCTCACTGAAAATAGTCTTCCAAATCAAGCCCAGGTAGGGGTAGTAAGAGACTGTATTTTTTATCCATCAGATGCTTTCAATTTAAATGAGAGGTTGTTGTTGTTGTTTTTAACTGATTTTATGTCTTTGCAACTTCATATTAGAAATAGATAAATAAGTTTTAAAAATTTTATAATGAACTTCCAAATATCTGTCACCTAGATTCAACATGCCTCTGAATTTGCCCTGAAGGTTAACGTTTAGCCAACAGATGGAGAAAGAGAAAAAGTCAAGAATCACTTGGTGTGTTTTATGATTCAGTACTAGAAGTAGATTATATAAGTTGATGAAATGCTCACATGTCAACAGTCAGAATTTATTTACATGACACTACCTACAGGCAGGGAAATCAGAAAAGTAGACCCTGGCTGGTTGCCTCAACTCAGCAGCAATTCCAGTGTGGAGTAGCAGCATGAATCTGTGGTATTCAGCTGGTTGTCTCATCACATTTGTTTTGTTTTCTTAACACTTGTCTCTTGTGCATTTAAAATTTATTTGTATGTGTGTGTATGATGTTAGTTCATACTATAGATATTCAGTTTTGATTATTTCCTGAATTAGATATGTCATTATCAACCTGAAACTGTTTGGAGGATGAAGGTAACTGATGCTCTTTTTGCAAAGAAGAAACTAGAAAAGCTCTGGAGCCAATATGGGATTTAAGTGAGGGATAAGGGCAGAATTAACCTCACAAAGAGAGTTTGAACAGGCAATCGAGGAAAGAAGAAAATTGTTTTTTCTGATATCCCTGATAAGACCCACTTGTCTGTGCCTAACATTTTTAAAACATACATAATCCTTGATTTTAAATTTAGTACAAACCTTTTTTACCCTCTAGTGATTCTACATTCTGAATAATTAAAACGAACAAATCCACAAGCAACCATCTCCACTAATTGAAAGACTTTTTATGTGTAGTAATAAAAAGCAAAGATAAAAGCCAAGATCTAATCAGGTAAAAGTCATTGGTGTAGGATAAACTGTCTGCCCTTTAATTTAGGTGTCTGGTAGTTAGGTATTCAACTCTTTGTTTCTGTTTTGTTTTGGCTAAGTGACATTGGGATATAGCACCGTCAATCATAGTTGATTATTTACTCCATAGTATCTCTATCATATTTAAAACATATCAATTCTCAAAACACCTCGTGCCTTGAAATCAATTTATGCATTTTATGTTGTACAATGAGCCCTAGCAGCTGATAAATTATATGGCAAAAAATGATTCATTGTATCAATTTCAAAATACTACTTGTTAGGCTTTAAGATCAGACTTATCTGATAAAAATAATGTTTTCTACGCTATACTTAACACCTATGTTCTAGAGGGAAACAACACACACTGGGGCTTACTAAAGGGTGGAGGCTGGGAGGAGGGAGAGGATCAGGAAATACAACTAATGGGTACTAGGCTTAATACGTGGGTGATGAAATAAATAATCTGTACAACAAACCACCCTGACACATGTTTACCTATGTAACAAACCTGCACATGTACCCCTGAAATTAAAATAAAGGTTAAAAAAAAAACTGATATTCATATTTTATTGGAATCTTTGTAAAATGCTGACTGCTGAGGGTAGACGAACATCCACCTAAACTACATGGAAAGGAATTAATTAGGTACCTTGGCCTTCAAAAATGTTCAACTCAAGAATAGTTTACCAAAGAGAAATTGAAACCTCATTTAACAATAGGATGGACTCCCCATCGACACACTCTTTATCTCCATTTTGAACTCAGTGAAATAAGAAAGAAGTAAGTATAACTTGAACTACTACTTTCATTCCTGTCAGGATTAACTACTATGAGGTTTTTAAGCCTCAGAGAATAATATAAGGAACTAATGACCACATAAAGACAGAAAAGTTCTGCAAGTCCCCACCAGGTTAGCTAGATACAGAGTACTGACTGGTGTATTTACAAACCTTGAGCTAGATACAGAGTGCTGATTGGTGCGATTACAATCCCTTAGCTAGATATAAATGTTCTCCAAGTTCCTGCTAGACTCAGGAGCTCAGCTGGCTTCACCTAGCGTAACCCGCACTAGGGTTGCAGGCCAAGCTGCCCGCCAGTCCCACACTGTGCACCCGCACTCCTCAGCCCTTGGGCGGTCGATGGGACCGGGTGTGGCAGAGCAGGGGGTGCGGCAGAGCAGGGGGCGCACTTGTCTTGGGACTCGGGCCACGCAGGAGCCCACCGCGGAGGAGGGGCTCGGACGGCGGGCTGCAGGCCCCAGGTCCTGTCCCTCAGGGAGGTAGTTGAGGCCCGGCGAGAATTCGAGAGCGGTGCATGCGTGCCAGCAGTGCTGGAGGACCCGACGCAACTTCTGCAGCTGCTGGCCCCAGTGCTAAGCCACTCACTGCCCTGGGCCGGCAGCACCGGCCAGCCGCTCTGAGTGCAAGGCCCGGCAAGCCCGGGCCTGTGCCCACAGGAACTCTCGCTGGCCTGTGACCGCCATGCGTGGCCCCGGTTCCTGCCCGTGCCTCTCCCTCCACACCTCCACAGCAAGCAGAGGGAGCCGGCTCTGGCCTTGGCCAGCCCAGAGAGGGGATCCCACAGTGCAGTCGCAGGCTGAAGGGCTCCTCAAGCTTGGATGCCAAGGCCAAGGAGGCGCCGAGAGTGAGGGCTGCCAGCACACTGTCACCTTTCAAGAGGATTGCTTGAGTCAGGGAGTTTGAGGCTGCAGTGAGCCCTGATCTCACCACTGCACTCCAACCTAGGCAACAAAGCAAGACTCTGTCTCAAAAAAACAAAAACAAAAACAAAAGCACTATAACTTCTCTCTTACTGACATTCTTTCTATTGCCTTCTCATCTTGTGCACTTTGACAAAGCAAATTGTCATGTTAGAGGTCCATGTAAAAAAGATAAGGAACTGAGGGTAGCTTCTGCCCAATACCCAGCAAGAACGGAAGTGCTCAGTCCAACAACTCACAGGAAGCTGATTCCTGCCAACAATCATCCAAGTGATCTTGGACATGGATTTTTCCTTAGTTGAGCCTTGAGGAAACTACAGATTCCAGAAGCAATTGAACCTAGCTAACCCACTCCTGGGTATCTTACCCAGAGAAATTTTGAGAAATAAATCTTCTTGTTTTCTGTCGCTAAGTTTGGGGTGATAGCTATGCAGCAATAAATAACCACTATACTTTATTCCTTCAGAGATGAGTTGCAGAGATTAGCAGTATTCTAGCAAAGTTATTAATCTCATGCTTTTGGGACCCTCAAAGCATCTCTCGTTCCCTTCTTTTCTGAGACTTAATTTTTCAACTGTATTTTGATTATTTAAGATATTCTACTCAGTTTCCAATACATTCATTAAACCAGACAGATTTCATTTTTGTTGATAACAGTCTAAACAGTCTTTAGTTATTTTAATTTCATGTTAAGCTTTCTTTATTATTATTTGAATTCCTGTAATTTTAAAATGATTCAATAAAGTTGACTATTTTCCTTTTTTTACCCCATGATCACCTAACTTGGTCTTAATAAATAAACTGTGCCAAAATAGTCATAATTTGTATGATAAACCTACAGATATAATTTATCAATTCCTGTGACATATAAGGTTCTATTTTATATTTTGCTAACATTATATATTTTTTTAATTGGAATCCTTCCCTATCTGTGATTGTTGGTGAAATTCTATGTGGTACAGCCAGCAGTTATCACTAGAGCAATCCGGAATGTTATTCAGAATGTGAGAAGATAATTTCCAGCATATCTATCAATTGGAAAAAGGATCTTTAATTATTTGATATTAAATTCATAACAGCAAGGCTATAGACCTATGCATGATCACTTGGGAAACCAAAGACCATAAATGAGGAGTTTATTTATTTATTTATTTTTTAAAGACAAGAAAAGTCGATCGGCAACCCAGATCTTCTGGTTCTTTGTGTTGTGTTTTATCTATGCTCCTCTTCAAATTTCTATCCTGATTTTGTCAAGTGACATGAAAACATTATTTACAATTTTCTTTCTTTCCCTCTCTTTCTCTCCCTCTCTCTCTCCTTTTTTCTTTTCTTTATTTATTTGTTTAATTTATTTTGAGATGGAGTCTCACTCTGTCACCCAGTTTGGAGTACAGTGGCGCCATCTGGGCTCACTGCAATCTCCTCCTCCCAGGTTCAAGCAATTCTCATGCTTCCGCCTCCCAAGTAACTTGGACTATCGGCACATACCACCATGCCCAGTTAATTTTTGAATTTTTAGTAGAGACGAGGTTTCACCATGTTGGCCAGGCTGGTCTCAAACTCCTGGCCTCATGTGATCCACCCACCTTGGCCTCCCAAAGTGCTAGGATTACAGCGGTGCACCACCATGCCAGGCCACAGTTGTTTTTTATTTGGGAAAGTTAAGACAAAATATTTACCTGCTAACATTCAAGTCTCTCTTAACAGCTGCCTCTGTTTTCAAAAGCTTGGCTATTCCCCTGGATGAAAGATTCCTACCACTATACAATATATCTATTGATTCAAAAAATTAACATGGAAATTATTGCTTTCTCCTTCATTCCATCTCTAGGGAAAAGTATTTTTGTTAATGCATTAAGAGCTCCTTGACTATATCATAGTGTCTAAGGGTGGAGCTTTGGAGTTGATGAGAGAAGCATTTAGCCTCTGAGTTTAATCACAGCACGTTCTATTTCAGTACTTTTTGCATGTGGAGGTCGCAATATCCTGGAGCACATGATAGTAGGTACCTCCTGAACCTACCTCTTCATCCCCATTGAGATAACATTTTGAAAAGAGAATAAAACCTATTGGAAAGGAGAAAATATAAGCCTATCTAATCACAGTTCACGGGATCCTCAGAGTTCTGTACACTCCACTGTACCTCACTACAGTTTTAAGACTCCACGCTGGAGCTTGAGGAAAAAACCCTAGGAAATAAAGTATTTCCTCACATAGTCTTGTTGTTCATCCATATATTATTCTCTTCAAATTTTATTAAAAGGCAACCACTAAAAACTTGGATGACTACTATTCTTCTGTGAAATCCTAAAACACACATATCTTACCTTTGATGTAATTTGGTGAAACGGTGAGAATATATATTAAATAAAGGACAAAACTTTGAAACACAAAGTATGAAAAATAAAAACAAAGCTTTATTGTGTTTTTATCTGACTCTAAACCGTGGGAGCCCAGCTGTGGTTATCTTTGGTCTGAATTCAAGGTAGATCTTTTGACCAGGTTCTCTACAGGAAAAAAAAATCACCTTTTCCTATTGCAATATTTTATAATCCTTTGCCAATTCAGTGCCTTTTTGGCATCCTTACAACCCCATCCACCAATTTGGCAGTGCCTTCTTTGAACATTATCAAGAGACAAGAGAAAAGTAAGCTTTAACTTAAGTTTAACCATTAGCTAATTAGAGCTATTTGCTTGGAAAATTTTCTTTACATGTTTTTCCTCTTGATCTCTCAACATTTTGTGATATTCAGTTTTATGTCCCTAGTCTTGCTTGGATCACTCCTATGCGTGCAACATTAATATAGCAAAAAATAATGTTCAAATAAGAGAAATCATATGCAGTAACTGGGATAAAAGATAAAGGCAAATCACTCCAAGAAAAAAAAGTCATGGGCTATCACTAGGTAGTTATTTTAACAGATAAGGAAATAAAGATGATAAAAAGAGTGCCCACTTGGACATTAAGATGGGAACAATAGACACTGAGGAATACAAGAGAGGAGCGGGGGAGGGGGACAAAGGTCGAAAAATGTCCTATTGGGTACTATGCTCACTACCTGGGCTCACTACAGGTACAATTGTACTGCAAACCTCAGCATTGCACAGTGTACCTTTGTAACAAACCTGAACATTTACCCTGTGAAACTAAAATAAAACTTAAAAAACAAAAAGAGTGCTAGAATCCTGCTTTATCTTGAAGTGGCTTTGATTTCAGGACACTACTGTTTGAGCTTTGAGTCAGAAAATCTCTCCCAATGCTGAAGAAATCTATCTTTGATACAGAAAAAAAGCTCTTCTATTGATCTTCATTTTATTGTATTAAGCAGAGCAGGCCATTTGCTAATGCAAATAATTTTCCAAAACTCAGTGGCGTAGTAAAATAGGATTTTATTTTTTACTCATGTGAAATCCAACAGGATGGAGGGAAAGGACAAATGTTCTGCTTCACACGAAGTCTCTTGGGAACCCAGGATCCTTTTATTGTATCATCCCTCTGTTCTCAAGGGCCTTGGAGTCCTCAGCTGATTCCTCTTTGACTGTCAGACAAGGGAAAAGAGACAAGCGAGCATGGAAGATCTCACTGAAGGTTTTTATGAGTCATGCCTGGATGTAGCACGCATTACTTTCACTCATATGCCGATCATCAGACTGAAAAGGAGACTAAGAAATGTCCTCTAATCGTGAGCCCAGAAAGGAAAACATGGGTTTGCATAAACACATACTCTCTTCCCCTCTTGTACTTATTGTGGCTCAAATATTCATGTTCATTTCTGGCTGGGCATGGTAGGTCACATCTGTAATCCTAGCATTTTCAGAGGCCGAGGTGGGTGGATCACCTGAGGTCAGGAGTTCAAGACCAGCCTCGCCAACAGGGTGAAACCCCGTCTCTACTAAAAATACAAAAATTAGCCGGGTGTGATGGCAGGTGTTTGTAGTCCCAGTTATTCTGGAGGTTGAGGCAGGAGAATCACTTGAACCCAGGAGGTGGATGTTGCAGTGAGCCCAGATCGTGCCACTGTACTCTAGCCTCTGCACTCTAGCCTGGGTGACAGAGCAAGACTCTGTCTCTGGGAAAAAAAAAAAAAGTATTCACATTCATTTCCAAGGTAATGAAAACTCACTTCACAATTGCCAGAACCCCTATATAGAGCTTTCTGACTTTCAGATGGATGCATTTTATATCAGAATCTTCTCATCTTTTTTCCCCTCTTTCTCTAGCCAAGTTCCAAGAGAGCAGCTTATTACTAAATTTTGATAATAGCATGGATTTAAGGGGACCCAGACCCCAGAGCATGAGTTCCAGCACAGTTCTTTTCTGGAGGCTATCAATAAAGATAAAGAGAAATGGGAATCACTAGTACATAAAAGTTATGCCCTCTCCTTGCACTGAGGTGAAGAAAAATTAAGTGAATTAATTAAAAATTCAATTGCTATTAAGAAAAGTAAATGGTCTATATCCAACACAGTGACACTAGTTATCAGAATTACTGTTAGGCAAAGGGGCAGTCACAATCAGCAAGTAAGAAGGCTGGCAACAGGCCTGGTGCAGTGGCTCATGCCTGTAATCCCAGCACTTTGGGAGGCCAAGGCGAACGGATCACTTGAGGTCAGGAGTTTGAGGCCAACACAGGAAAACCCCATCTCTACTAAAATTACACACAAAAAATGTAGCTGGGTGTGGTGATGCACGCCTGTAGCCCCACCTACTCAGAAGGCTGAGGCAGTAGAATCCTTTGAACCCAGGAGGTGGAGGTTGCACTGAGCCACCACTGCACTCTAGCCTGAGTGACAGAGCAAGACTCTGTCTCCAAATAAAGAAGGCTGGCAACAGAAAACAGTTGTTTGTATTTTATAAGAAAACTATCAGAAACTTCAGGAATAAGAAAATTTTATACAAGGTTTTGATCAATCTAAAACAAGCTGTGGGAAATAGTAAGAGGAAGGAAGACATTCAAACTCAGCATACATCAGTTTTACACAAAGTCTACCAAGAAGCACATTGTAGTGTTAAAATCTCAACTGGCCTTTTCAAAAGGGCATTGAGAAACACTAAAGTAAAAAAGAAATGAATTTCTAGAAGCAGTCTAATCAGATTTCACTGATATATGTAATAAGCTAAAGATGCAAGGAGTATTTCCGCTGCAACTAGAGTAGAAAAGGTTTCTGAAGGTCATGGAATTCAAGGAAAACAATGTTTGAGGGAGAAGCATATGCAGATACTCACACTGTACCCTAAGGCACAGGTTTAGAAAGCAAAAGGAGGCTGTGTACAGTGGCTCACGCCTGTAATTCCAATACTTTGGGAGGCCAAGACGGGTGGATTACCTGAGGTCAGGAGTTTGAGACCAGCCTGGCCAACATGGTGAAACCCTGTCTCTACTAAAAATACAAAAATTAGCTGGGCCTGGTGGCGGGCACCTGTAATCCTAGCTACTCAGGAGGCTGAGGCAGGAGAATCGCTCGAACCCAGGAGGCGGAGGTTGCAGTGAGCCAAAATTGCACCCTTGCACTCCAGCCTGGGTGACAAGAGCAAGACTCTACCCCAGGAAAAAAAAAAAAAAAAAAAAGCAAAAGGAATAGCATACCCAGTTAGTAACTCTATTCTGCAGAAGGGACAAATGTAGACCCAGGAAGAAAAGCTTCCCTGGGAGGGAGAATCCAGAGTCTAAGGAATTCAGGAGTCGGGGGCTGAAGCTGCAGCTATTGTTATATAGTAATTTAAATGTGAGCAAATGGCTAAGGAACATGGGATGGTGGTTCTTCTGAGAATAGAACACTTCAGGGAGGGGAGCAAGAATTTGGGAGAAGAGGAAATGCAAGGTCATAAGTGATACCAGTCTTTGTAGTAAGTAAAATTGTGAGCTCATGAAGGAGTGGAAATTCTAGCCCTAGTGAGGGACCACAATCAATAAAAAACTGGGATACCAAGAACTCTAGTCTAAAGAGGAACTGTGAATTCAGACCAATGGACTATAAGTGACATAAAAGGGAAAAATAGCATCTATGAAGAGAAATTGTTGAATACTACCTTACACATTTTTTATTTTTTTTGAGATGGAATCTTGCTCTGTTGCCCAGGCTGGAGTGCAGTGGTGCAGTCTTGGCTCACTGCAACCTCTCCCTCCTGGGTTCAAGCGATTCTCCTGCCTCAGCCTTCTGAGTAGCTGGGATTACAGGTGCGTACCACCACGCTTGGCTAATTTTTGTATTCTTAATGGAAATGGAGTTTCACCATGTTGGCCAGGCTGGTCTCAAACTCCAGACCTCAGATGATCCGCCTGCCTCGGCCTCCCAAAGTGCTGGGATTACAGGCATTGAGCCACCACACCCGGTCCCTTATACATTTGTTCAAGATAAGGATATTTTAATAAATTTCTCTTAATTTATGTATGTATATTCAGGGCAGCTTTCACAAAGTTATTGCCGTCTCTTTTGTTTTACTGTTCCCTCAGAATATAAGAAGCAGAGTACCACAACTAATCTCTGAGTGAGAGATTTCTGTCATATCAGGTATCAGGTTTTCATTCATAGGCCCTGGACTTGGGAAATTGACGGGAATCCTGGAGGAGCTAACATAAACCAAAAAAAAATGCTATCTTAAACTATTATTTTTCCTTCTTGGTTTGTCCCTCAGTTATGACAAGGTCTTTGGTGAGGAATGCTTTTGTCTATGTGAATATATTTAGATTTTAGGGGCTGCCAATGTCCTGCCAATGTCTCCTAGAGAGACTTTAGAAGAATGTGGGACAATTGTCTAGTTAGAAGTAGTCCCAGTGGGGGTGCCCAAAATACTCCACTACTTCTAGCCGAAGGGAGTATGCGGCACAGCTGACGCTATTTCTCTACCAAGGAGTCTATGTGAGTTTTCCCTTGACTGACACTCAGTAAAATAAGGAGGAAATGCAGGAAAGAAGATGCTTTTAGACATAATCTGGATCTTTAATTTATTTCATTTCAGTTGTTAAGTTTCCCAGCAGTAGAAACAGGTTTATATGATAACATGAAGGGTTAATATTGTTAAAATGTATAGGTTTGGTGGCAAATTTGGGGCATTTATAATGCTGATCTTATATTATCTGGGCTCTGCCTTGAGCTGCCACGTCTCCTATAAACTTGTCCAGTGAGTAGGTAGGAGCAGGGGAAATAGAAGCATGGATAATTATCCTGATGTATAGTATGCCCTTGGGGTCACTCAATTAATTCCTGTACTGACCCATTTTATAGGCTTTAGAGAACAGTATCAAAAGGGATTTTGATGAAGGCCTGAGGGGATGATCTGCCATTCTAATTGGTCCCTGCAAGACTATAAGCTCTGTAAAAATCAAAATTAGGAAATTTTAATTACATAGACATACTTTAGTTATAAAAATGTAGGTTAAATCATATTTATAGACATGTACTTGAATGCAAATGCTCTATGGAAAATTTCCTCATGAACAAGACAAAAAAATTGAAAGAGGAAGAATACATATATACATCTTGTAACCATAGGAGTAACATAAATGAAGATATTAGCTAGATGGAAAATAGTTTTTTGAAAGATGAAATTGTGCATACTTGGTTTCTTGTCAATGTTGATTAAGAGACCCTTTTTATATTTGTCAATAATTAGGGCAACAAAATAGGACTTTCCGGGCAGTTTGTCTGATTATACGTCTTCTAAGTATAAGACTTCAAACAGTTGATTTTGTTAAGCATTTCTATGATAGGATGCTTTATCTGTTTGCTTAAATTACATATTTGCATTAAACCTTGAATTTTCTTTCTCACTTTGTATATAATCTTGCTAACTTTGTTTAAACTCATTCCCTATTATTTACTCTGTGTTTCAATTTTTTGTTAGACTGAGATAATTTTGGTCTCCTTCAGCGTTCTTGTTTTTTTTAAGTCCCCTCTGACTGATCTGACCTCAGTATGATTTGAAGCCTAATTTAATTCAGTTGATCCCTGAGAGCAGACCCCAGATTTGTTTTGCCCTCATCACTACATTCCTATTGCTTAGCAAAAATTAAGTAACCAGACTTTCAAACCACATGATTACATGTAATTTTGATAGACGCAAGAGGAAGATAAGGGGGAGGGTCCTAGGAGAACCTCCCACTGGCCTGGGCACTGGGAAAACAGGGTGGAGCCACGGGAAGTTCCCGCTATTTGCGGAGGGGAGGAGCCTGGCCTCTCCTGTTCCTGTACGTTGACCTGGGATGCAATCTGTGAGATGGGGGCCTGTTAACAGGAATCCCTCTCATTTTGCTGAGAGGTGTTTTTCCTTTTCACCCAAAAAATTCCGTTCCCCTTCACCCTTCAAAGTGTCTGTGTGCCTAATTTTTCCTGGTCATGTGACAAGAAACTGTTTTTCTCTACAAAATTTTGTTAAAACATTTAGTCATGGGACCATACAAAGGTAGAAGGAGGCGTTTTCTGTTAATCCATTGATCATTTTCCTGTTCTAAATGGTTCAACAATGTCTCCAGCTGACTGCTAGTCTTGTTGAGATTATTAAAGGAAAGTATCAAAGGTGGGGGAAAATTGACTTCTGAAGGCTGCCCAGGCTCTTTTTTGTGCCCCATTGTCACTGGTTCTCTAAGAATGAGTTAGGATCAAGGATATACATTGGGCCATAGTGCTAGGGCCATGAGATTTGTATCTTTGTAGAATCTCCTTTCTTTCCACAAAGCTGAAGGCATAAGAATGCCAGGTTTCCTTAACCTGAGATGGTCTAGGTTTAGGACATGGGCTTTGATTGACAAGAAAAGGTAGACATTCTCTTCTCCTGTCATTACGGTAACTAATTTCTATTTAGATGATGATTATCTCTATCATGTATTTAACCCTGGACTTGTCTTTATCATGAGCCAAAATTCCTTGTCTTTCCATTAATGTTGGAGGTCATTTAGCCTTACATCTGGTATAGGCAGCAGGAAGAATCATCCAAAAATATCCTTCCTGACTCACTAAACATTGGGGTATGAGTCAAAAGCCTTGTAGTGATAGTGTGCAAGCCACCTAAAATGCCACTTCTACCAAGAAAATTTCCCCAAAGTACTCATTCAGAATTAACCAGGTCTTCCCTTGAATCATACTAACAAGCTTGTATCTCTATGTGACAGTTAATTTTATTCAATACACTCGAATATTGTGTCCGAAGTTGGTTCCTGCTGGTGGGTTCGTGGTCTTGCTGCCTTCAAGAATGAAGCCGCGGACCTTCACGGTGAGTGTTACAGCTCTTAAGGGTCTTAAGTGTTACAGCTTTTAAGAGTGTTAGGCTCTTAAGGGTGGCACGGAGCCCAAGAGTGAAAGAACAAAGCTTCCACAGCACAGAAGGGGACCAGAACTGGTTGCCGCTGCTGGCTGGGGTGGCCAGCTTTTATTCCCTTATTGTCCCCGCCCATGTTCCATTTTTGTCCTATCAGAGTGCCCTTTTTTCAATCCTTCCCATGATTGGCTACTTTTAGAATCCTGCTGATTGGTGCGTTTTACAGAGCACTGGTCAGTGTGTTTTACAATCCTCTTGTAAGCCAGGAAAGTTCCCCAAGTCCCCACTCAACCTAAGAAGTCTAGCTGGCCTCACCTGTCAATATCATACTTACTATACACAGGACACTGCTCAAGAGCTTTACAAATATTAACACGTTCAACTCTAAAATATTTAATGCTATTCTTACCCTCAATTTGAATATGACAGAATTGAAACTCAGAGACATGACATAATTTGCTCAATATCACAAAGTTAATAACTGGCAGGCAATGGAACTCCAACACCTGTGTTCTTAACCATTAAACAATGCTCCCTCACACTTATCTTGGTATGTCTAGATATAGCATCAAAAATTGTACATTTTCCCCAAATTTTATGGCCTTTTTCAAAGAATATTGTTATGTGGTACATCGTCCCTCTTTCTCAGAAATTCTGGATTTAACCAAAATATAGTGAATTATTCTTACGTTGTTGATGTGCTTTGGATTTGTTTCCCCACTTAAATGTCATGTCGAATTGTAATCCCTAGTGTTGAAGGTGGAGCCTAGTGGGAAGTGATTGGATCATGGAGTGGTTTCTAATGGTTTAGCACCACCCTCCTCGTGCTGTCTCATGACAGAGTTCTCACGAGATCTGATTGTTTGAAAGTGTGTAGCTCCTCCCTTGTTGTGCTCTCTCTCTCTCCTGCCAGCCCTGTGAAGACGTGCCTGCTTCCCCTTTGTCTTCTGCCCTGATTGTAAGTGTCCTGAGGCCTCCCCGAAAGCAGAAGCCTGTGTAGCCCACAGAACCATGAACACAATTCAAACTCTTTTTCTTATAAATTACCCAGTCTCAGGTAGTTCTTTATAGCAGTGCAAGAATGGACTAATATAGTTGTGTTTTTATTTAATGGAATAATAAAAATAATTTAAACTTTATTGAGAGGATACTATAGGCCCAATAGTCCAATATTTAAGAATATATTACTATATTCTTATATATAGAATACCTTGTAATTATCACAATAACCCTATAAAATTATTATTATTACTCTATTTTAGGGCCAAGATTGAACCTAGCTCAGGCTACATGCTATGTATATATGGTAGCCAATGTGCTACAATGCCTCACATAAGACAAACATCAAGCAGGCAGACTATGTTTCTGTGCTAAGAATTCCTCAGCATATGAAACCGGAAGTGTGCATGGCCACAGACCTCAGGTGTCATCTTTGTCTGATGTTCTAGAATCCCATCGAAGACACACACTCCATTCTCTATTCATTGTTCCCTCTCCTGAGGGCACAGATCCTTTCTTAGATGTTTGCCTCAAGATCTGCTACCTTCCTGGGCCTCCTTCCCCATAGCTGTAGGACACGCTGTTCCTGAGGGCTGTTTAGGGATAGTTTTAATTTTTATTTCTTTTTGTTTTGACCACTCATCCTCAAATTCTGTAGGTATATTTTTCTAATCCACAGGTCTGCATCAAAATACTTATCCCAATTTCAAAGGAAATAATGGAAGAGATCTTAATTCACCTGGAGCCTATTTTTCCCCTTTCCTTATTTTCTTCCTCTTGTTTATTCACTGGACAGATAACTTTTTACTTAAATATTCAACTAGCTTTACCCAAATTGTTTTCCAAATTTAACTTTGTGAAAATAGTTCTCAAAAACATCTTACTTCTGTTTAGCTTTATTGTAGGAAGGCGGTATAATCTTGTGGCTAGTACCTAGAATCTAGAGTCATAAATTTTAGGTTCACCATTGACCTGGGACACACTAATCAGCCTCTAATAAAGCCTCACTTCTCTTAGGTATAAAATGGAGAGAATGGGTAACTATAACACTGTCTTCATTGTTGTTAAGATTGTTTAAAAGATTATCCAGTGAAAGAGCTTAGCATGTTGCCTGGCTTATGATGAGTGTTCAGTAACAATTAGCTGCTGTTACTTCTGCTGTAGCCATTTCACACATTATACTTAGTCATGGCCTCTAAGTGCACATTGAAATCACTTGGGAAGGTTTACCAACCACTGATGCTTGTGTCTAGCTACCAGGGATTCTGATTTAGTTGCTTTGAGATAGATTACAAAAAACTTTAAGTTCAGCAGAGTTTCAGCATAATACTTTGCACATAGTAGGTGCATTATAAATAGTCATTGAATAAAGTGATACGTATATTTGCAAATTCACACAGTGGAGCTCATACACTCAGCAATCTTTAACTAAAGATTGGAAGGTATTTATTTGTTTATTTACTTATTTATTCACTTTTTACAAGTGACCAGATTTCAGAGGAATAGAGAAAGAGCAGCAAGGGGAGGAGGGGAATCTACCTCATCAGCAAAGCACACAAAATCAATCAGTCAATCAGTCAATCAATTAATTGGGTGATATATCCTTTACCAGGACCACAGTCACAGTTATATGGATGAGGATCCCAAAATATTCTAAAATGTTATTCTTGGACACATTGTTACTTATTGTAGTCCTGGATTGATGAAATAATTATGTGGGATTCTAAGGTTGGAAAACCTGGTTTCTCATTCAGGTACCACCATTTGCCTGTAAGATCCTGAATAAGTCTCTAATCTTCCTCCATGTTCAGATTTTTCATTTGTAAAAGAGGATTAATGTCTACTTTACATGGTTCCTAAAATGATTGAGATATTCAGTATTAACCATTTTGTACACTGATAAAAGTTATACATATTCAACATTTTTCAATATATTTTCTGTCCTCTGTCTGACATTCTAGTCTTATATTCCACCAGTCCCTCCTCTTTTTCCTTATCCCTCATTTAAAGAACTATTAAGAATTTTTCCCTATTGATGTGGATGCTTGTCCACCTCCTCAGCCCCCGAAGGTCAGGGACTGGCTTTATTTAGTTCTGTATTCCCAGAACCCAGCTCATTATCCAGTACATAAAAGGTGTTAATAAATGCCTGATAAAAGAACAAATGGAAATCAGGAAACCATAATTACACGCAAATACATTTTTACCAAAGCCATTTCAGTGGAAGAAAATTGTTAGGTTATGCAAAGCCATGTGGAGAGAAACAACTCCAACCTTCAATTTAACTTTGATGTTTAACATCGACTATTGTTTTGAAGGGAAGATTTTAGAAGCTGTCATAGCAGACTCACAATTCACTCAAGTCTCATTTATGAGGTGTGATAAAACTCAGGATTTAAGACCTTGGCTAATTAACTAAGTGTGCTTTCAATTTCAATCCCTGTTACCATCAAATATTTGAATTAGCATTTAATGTTTATTTTGAGTTATCACTGCTATTCCTGGACCTTTGAAGCTCAATTAGAAATGCTTTTCATTTCCTTCCAGCCTAACCAAAGGAGAAGCATTGACTCTCATCACAGGAGAGGCATTCCAAGTCAAACATTCCTTAACCGGAATTAGTGTTAATATAAATTCATTCTTGTCTTAACTTACATCATCCAGTAAACAATTACCATTCACTGCCTTTTACTTTCCACCACTAAATGCCATACTGAGGCCAAATCATTGCATGAGTCTTTTTATATTCAAAATAAGTGGGATTTCCCTGCCCCGTTTTATTCTCCACTCCTTAATATCATCTATTATCCAAGTTAGCTCTGTAATAACGAAGGATCGAAATATTACCCTAGAACTCTAGAGACCTTTGCTTTGTTTTTCAGCTACATCCTAGATCAGTTGCTGAACTTTAATGTGCCTGCAAACTATCTAGAAATCTTAAAATTCATAGGTCTGTGGTAGGGTCTGAGATAATGCATTTCTTTTTTTGAGACGGAGTCTCGCTCTGTCACCAGGCTGGAGTGCAGTGGCGTGATCTCGGCTCACTGCAATCTCTGCCTCTTGGGTTCAAGCGATTCTCCTGCCTCAGCCTCCCGAGTAGCTGGGATTACAGGCATGTGCCACCACGCCCAGCTAATTGTTGTATTTTTAGTAGAGATGGGGTTTCACCATGTTGGCCAGAATGATCTTGACCTCCTGACCTCGTGATCCGCCCATCTCAGCCTCCCAAAGTGCTGGGATTACAGGCAGGAGCCACTGTGCCCGGCTGAGATGATGCATTTCTAACATGCACCTAGGCAATGTTAATCGAGGAACTACAGTTTTAGTATTAATAATAAGGTTTTAGATAATTTCAATTAATTACAATTATTTGAACTTGCTCCTCTGCATTCCTTGCTTCTTTTATTTATTTATTTATTTATTTTATTTTATTTTTTTTGAGACAGAGTCTCGCTTTGTTGCCCAGGCTGGAGTGCAGTGGCATGACTTCCGCTCACTGCAGCCTCTGCCTCCTGGGTTGAAGCAATTCTCCAGTCTCAGCCTCCCAAGTAGCTGGGATTACAGGCACCCACCACCACGCCAGACTAATTTTTGTATTTTTTTTTTTTTTAGTAGAGATGGGGTTTCAGCATGTTAGCCAGGTTGGTCTCAAATTCCTGACCTCAGGTGATCCACCTGCCTCAGCCTCCCAAAGTGCTGTGATTACGTGCAAGAGCCACGGCACCTGGTCCCTTGCTTTTTTATGCTATGCTTATGGCCATTCACTTATTCCCTAGATTTGCAATAATGTTCTTTGGATAGAGACTTTGGGTTGTCTAGTTGACCACAGAATAGATTCCGTTTGCCCCAGCTCCATACTTTGCCCTGGGAGCCCCTACCTCTCAGCCTAATAAAGACTCACCTCCAAGAAAAGTACCACAAACAGGAAGGAGATATTTAGTAGGAGTGAATGATGAGACAAATTAATTAGTCTGAGTCTGAAATTCTTCATGTGTTTGAGGGAAGTGTGTTTCGAATTTGAAGAAAGACGTGTATGTAACTTGTACAAACCTTCTCCTAATTCTTGCAAAATGTGCACTATGTTTTCAAACTTACTAATTATATTATTCAAATTATCTATGTGTCTCTCATTTCAATTGTATTTCAAACAGAAATGTACCTTTTGCTTTCGAATGTGTTTGTATTATTTAAAATTGGTATGTCTATAACTTTAATGTTTAATCATTTTAAAAAGTTTCTGTTTATTTTATATATTTTATAGCTTGCTATTCAAAACTGAAGAAAATGAGTCACTTGATACTGTATTTTTTCTTTTGTAAATAAAATGGATAGTTGAATTATGATATTCTGATGATACTTTGGGGAAATCTTCCTAAAAGGCTAAGATATTATCAGAGTCAGTTATCCTTAGAACACGCAGCTCCTAAGATAAGGGACCCAGAAGAAAACAGGAAGTGATTAACAATTAAGGCAGAATTTAGGTAAGAGGCATAACTGCTATTAGATACCTCTTTAAGTTTTGTTCTCATTAATTTGAACTTCTAATATAAATACGCTTTAATGTCTTTTTCTTTTACATTCTAACTATGTGTTACTTGCAATATTCTCGTTTATTAATTACTAAAGTTTCACTTTTAATAAATCCTTGTTTAAAAACTAGCTTGGTTTCAGATGCACCATGGGGAATTAAAAATGAGGAAATGGTAAATTAATGGAGGCTTGGGTCCTGGTTGAGGGGAATAAAGAATTGGGAACCTCAAGGTCAGAGGCTCTAGCTGTGACACCAGACTTCAACATCAGCTGCAAGAACAAGGAACTTCAAGGCATAACATGTTGCCCGGGGACTTGATGGGTAATGGACACATATAAGGAAGCTAATGAAGATTCACAGGACAGCCATGACTCATCAACCTAACACCCCAAATAGTATGTATGCTACCCAAGAACTTATGTCTCTGCATTCACTACCACATAAATGCAGAAAAAGACAGAGGGAAAAAGTAGAAATTCATTCAACTTGTGGTCAAGACAAAGTGTCTGAAATAGGCTTGATTTAAGTTGAAACAGACTATTTCAAACTGGAAGAGACAGAAGCTACAGTGAGTAATTTAAGTTTCTCTCCTATGACCATACAAGAATAGAAGGCTCAAGATTTGGATGAGAGCTATTATAGAAATAAAGTTTTCAGGGTTCAAATGTGAATATACTGCTCTTACCCTTCACCCTCTTTCAAAGTCATTGTTTCTCAACGTTAGCTGTAAATTTAAATTACCTGGGGAGTTTTCACAAATACTGATGCCTGGTCTAACCCCAAAGATTATTGATTTGGGGTAGTACCGGTCGCATAGATTATTAAAGTTTTCACTGGGAGATTTTCATGTGAAACTGATAATGAAAAGCACTTTACTAGATTGTTTCTTCCTATTAATAAACACCAATTTTGATATTTCTGCTCCGGAAGTCTTATCTAAGATAAAGACTCATCCATTCAACTGCTGGAATCCAGGGGACAGTGTGGTAAAATAGTTTATATTGGACTATCTCCTGCTGATATGGTTTGGCTGTGTCCCCACCCAAATCTCATCTTGAATTCCCACGTGTTGTGGGAGGGACCCAGTGGGAGGTAATTGAATCATGAGGCAAGTCTTTCCCATGCTGTTTTCCTGATAGTGAATAAGTCTCACAAGATTTGATGGTTTTAAAAAGAGGAGTCCCCCTGCACAAGCTCTTTTTCTCTTTTCCTACTGCCATCCATGTAACCTGTGACTTGTTCCTCATTGCCTTCCACCATGACTGTGAGGCTTCCCCAGCCATGTGGAACTGTAAGTCCAATTAAACCTCTTTCTTCTGTAAATTGCCTTTATCGGCAGGGTATGTCTTTATCAGCAGGGTGAAAACTGATTAATACAGTGAATTGGTATCAGTAGAGTGGGGTGCTGCTGAAAAGATATCCGAAAATGTGAAAGCAACTTTGGAACTCGAACAGTTTGGAAGGCTCAGGAGAAGACAGGAAAATGTGGGAAAGCTTGGAACTCCCTAGAGACTTGTTAAATGGCTTTGACTAAAATGCTGATAGTGATATGGACAATAAAGTCAAGGCTGAGGTGGTCTCAGATGGAAATGAGGAACTTGTTGGGAACTGGAGCAAAGCAAAGGTGACCTTGTTATGTTTCAGCAAAGAGACTGATAGCATTTTGCCCCTGCCCTAGAGATCTGTGGAACAGAGATGATTTAAGGTATCTGGCAGAATAAATTTCTAAGTAGCAAAGCATTCAGAAATAACTTGGGTGCTGCTAAAGGCATTCAGTTTTAAAAGGGAGGCAGCACATAAAAGTTTGGAAAATTTGCAGCCTGACAATGTGATAGAAAAGAAAATATCATTTTCTGCAGAGAAATTCAAGCCAGCTGCAGAAATTTGCATGAGTAATGAGAAGCCAAATGTTAATCCCCAGGACAATGGGGAAAATGTCTCCCAGGCATGTCAGAGGTCTTCATGGCAGCCCTTCCCATCACAAGCCCGGAGCTCTAGGAGGAAAAAGTGGTTCTGTGGGCTGGGCCCAGGGTTCCCTTGCTGTGTGTAGGCTAGAGACTTGGTGCCCTGAATCCCAGCCATTGTAACCATGGCTGAAAGGGGCCAATGCAGAGCCAGGACCATGGATTCAGAGGGTGCAAGCCTCAAGCCTTGGCAGCTACCATGTGGTGTTGAGCCTGCGAGTGCACAGAAGTCAAAAATTGGGGTTTGGGAACCTCCACGTGGATTTCAGAGGATGTATGAAAATGCCTGGATGGCCAGGCAGAGGTTTACTGTAGGGGTGGGGTCCTCATGGAAAACTTCTGCTACGATAGTGCAGTAGGAAATGGGGTTGGAGCCCCCACACAGAGTCCCTACTGAAACACTGCTAGTGGTGCTGTGAGAAGAGGGCCACTGTCCTTGAGACCCCAGAATGGTAGATCCATTGACAGCTTGCACCATGCACCTGGAAAAGCTGCAGATAATCAATGCCAGCTCGTGAAAGCAGCTGGGAGGGAGGCTATACTCTGCACAGTCACAGGGGTGGAGCGTCTCAAGATCACAGGAACCTACCTTTTGCATCAGTGTGACCTGGATATGAGACACAGAGTCAAAGGAGATCATTTTGGCGCTTTCAAATTTGATCGCCCTGCTGAATTTCGGACTTGCATGGGGACTGTAGGCCTTTGTTTTGGCCAGTTTCTCCCATTTGGAATGGTTGTATTTACCCATTGCCTGTACCCCTACTGTATCTATGAAGTAACTAACCTGCTTTTGAGTTTACAGACTCATATGTGGAAGGGACTTGCCTTGTCTCAGATGAGACTTTAGACTGTGGACTTTTGAATTAATGTGGAAATGAGTTAAGACCTTGGAGGACTGTTGGGAAGACATGATTGGTTTTGAAATGTGAGGATGTGAGATTTGGGAAGGGCCAGGGGCAGAATGATATGGTTTGGCTGTGTCCCCACCCAAATCGCCTCTTGAAATCCCATGTATTTTGGGAGGGACCCTGTGGGAGGTAATTTAATCATGGGGGCCAGTCTTTCTCATGCTGTTCTCCAGATAGTGAATAAGTCTCAAGAGATCTGATGGTTTTAAAAAGAGGAGTTTCCCTGCATAAGCTCTGTCTCTCTCTCTTCCTGCTGCCATCCATGTAAGACATAACTTGCTCCGCCTTACCTTCTGCCATGATTGTGAGGCTTCCCCAGCCATGTGGAATTGTAAGTCCAATTAAACCTTCTTTTTTCTTTTTTTTTTTTTTTTTTTGGTAAATTGCCCAGTCTCGGGTATGCCTTTATCAGCAGTGTGAAAACAGACTAACACACCTGCCAATAACAATCATAAACTCTGAGCAATGATGTATATCTATGTCTACATCTATATCAACTAAAAGCAGGCAGAAACTGGAGCTGATATGGTACTTTAAGAACAGAAGTGCATTGGATGAAGTCCCTGTGTAACTGGCTTTTCCTGTGATAGCACTCTGTTCAGTGCACAGAAGACAAGTTCGAGGAGAAAGCAGAAGCCTGAGGGCAGAGTTCAGGGGGTCTATAACTTGGTCAAAAGAGGTAAGTGTGTGGAATGATGAAACCACAGAGGGGACAGCCTCCAAATCTGCAGATGAACTCGCCCAGAGTTTGGCTGCACATATGTAAAGTGAGACTCCAATGAATTCAGCAAGTTGCAAGACTAAAAAGCTAAGCAAGAATTCCAGTAGCTGCCTGGTGCTGGGGAGACACAATTTAGAGTTCAAGTTGTGCTTCATTAGAAGATTTAAATCTTAGGCTTATCACTCATACCCCAGAGAGGCCACACCTGATAGTAGTAAGTATCATTCCCAGGACTAAAGTCTATACCCTGAGACTGAGAGAAAAAAATTATATTACAGCCACTCTAATAAAACCAAAAATAAACTTTCCACAGGATCAGTTTGGTCCACAAGCAATTTAATTACCTACTATCACAAAATTAACAGTTTTTCAGAGGAAGTTTACCAAATCCAGAGTCTCTACAAAATATTGTCCAATGTACAATCAAAATTGCTGGACAAATGAAGAAGTAGAAAGTCATGACCCATATTCAAAAGAAAAATCAGTCAGTAAACCAGACACATAGATATACAAGATATTGGAATTAGAAAACAATAAATTAAAATGAGTAGTATAGATATATTCAGAAGTTAATAGAAAAAGGTAGATATAATGAGTAAAGATAGAGGAAATTTTATAAAATGTATAGAAACTAAAAAATGAATCAAATGGATATCCTGGAACTGAAAAATACAATACCTGAAATCAAAATTGGAAGTGCTTTCAGAATAAAAGTGTCAGTGAAATGGAAGGCAGGTGAATAGAAGTTTCCAAACTTATAAAAATATTTTAAAATATGGAAAAAAATGAACAGAGATTCAATGGCATGTGGTACATTCAGGTACACTATAGGAGTTCCGGAAGAGGAGAGCTATAATGAAGCAGAATAAATATTTGAAGGGATAGTGGTTGAACATTTCTCAAATGTGATATAAAAACATCAATAGATCCAAGAAATTCAGCAAACTCCTAGTAAGATATATTCAGTAGCCAACTAATCACTTCAATTGGGTTTTTCATGGACCTTATGACTAGCAAGTTCAAGCATTATCTTTTCATATTATTTCTATGATACTTCTCACCCTTCAAACCTGTCTCTTCTTTCCTCAATGTTTCTTATTTTAGTAAATGGTACCACATTCACCCTATTATTCAAAATAAAACCCTGGAAGTCATCTGTGTTGGTTTTGTTTGGCTGCTGTATAAATCATCATAAACTTAGTGTTTTTAAATAACATGAACTTATTGCCTTACGGTTCTAGAAGCCAGAAGTCCAAAATGGATTTCCCCAGGCCACAGTCAAGGTGTCAGCAGGACTGTGCTCCCTCTGAGGCTGCAGGAATCTCTTTTCTTGCCCCTTCCACTCTACAATAGACACAAGTGTTCTCTGGCCTGCGGCTATGTCCTCTATCCTCAAAGCCAGTGGTATAACTTCTCCTCTCTCTAACTCCGCTTCCCTCTGCTTATGGCACATGGCCTTCTTCTCTTCGTGTCAAATCTCCTTCTGCTTCCCTCTGATAACAACACTTGTGATTGCATTTAGGCCTCACTTGGATAATCCAAATTAATTCACCCCATCTCAGGATCCATAATTTAATCCCATCTGCCATGTCTCTTTTTGCCATAGCAGGTAACATTCACAGGTTCCAAGTATTAGGACCTGGATATGTTTGGGGGCCATTATTTAGGCTGTCATACCATCTTGTGTTGTTCTGCTCCCACCCCAACTTTTTTTTTCATAAGCAATTCTTTTTGGTTCTACTTGAAAAATACACTTTAGAATCCATCCTCTTCATCTCTACCACTCTCTCTCTAATCCAAGCTACCACTAATTATCACCCAGAAAAAAAGTTCCCTCTGGCTGAAACACACTGCCTCCAGATATCCTTCCTATAATCTCCTTCTCATACTTTAGAACATCAAATATCTTTTCTTTTAAAGAGGGCTTAGATAATAATATCCAAAGAGCCCCAGTTTAATCTGTTTGCCTCCTTCAAAGCATCGGACACATTTAAAAATCAACATATTGATTTGTTTCCTCTGTCAGTTAGGTTCAATCAAGAAAAAATATCCTTTTAAGATTTTAAACAGAAGGAATTGGTAATCCTAGTGTTGGAAAAATAGAAGAGCAAAAATGAGGAGGAATCTTGAATAAATGAGAGAAGGGGGCCAGGTGCAGTGGCTCACGCCAGTAATTCCAGCACTTCGGGAGGCTAAGGTGGAAGGATCACTGGATGTCAGAAGTTTGAGACCAGCCTGGTCAACATGATAAAACCCTGTCTCTACTAAAAATACAAAAATTAGCCAGGCATGGTGGAGTACGCCTGTAATTCCAGCTACTCAGGAGGCTGAGGCAGGAGAATCCCTTGAACCCAGGAGGTGGAGGTTGCAGTGAGACGAGATCACACCACTGAACTCCAGCCTGGGTGACAGAGTGAGACTCCATCTCAAATAAATAAAAATAAAAATAAATAAAATGAGAGAGGAAATGTTACCCAGAGAACAATACCTACAGAAAACAGGTATCTCCCCTAGGGCTGGAGAACAAAGGGGAAAAGTGGTGTTGCTAGAGTTCAGGAGGATATTTATTTCTGGGGATGCTGCCCAGCAAGCTCAGGAAGCACTCACAGAGATCATCTAGAACCAGAGAGACAGGGAAGAAGAGCATCTCGCCCCATCTTTTCTTTCTTAGTAGAAGACTAATCTAAGTGTTCTACATTGCCAATAAAATGGTACATTTGTGTGGACCATGTCTAGTAAATGAATAAGGGGACTGTTTAAATATGGTATGGGAACAACAGTAGGTGAACATTGATTTCTTTCCAAAAGCTGTTAGTCCCCAACAGTAAATATAATTGGAAAAGCTCCCTTTAAAGGCGTCAGATGTTCTCTATTTTCCACTAACTCTCTTAATGTAACTATAAGAATTGACCCTGCTGTTCTAGATGCCGTTTTTAGCATTACGTTTCCTGAAAATAACTTTAAAAAATGTAGAGGTTTAAGTAACATGAGCATGCTGGGGTGAATTTGTCTTGTTTCCCAATAAACAAAAATTATAAATGACAAAAGAACTTTGTAATGCTGTAGAAAGGGATCAAAATGTATCTTTTATCCCACCAGAAGCCATGCTCATTATAGCAGGAGCCCCGGGTATGATCTCAGTTGGGATCTTGGCCTTTAGAACAAGATGTTAAATAATTAGCATTATTATAGCAATGGGAGCTGGGTATAAGCTGCATTAGCAGATCCCCTCCTGTGCAAAGAAGGAGGCTAACACAAGCAGACTACAAGAACTTGTAAGATCTAAATCTATGAAAACCTACTATGTGCCAGGAATTTTAAAAATACGTGTATTTATTTAAGTGAGAGAACATGGGATTAAGAATCAGAACACCTGCACCTACGTTTCTACTTTGACTTTTAAAAATTATGTGATTCTGGGAAATGTATTTAACTTTTCAATTTCAGTTTTCTTAGGTGTAAAGTAGGAGTAAGAATAATCATCTCATATGGAAATTGTGAAGCCTTAAGTAAACATGTGAAAAGTTTGGAAAGTTTCTATACAAATATTTGTTAAAAAGTATAAATGGCTACTTAAATATGTCTGTTTTTATGATTGTTATTAGGTTGGTGCAAAAGTGATTGTGGTTTCTGCCATCACTTTCAATGGTAAAAACTGCAAGTACTTTTGCACCAACCTAACAATAGAGTAAGTTTTTTTAAAAAGCCAACATTTCAAGTGTTTGGCTGCAATAACAAGATGGCAGTTGTTAAGATGGCATTTTGAAGGTGTTTGCTGGTATTGTGGACAAAAATGTAAATCCTTGAATACTGTTTTGCAAATAACAATTCGTCCTTGCAGATTCTACAAGGAGATAGACATGGGAAGCAAAGCCAGTGAGAAATCATTATTACTTTATTATTACTTGAGTGAGTGCCTAGAGCTGAGTTGGAGGTCTGCAGCTCTTTGCTGCTAGCCTAATTTTGAATCTTGGAATTTCACTACTTAATGACCAGCTATATGGTGCAGGTACCTGACACAGTGACCAGGGTTCTTATACAATTTTGTGGAAAAAAATGAGAAGTGTCTGAGTTCCTCTTGAGAGAACCATAGAAGAGGAGTGAAAGAGAAAAAAAGTGTGTCATTGATTCCTGTTATTTATGGCACAGTGTTCCTGCCTGCCAGCAAATGTGGACAAATCTATGGCCAAGAATTTGATGAGTAAGATGAGCAATTTCTTCATAAGAGGTTAGGGAGTAAAGATGTGTACATGGAGAGAAACAAGCTAAAATCTCCTCTGCCTTGGCAGTGAGCAGCCCTAGAGGGCCCTTTCCAGGAGCCAGGCTGTCTTTCTCTGGTTGACCATTCACACCAACCAGATCTCTGGGTAAATTCATAGGGTAGTATTCCCCAATGATGCACTGCAAAGATGAAACCTAGTTTAGCCAGTGTGCAAATTTTCATTTTATTGCCTCCCAGCTCCAAATCCACTCTTCATTACCTGACCTGTGAAATGGAACTCGTCTCTTCAATTATTTCTTCTTCACCATACGGGACGCCGTTAAGCTTTGCCAATAGAGTTCTGGGGAGACCATCAGTGGAGGAGGAAGATCTTCCTTCTCTCTGGTTTCAGTGTGCTCCACTTCGTAGGCTCCGGCAGTGTGGGGCAGCTTCTTCCGTGCCCACTTCCTGCAGTGCACGCTCCTCTTCAATCCTAGATTCTGAAGCATGGGCAGCTTCCCCAGCACATGGCTCCTACAACTTGAATGGTTTCTCCAGCAGGAGGATTCTGCGGCCCAGATGTCTTTTCCAGTACCTCGCTCCTGCTGTACATAGTGGATAACAGGACTTAAAACCAGCAGCTTCCTCTAGCACCCTGTGGGTGGTTTTGCAATGGACTATCTCGGGCAAGATAACCCTGTGAACAGTTTTCCCAGCAATACAGAGAACAGAAGGACTTCCACCAACTTCCTCTGGTGCAGCAGACAGACTTCTCTGCTTTCCAGTACGGGTCATAGCCACTCCTCTCCAAGATCTAAATCTCAGCCACGGGAGTAAGGTGTGGTGAGCTCTTTTTTCAATGCTGTATCAGACCCCTAGAGGTATTCATTATATCTGCCATTCTTACATGTTTTAGAGTTCTATTTTTTATTAGCAGCTCCTTTGTTACTCCAATCCCTAGTTATCATTGCCACCCTTTTTTTTTTTTTTTTTGAGACGGAGTCTTGCTGTTTCCAGGCTGGAGTGTAGTGGGCAATCTCCACTCACTGCAACCTCCGCCTCCCGGGTTCAAGTGATTCTACTGCCTCAGCCTCCCAAGTAGCTGGGACTACAGGCACGCACCATCATGCCCAGCTAATTTTTTGTATTTTTAGTAGAGATGGAGTTTCACCATGTTGGCCAGGATGGTCTTGATCTCTTGACCTCATGATCCGCCCACCTTAGCCTCCCAAAGTGTTGGGATTACAGGCATCAGCCACCGAGCCTGGCCAGGCTCTTTTCCTTAAACTTCCTGTATTCAAAACACACTGTGTTTTCTGTCTCCTGCTTAGACCCTACCTGTTACAAGCAGGTTAGTGTAGGCTTGGCACTACTCCGGGAAAAAGAGGTGTGAGAGTTAACGTTGAGTGTCAACCTGATTGGATGGAAGGGTGCAAAGTATTGTTCCTGGGTGTGTCTGTGAGGGTGTTGCCGAAGGAGATTAACATTTGAGTCAGTGGACTGGGAAGGGCAGGCCCATGCTCAATCTGGGTGGGCACCATCTAATCAGATGCCAGTGCAGCTAAAATAAAGCAGGCAAGAGAAGATGGAAGAGCAGAGTTTCTAGGTCTTCTGGCCTTCGTCTTTCTCCCGTGCTGGATGCTTCCTGTCCTCGAACATCAAACTCCAAATTCTTCAGGTTTTGTACTCAGGCTTACACCAGTGGTTTGCCAGGAGCTCTCAGCCCTTTGGCCACAGACCGAAGGCTGTACTGTCGGCTTTCCTTACTTTTGAGGTTTTGGGACTTGGACTTGCAGACGGCCTATTGTGGGACTTTACCTCGTGATCACGTGAGTCAATTCTCCTTAATAACCCCTTTCAAATATACATATATCCTATTAGTTCTGTCCCTCTAGAGAACCCTGACTAATACAAGAGGGAACTAACATTTACTGAGCATGTGCTCTAAATGAAGGTGTGTTGTGTGTTTCATCCTCATCATCTCATTTAATCATGACGGCAACTCTGTGTTGCAGAATACTACTACTGATGTGATTTTACAGTTTAGGACCCTAAGGCTCAGAAAAATAAATGATTTGCCACCATCCCTCAGCTATTAAATTAGTTTGAGATTAAGCTTTGTATTTTTCTGGATTAAAGCCCATTCCAATATCAAGGTGAAATATACTTTAAGTTTACTTTACTATTTAGCACTAGAAAATTTCCTAGATACTTATTGAATAATGCCCTTTCTAATTTTCATTGAAATACCAATTGTATTTCTTTGTGACAAGATGAAAATGATCTTACTAGAATTTAAGCATTCTTTACCACCCTCTCTTGGTATCTGTAAGGACCCATTAGGAGCAGCTTGGATTGAGCTATCAATAACTAACCTTCAGAGCGACTGCTACTATGCTTCCTTTCTTAACTGATCTTCTTTTAACTCCAATTGATTTTTCAAACTTTTGAGTGTCTGCTTGATTCCTGTTTTCTTGTGCTCCCATCTTCCTTTATAATATCACAAACTTTATTTTTATGCTTTGGCCCAGTGGGGTGATTTCTCAGATGAATTAACTTGTTTTCTTGATCTAGTTCTAAAATCATCACAGGAACCAGTAGCATGAAAGAGAATTGTGCAACATATTTTGAGAATCATGAATTACTCATTGGAAAGAAAATGATGGATATGTTTTTCTATTCTCTAAATATACTATGTATTTTCTCAAAATGTTTTTGAGAAACGTTAGGAAAGTCTATCTCCTGTAGACCCTTCCCCAAACATTCAGACATAGTTGGCTGGTCCCTAATTTATAACTTCACATATCCATGCCCACCAAATAGTACAGGACCTGCATGGAACATACCATCATTAACACTTGTCAAATGAATATTAAAATTTCATCTCCTTTTATCTGAATAATACTTATATGCATAATATCACAGAATATTGTACTTGAAGAAGACCTTAGATATGATTCTTGCAATTTTATGGATAAGGAAATAAAGTAAAGGAAGAAAGTACCTCACAGAAAGACCTAGAAATAATCAGCAACAGGACCTCTGACCCATTCTGGCTTTCTTTCCATGGTTCTGTCTGTCTTTTTGGATAACCTGAAGCTGGAACTTGTTAATTGATGTTGTCCTAAAGTGGGAATTTCATATTTTAGATTATAATTTTTTCTTGGCTGCCAATAGTTATCAAGGTAATAAAAATAACCTAAAAGTCAACTAGCTGTAGGACTCACAGCTGGAGATAAATATGTAAAAATCAATTATAAATTATTTACATCCTTATTTTACTTCTTAACTGCCTTTTTGATATGCAATGACAGACGGGTTTCTTAAACTCTCTCACTGTAATAGTAGTTTTGTTCATTTTTTCAAATTTCTAATATTTTTGTTTTACATGCTTTGGTGTTTGTTTTCTGTGTTTGTTTTTTGTTTTTTTAAAAATGGAGTTTCGCTCTTTCGCCCAGGCTGGAATGCAGCGGTGCGATCTCGGCTCACTGCAACTTCCGCCATCCAGTTTCAAGAGATTTTCCTGCCTCAGCCTCCTGAGTAGCTGCGATTACAGGCACCTGCCACCATGCTGGGCTAATTTTTGTATTTTTAGTAGAGAGGGGGTTTCACCATGTTGGCCAGGCTGGTCTTGAACTCCTGACCTCATGATCTGCCTGCCTCGGCCTCCCAAAGTGCTGGGATTACAGGTGTGAGCTACCGTGCCTGGCCCTGGTGTTTTTGTTCTTGTTTTTGTTTTTTCTTTTTGGTTATTATAATAAGAGGACTTCTTTAATACTATTTTGTGCTTCCCTTTTCCATGTCTCCAAATCCTACAAGTTCCTCTAGGCTTTCTTTGAAACTCCCCCATCCCATGAGACTTGAGGGTATTATACAAGTAAAATGAGCTAGACACAAAAAGACTAATGTAGGATTCCACTTATATACAGTACCTAGAGTATTCAAATTCATAGTGATAAAAAATAGAAAGGTAGTTGACAGTGTCTAGAAGCGAAGAAGGCAGACAGAAGAGTAGTGTTGTTTAATGAGTGTAGCATTTCAGTTTTGCAAACTGAAAAGAATTCTGGAGAATAGGTTACAAAACAATGTGAATATAATTAACATTACTGAACTGTACACTTAATGGTTAAAATGATAAATTTTATGTTATGCATATTTTACTGCAATTAAAAAAAAAAAAGAAACACAAAAACAAAACACAATTCCACATCCTAGAGTCTTTTCTAACAACTCTGGTCCTGACTACTCTCTCTTGTTTCTAGACCCTCGAGACTTGCACTCTTGTTATCATTTTGTCGCTTCATTATATACTGTCATAATCTCAGTTTGTTTCACAAAGAATGGCAGCACTAAACACAGAGTGAAAATCTCACTTCTTGTTTCTACCATAATCATAAATTGGCATGAAAGTCTCAATGGACAATTGCTGACAGAGATAAAACCAACATAACCAAAAAATATTTTAAAATGTATAGTGTCACAAAAGAATTCATTAATTCAACTTTAATGCAACCGGGCCAGGTATCTATGGAAATGGCTTAAGCCTAATTTGTGTTTCCTGTCCTCTATTGTGTCCAATTCAATAGCACAGGGAGTGTCGGCATCATAATATCAGCCCAGACTCAGATTAGGAAAACAGAATCCACCCCATGTTGTCCACATATGAAGGAGTTTAAAATAGAAAATTAGGCACTTATGCTACCACTGAAAGAGCTAGGAGCGCTAAGGTCAAAGAAGCTATCCCAATAGTCTCAGCTTGATTTGCTGAATTGGATGGGTCCTATTACTCTCTAGGGAACTGCTGTGAACCTCATGTCTATTCAGGTGTCAGCCTGTGACTATTTCCAGGAAACAGTGATTTCTTCTCATCCACTTTTCAAAACACATGTGAGTGGTTTTCATTGGCACATTTTAATTTGAACCAAATGGGGAAGAGCATTCTAGAAAGTAGAATTTGCCTTGTCCTCTACTGTCATTAGAAGAAGAGATATGTGAACAGGGTGGTGACACAAATTTGGTAATATACAATTCCATACAGTCACACAGACCAAACACAATAAATAGAATACAATTTGTCCTCTGCTTTGTAGAATCCTCCCTTACACAGTCATACTTAACCCAGAGCTTTTTGCAAACAACACACAGAGGTGCCTTACCCTCCAGGGATTTGGAAGTATCAGCTCTGTCCCGTTATTGATGCTTGATCCAAGAGTTTTTCCAATTCTCTACACTTATCTCCAATATTGAAGATACCCAGGATTAAGACCCAAGGCTTCTCACACCCTCTCTAGTCAGTGGCACTTGACCAGGGGTCTCTCAAAGATCTTAGTGAGGCAGACACACTGGAATCTTCCCCACAGTATTGTGGACATTCTGGCCTCACTTTGTCCACTCTAGTGGATTCATTGTTGAACCCCAGAATTTAGGGTGGAGCCATAAGAGGACAAACCCCAGATGAATTCTGCAAGTACACCAGACACTACACACCCCCTCACAGTGAAGCAAACAAGCCTAACATGTGCTGAACAGCCTGAGCAATTCCAAAAAAGGCTACACATATCAAACTCCCATCCAGTGCCTGAGACAGACTACCTCCCCAGTCAAGGCTTCAGAGAGGAATTTCTCTTCTATTCACTGCTGAAGAGGTACCAATCTCATCCCTAACAATGATGCAGAGAGACAGACTCCCCTTCCATGATGCTGAATATGCTGTGGCCTTGGCCATCCCATGCTGCAAACATTGTCTCCTCCTCAATCTACTTTTTGAGACCCTCTCTACCCTCCCCCATTTCTGATACACTTGAACCTTTCCATTCCAGTTCTGCCTTAATTAGGGCTACAAATCTACTAGGGTTTTTGTAGTCCTAGCTAGTTCTTTAAATCCGTCGACCTCTCTCCTAAAGAGTTTTATTCTTATTCTGTACTGTCCACAGGTTGTGTCCCACCACAACCTTTTATCAGCCATTCCCCCATAAAGTGCTGCAGAAACCTGGCTCTTCTCATATTCTAGGCTGCAGACAAGCCTGCCTCCCTCCAACCACACCTGCAGGCTCTTTTACCCCTGTCGATCCCCTGGTGATCTCCTCCTTCCCCAACTAGAAATTAAACAGAACTTCAAAGAACCGCATTGCCAAGAACTACAGAGGAACCAATCACTGCCATTCTAGTGCTATAGACACCTCCCCTCTCCAGTCAATGTGTCTAATAGACTTAGCCTCCCCCATCCATTCATCTATTAAATAAGAGCTACTCTCTTCTTGCCATCCCCTATCCATTGCTGTAAACAGTATCTTCTGAACATACAGTATAGGAAACACCTTGGTTTTCTCAGGGCACACTGAGACACACATTGGTTACTCTTCTTTTCAAGTTGTAAGTATGAGACTTAGGAAAGTGCGCCAGATTAATTACATAAAAGCCATTCACAAAATCTTCATTGCCTATTAGGAACATACTAATTCAAGGGCACCCTCAATCCAGATTCTGCTTACTGTCAACCTTCTCTTTTACTTTTCGCATGGAATTCTATGTGGCCATATTAAAGTGTACTCCAAAACACATACAAAGCTAATTGTAGCTGACACAGTTCCTTGACTGCTCAACTTCTCTTCTCTCTTTTCACTACCCTTCTGTTTCTTCCTGGCCAACAGATCCCCGGGTGTGTTTAGGTGACATTACACCCAGATCTAGAGAATGGCTCATGATTGGTCTAAGAGAGTAAGAAAACCCCATATACTTTTTCCACTGGTTGGTCCAGAGGAAGCATAAGCCTAGTTGTGGCCAAAAAGATTCGAGAAAAATAACCAAGAGGTACCTGAAAAGTTATTCTCCCTGAAACAAACAAATAAACAAACAAAAACAAAGAAAAGAAATGAGATATACTAGGAGACCCCTTACCACATTTTTACCTTCCAGCTCTGGACACTATTCTGTGAGACACAATAGCTGGGCGGTGTGGAATTAATAAATGCCTTTCTGAAAATCTCACATCGATTTGGTCAGCTTTTAAACTAATTTGAAACAACAACTGGTTGTAGGTAGTCAAGAGAAGATTCAATCCCAAAATAATCCTTTCGAGTTCTCTCTGGAAGAAATCAATTAGAACAAGATTGAGATGGAATTTAAGTTAAATAAATGCAGGAAACATGAGGGAGATTAACTACTTGGGTTATTTTCCACCATAAGAGAGCCAAATGTAGCCTGAAATAAATGTGGCATTTTGTTTCTTCATCTGTAATATTTAATTTTAAAAAGAAATACTCAGGGTATCTGCATTCTAGTGTACACTCGTGCGCGCTCTCTCTCTCTCTCTCACCCCCCCCACCCCCAATCTTGCCCTTAGAATTATCTTAAAATTGGAAGAGGGGGGACAGGACATGGTTGTCATGGCATAAGAAGATGCTGAAGTAAAATTAAACTTCTGAACCCATCAGAGCTGTATTTGCCAAAAGTACTTGAGAAACAGAAAGATAAAAATCATGTGAAGAGATTTTTTTTTTTTTTTTTTAAGAATTCGGTGTAACCTGTTGCTTTCCTCAATGTTTGAGTCATCTAGAGAACAAAGAAATCTAGGTCTTACCTGTGAGAGCTTTAGACCCAGCTAGATCGTAATCACAGCAACCCTGGGATTTTGCATAGTTTCTTTCTACTACCCTGGTATGGCTAATGAATAAATTCAAACAAAACAGCCCAGGAAAGCATTGAATCATATTCTCTTCCTATAGAAGAAAATTATACAGTACCATTTCTCCAGGTATTGAGCTAAAGAGGAGAGCTACAATTTTCCTGCTGTCTAGTCATCACCATATTTCTAATTCTGTCATTTTCCTTCCAAAATCTCACGCATTTTCCAGGTTCTCTTAGTAGATCTGTTCCATGAATGAGCAACTGGACCGTTCTCAGTCACAGTCTGGTGGTTTATTTGTGAATACACAGAAACAGCCAGAGAGAGAGGCAGGAACAGAACTCTCACTTCTGTCATCTTGGTATTTGTAGCTGTGCTCATGTTCCAAAGCTATGAGGTTAGGGAGAAGGAGGGGAGAGAAGAGAAATCGGAATGCTCCATAAAAGCACTGCAATTATCTTGAGTTTTCCATATGCAGACCTTTATGGACTCCTATGGCTGAAAATAAATTCTTTATTGATTTCGCTGTAGTAATTTACAGCTCCAAGGTAATCAAATTGGTGGATAACTTGGAATAGTCTTAGACTTATGCAACAAGAAACAAGCACAGAAATGCATTTTCATTAGTAATATCAATCTCAGAGTTCCTAAAGTAGATATGCCTTGTTTTTGGCAAGTATCTGCAGAGATCATCACTCTAGGTGGCACCTTCAAGACCTATGGAGAAGGATCCCTAGGAAGAGAGTAATGGAGAGTAATGTAGAGCTATTGCCATCTAGTGGCTAATAACAGGGACATCAGGCACGTTTTCATCTGAACAGAATTTTTTTCAAAGGCATAAATATTTTGTGATTTTATTTCACTGCTCGTTGCATAGATGTATGGATTAAAACTCATTTTGAAAGAACTCATGGATGCTTATTTTTATATGAGAACAATTCCAACCTCTAGCCATGTTGAAATTTTCATTCATTTATCAAACATTTATTGAGCCTAGCCAGGCCTTGTCCTTAACACTAGGGACACAGAAATGAGCCATCCTCAGAGCTCCTGTTTCAAGTTGCAGTTCAAAAGCTATGCCCAGTTGTTCTGGAATTCATGTGTGATCCAAGTACACCCCTGCATATTTAAGAAATTCTACATAGATGGATGGATACACATATAAACACAAACACACATAAGTTAATACAGTACTAGGTATTATGCAGAGTACAAATCATTTACTAAAATACATATTTCTACAAAGAATATAACAAACATGAATTGAGATTAGTGAAGCACTTCAATTATATTTTTTAATCATATAAAAATCTGTATTCAAAATCCTACTAAGTTTATTATAAATATTTTGAACACTGTAATGTGATAGACTATGTTCCATCATTTAAACATAATCTTGGTTTAATGCTTTATGATGCAGAATTGAAGGTCTGCTTCTATTCACTGTATTTTGATATTTGGCTTTGATGACAGTCATAGCTACAAAATATTTCTCAAGAGATCTGTGGATCCAAGAGATACATCACTATCTATACTTTCTAAACCATGATATTAATTTATTAATCCCACATTTCTTGTTCACTTGTTAAGATTTAATAAATTCCCTCCTCCCTAATGTCAAAATCAGAATTTAAAAATATTTATTGAAGTTTTACTTACTTTTTGATTGACAAATAAGAACGATATATATTTTGGGGATACAGTGTGATGTTTTGTTATATGTATACCTTGCGGAATCAGACTTTTGGTGAATGAATCAGAAGGGATTTCATTTTAATACTTTCATTGAATGGCCTTAAAATCTGCTGAAATTCTTTATTTAGAGGATTTTAAGACAGGTTAGAGAATTCTATCTCAATTTTATTTTAATCTAAGGTATGAGAAGTTTATAAGAAATGAGACATATCATTTTTGACAACAATGATGCAACCGTTTCCAAACATCCATTTTCAACATTCTTTTCCCATCGCAGGATTAAAACCAAAGCAAATAGTTACTTTCTCACTCATTGTTAGAATGTCACCTTTTTCCTTGAAAGGAGACAAGAAGTGTCTTTATCTTTTCTGAAGATCTCTGTTAGGTGGTAGTGTATTGACAGCTACTTGTCATTACAGAAAAGGTCAGGAAATTTGGAACTCTTGTCATTTAGTATAAGAAAAATGTTACTCTCTTATTTCTTTGCCAAAAGATAACAGGGGATCTGTGTTGAATAAAACAAAAATAAAAACAACACATAAAATAGATTTATATGACGCCACCTTGTGTCAGTATTATAACATTCCAGTATTATAAATATTTTACTCTTTATGATATAAAATTCATAAATCCATAAAACCAAGCCTGTGAGAACTGCTCTATGATGCACTGAGTATGAACGGACATGTGAGTGTGCAGCTGTCAACCCCTTTGAGTTGTGGAATTTATACTCTTCCCTCAGGATACAACTTATACCTTAAGTGACACATGGCCCAAGTGAGGAAGCCACTGCCAATCATATATATTACTAAAGCATAATTTTTAGGCTGTTCTACAAAAGTGAATATAAATAGCAGGTTTTTTGTTTTTGTTTTTGTTTTTGAGACAGAGTCTTGCTCTGTCGCCCAGGCTAGAGGGCAGTGGCCTGATCTCAGCTCACTGCAACCTCCGCCTCCCAGGTTCAAATTATTCTCCTGCCTCAGCCTCCCAAGTAGCTGGGATTACAAGCGCCCACCACCGCACCTGGCTAATTTTTGTATTTTTAGTAGACACGGGGTTTCACCATGTTGGCCAGGCTGGTCTTGAATTCCTGACCTCATGATCCACCTGCCTCAGCAGGTGAACCACCGCGCCCAGCCATAAATAGCAGTTTTAACATTTCCTTCCCCTCATCACTTTGGAGAACTTTGGGAGGCCTTTGTGTCATTTCGGGTTTTGATGTTTTGTCCTCTGCCCCAAAAAGCAAGAATTCTCAGGAGCCTTCATATTGGTGGTAGTTCCAAAGCAGAAACTGTTGGCTATGGGGCCAGTTCTGTAGAAGTATAGTTGGGTACCCCCAAAGACCTAGATGTGTCTGCGGATAGTTGGCTGGTATTTTGTGTGTCATAGAAGCTAACTTTAAATCTCCAGTAGCTTCCAGTAGCTTCTATACCTTCCATTGGGAGCTCATGGAGACTGGCTCAAGGGAGCACAGCCTCCTCTGGGAAGCAGCCTCCACTTGGAGGGCAGGCATTCTCTGAGGCTGCTCCAGGCCTCTCTGGGGTGGTGTTTTAGCTTCCCTTAGCCGGACTTTCCTTCATTCAGGGTATCTTAGTGTTACACACCTCATCGTGAAGAAGGAGACGTGTAGGCTCAGGCTTTCGGGCCTGCTCAAGCTGCAGGTCCTATGGCAGAATTAGAACCTCTCAAGCATCGGTGAAGCTGACAGCCCTTGGGCTCTGGAAAGAGCAAGAATCTGAGCACCCTGGAGCACTGGGCATGTGATAACGCCACCCCAGAGAGCCAGCAGATGGGGAGAAGGCTAAGACCATCAGGACTGCTGGTAGAGGCAAATGTTGGATTCCAAGGCTTTTTTCTGAGTTTGGAAATGAAGTCCAGCCCCTACACACTGGGGAGGATCCAAGCCAGGTTTTATTTTATCTCTTCCAGGCTTGCAGACCAAAGCTAGCAGGATTAACTGCATCTAGCAGCTTTAGTAGATCAGGGATTCTAGTTAAATCGCATCTCTATTCCTCGTAGATACTTTCCAGGAATGAAAGCAAGTAGAAATGTTTCACTTAGGTGTTTGCAAAAGGGCTGTAGAACCAAATATTGGGCAATATCTTTATTTCTAATAAAAGATATGGCTATTGCTTCAAATTATTAATCTATCCCCATAAAAGTATGATATATTTGTTCTATTTCCGTGGGAAGATGACTGAGTTGTAATATTTTGATTTCCGATGACTTTGTTTATGTCAAAAATAGTTGGAGAATCTTGTCAAAGGATGGAAAATACATGTCACATATATTGCCACTTGTCTATTCTAAGCCCATGGCAGGCATCACTACTTAGCTACTCCTTTTGTGTTGTGCTTTTTAGGATCCTTCCAGCATAGCCAACATGAACCTCAGTCTATATAAGATAAGTAAAGAATTGTTACCTTACTTTATTGTCTTTTAAAAATGTTTTCTTATGAAAAAATTCTCACATACAAAGAAAGAGAATGGTATTATGAGCCCCCATGTATGCATTACTGTTTATCAGAAAGTATTTAAAATTTGAAAGTCCATTTCATCTATTCAACTTCACCCCATGCACACACAAATATACATACATATATATATTATTTTAAATTACAATTAAATATAATGTCAAGTTTCCGGATAATAGCCGTTCAGAAAAATAATTTTTGAGAATCCTCTTTCTGACCCTGCCTTCACTCAAAGATGATGATGAAGGTTCCTGTAAAACTATATGTTCACATAGGCCTCTCCTGCCCTTAGAACATTCTAGAAGAGCTGGTAAACCTGTCATTTATCATACACTGAACTTCCAAGTCCTGTGGCTCTGGAGCTTTTGTACCAGGTTCTGCTATCTGAATATCAGCCTGCATTCCAGTCCCAGTGTCTAGGGTCCAGCCTCCTGAGATTTAGCAAATAGTCATTCCCTTTTTGGGGGTGCAGGGGTCCTTCCTGCACCCATGGGTACTAACAATGGAGCCAACTTCACATGTCAAATATTACATAAATTAGCAGATTGTCATCCCCTTTTAAATTGTGTGGTATACCCCAAAATTTCACTGCTTTTATCCATTTCTCTTCGTTCTGGATGATACTTCTCCTCCCTCCCTCTCATGATATCCTTCAAATATTTAAGCCTCCACAAAGGCCATAAAAAGTGATTTTCTTCTGGTTATTTTGCTTTGGCTCAGCAATTACATCAAAGGGAAGGGAATGCAAAGTTCTGTTGCCTTTTTAGAATGAGAGGAGGAAAATACAAAGCATAAAGCAGAAATACTACTCATTCTTTTTTCATTTTTATAGCTGGAAAAGCAAAACACAATTTAATATTTCAAAAAATTGCCTGTCGTCCCAGCTTTTCATGATTAAAAACAATGCCTCTAAAAATGCACTTGTACTTTCCCACAGTGTCTGATATATGTTTTGTTTCCAGCCAGCCAATAATCAGCTCTTGCAGTGATGTTGGCAACTTTGTGAAGATATTTATCATTCTATAGGAACTCATCAAGGAAAAGCTAGAATGATTGCTGGCAGTATCTGAGTCACTGAGGTAGAATAGAAAGAGCATAGAATTTACAATCAAAGAGAGTCCACCCAGCTGCAATCTTTGTGTAACTTAGTTATAAATCTACCTGTTTAGAACTTTGGGTCTTAGGTTCCTTTATATAATACTTATAATGTTGATAATAATAATAGTATATGCCATGACATTGTTAAAAGTATCAAATAAACAGATGTGTATAAAATCATCTGGAAAATAAAAATCAAAAACTAATGTTACTTATTGTTTCATGAAATTTAAAGTGTCATAGTTCTTTATATTACTAAAGTACAATAAAAATAAAATATTTGAAAGCTCAGAAATTGGTGGATTTTCTGATTCTGAGTAGAGCTTGCATACATTTGAGAATATTCTAAAAATGCACTGGGGTTTGGCCAGGACACACAGGTGGTCAGTACCCATAAGTGAAGTGGAGAGTGTCTGAACTGGTTAGGTGCTGGAGGCAAGGATTTATACCTAGGATATTCTACCATTGCCAGGTAATGATGTCAGCATATGAAGAAAGCCCTTATTCTAATAGGATATTTACTATATCAAAGCACTTGATAGAAGTCATGTCTTTCTTGTTTTGCTACTGTAAAGTGGAAGATTTGCATGTCAGGCTCTCTGTTAGACTCTAAGCTTCTAAAAGTCCAAGCGAGGCCTTACAGGGTGCTTGCCGATTAAGAAGCTGGGATCAGACAGATCTGGTTTCAAATATAAGCTCTGACTCTTCTTAATTTGAGACATGCTGTTTGAACTCTTTCAGCCCCAATCTGTAAAATGGAGATGGTAATAGCCTCTAAATCAGGGTTGTTGTATAGATTAAATGAAAACATATGTAAAACCTGAAACATAGTTAATACTCAATAAATGCAGCCCTTATTGTTTTCAGCACATTGAATGGTTCATGATAACTTATTTGCCTAGTTCCCTAATTAGACTAAACATTTGAAGGCAGAGGCATGTCCTATACCATCTCCCATTTCATTCTATATTTTCCCAATAGACTAATGTTTCTTTGTGTGGTGGTCTAGACCACTGACATTCTTCAGCTTATCCAAAAAGAGAAACCCTTTGCCCTACCTAGATTCTGAACAATGTCAAAAATAAAACAATAAAATGGAAGGCCAAAATATTACCAATGCTACTGATAAAGTTAAGTACCAAGATGACCATGTGGAAGAGCCAAAGGCACCTTCAGAGACAATTCCTGAACTGGAAAAGTTTACCTACCCAATATCAGGCAGCACTGGACTAGGGCTGTGGGGAGGCCTGACCAAGCCAGATAAGAGCACAAGGCCAGTTCAGGCTGCCCTCAGGCAGTCTCATTTCCTACCTCAGCCAAGAAAGCTGTGCTAGAGATGGCCTAGACTTCCAGAGTTTGGAGGCACAATGTGAGGCCAGATATAGATCCTGTAGAAGACAACTGAATTTGATCATATTACAGGATTTCCTATCAAGAGCACCATCTGAAGTGGTGCGTAAACTCTCCAGAGAAAGTCCTGGGATGCCTCTCAGAACCCAAGAACCAAACAGGAAATAATAGGTGTTTAGCCAGGGTACATGCTCATGTACTCCAGGCGAATCTTTCCTGTCCCTTACCTCTCTTTGCTCCCCATTCCAACACTAGAGAATTCATTCCAACACTGGAAAAGGAGGACAAGAAGAAAAAGAGAAAATAGGTGAGGGAACCAATATCATCTGCATTTTCCCATTCCAGAATTTTCAGTCTGAAGAAGGGCCAAGCTAGGAAGCAGAAGAAACTTTAAAGTAAATGAAACATTGAAGCCTTAAGATAAGCCTGGATTTTTCACACTGGGAAATAAAACTATTTGTTACTATCTAAAAGATACAGAACATGCTGAGATTTCATCCAGGGATTAGGAAAAATGTTTCTAAAGGATAGGCTGGAAGGGACAATTAACTATAGAGACTGATTTTTTTTTCATAAACAAAACTTAACTATAGAGACTGATTTTTTTTCATGTATTTATTTTTCATGAGGATTTATATAGAAGTTCTGAAACGGAAAGTCTCTTTTTCTTTCTGAGTTGTGATGATTAAGAACTGGATGCACCGAGTGGTTCAAGGGTATTTTTCCTGAGAATAAAGCTAAATCAGGAAAAAGCAGAACCAAGAGACTGAAAAGAGGGAGAGGGAAAAGACAGAAAGAGAGAAAAGACAGAAAGAGAGACAGAAAAAGACAGAAAGACAGAATTGATGACATTTTCTGATTTCTAATTCAGACAGGCTTAATGCAAAGTCTCCTCTAGGATTGCAGTGTGTTTAACACAATGCATCGTTTTTTTCTAATTAAGCAAGTTATAAGTTGTTTTCTTTCAATTTGCATCAGAAAGAGTTCTCATTAATAAAACATAATTATTTAGAAGAGAAATTAAAACCACATGTACTACATATGCTTCACTTCACAATTAAATAAAACCACTGATACTTGAGTAACTTCTTAGCCTTTGTGTTAGTCACATGTAACAAGGGATAACACGTACCAAACATTTGTTATGTATCAAGCACTGGTCTAAACCTTTATATGAACTAACTGAATTCCTATAATGACCTATGAAGTTTTTACTATCTGGTAGGATCTTTGCCTCATCAGTGCAGAAACCGGGAAGTTAAGGAAGTTGTCCACAGCCACACAGCAAGTAAGTGAAGGAGCGGAGGTTCAAACCCAGGCTGTCCAGTCTACAGCCTACTCCTAATCTCAATTCACGGTCAAAAGAAAAGAAGATAATTGTCAATATGATTGAATAGTGCATGTGTCCCAAAGTGTTATGTGGATAAATGCTTTACTGCATGTAAGAACACTGATTGTAGAGGCACCTAAGTAAGTGAAATGAGCTATTAGATGAAACATTTCTGATAATGCCAGGTCATTTCCAGGATTTTCAGTTACTTAGCTATACTGTGCTTCTCATCAATATGAGCAGGACCTAGCACAGTCTGAACCTATGATACTGGTGCTAAAATATACATTTTTCGGGTTAAGGATACTGTATTAAGCTTTCATGAGAAAACTCAACCATGTGCAGATGGATTGATGCCTGACAGTTTCACTCTTTCACAATACTTAATTTTTTTTTCTTTTTAACCTGCTGGAGAATAAAGTTGTTGGTATATATTATGAGGCATGTTTACTCAAAATCTGAAGGGAAGATTTTCAGAGATGTCTAAAACAAGGAGTAGATAGAGACCCACTGACTATTATACTTCGTGTTCAGACATTTTACTTTTCAGCTTTTGAGAAGAAATTACAGAGTGCTGTAGTTTCTGAAAAAAAAATCTGTTTGTGCATTTTGGGTCCATTTGAATCTGAATCTCTAGAACCATCTAACAGAGACACTGAACACTGTCGTCCTTCCTGATAACTATAGTTGTAAATTAGAATGTTCTAATTTAATGGAAAAATGCATTAAAAAGAATACATCAATGAACGTGGGAGTACATATATAATCTTTAACACACTGATTTCATTTCCTTTGGATATACATCCAGAACTGGGATTGCTGGATCATATGGTAGTTCCATTTTTAATTTTTTGAGGAATCTCCATACTATTTTCAAAAATGACTGTACCGATTTACAAGCCTACTGAAAGTGTACAAGGGTTCCGTTTTCTCTACATCCTTACCAACACTTACTATCATCTGACTTTTTGATAACAGCCACTCTAACACGTGTGAGGCAATAGCACATTGTGCTTTTAATTTGCATGTCCCTGATGATTAGTAATGCTGAGCATTTTCACATATACTTGTTCGTCGTATGTCTTTTTTTTTTTTTTTTTTTTTTGAGACAAAGTCTCACTCTGTTACCCAGGTTGGAGTGCAGTGGCACGATCTCAGCTCACTGCAACCTCCACCTCCTGAGTTCAAGTAATTCTCTGCTTCAGCCTCCCGAGTACCTGGGATTACAAATGCCCACCACCATGCCTGGCTAATTTTTGTATTTTTAGTAGAGATGGGGTTTCACCATCTTGGCCAGGCTGGTCTCATGATCCACCTGCCTCAGTCTCCCAAAGCGCTGGGATTACAGGCGTGAGCCACCGCACCCAGCCTCTATGTCTTCTTTAAAGAAATGTCTATTCAGGTTCTTTGCCCATTTTTAAACTGGGTTCTTTGTTTTCTTACTATTGAATTGTTTGAGTTCCTTATGTATTTTGGATATTAACCCACTATCAGATGTATGATTTGAAAATACTTTCTCCCATTCTGTATACTGCCTCTTTACTGCTATTTGCTTCTTTGGCTGTGCAGAAGCTGTTAAATTTGATGCAATACCATTTTTCTAGTTTTGCTTTTGCTGCCTGTGTTTTTGAGTTTTTGAGGTCTGGAATCAACCTAAGTGTCCATCAGTGGATGAATGGATAAAGAAAATCTGAGGTTTGCGTGTGCATGCACACATCCACATCCACACACACACACACATCCCCCCCACACACACACACACAAATGCTATCCAGCCTTGAAAAGAAGAAAATCCTGTCAATTATGACAACATGGATGAACTTGAAGGGCATTATGCTAAGTGGAATAAGCCAGGCACAGAAAGACAAATACTGCATGATTGATCTTACTTATATGTGAAATCTGTAAAAGTTGAACATCTAGAAGCAGAGAGAAAAATGGTGGCTACCAGGGGCTGTGAAGGGGAGATGTTGCTCAAAGGGTACAAAGTTTCAGTTAGATAAGAGGAATACGTTTTGGACACTTATTCCAAAATAAGTATTGGACTTATGTCACCAATGGACCACATTGTGACTACAGTTAGTAATAATGCAATATATACTTGCAAATTGCTAAAAGAGTAGATCTTACATGTTATCATGCCATAAAAAAAATATGAGCAGTAAAGGATAAGTTAATTAGCTTGATTTAATTATTGTACAATATATACAGACATCGAAACATTTCATTTTATACCATATATATAATTTTTGTTTATTAATTAAGCCTTGGTGAAGCTGGAAATAAAGTAATAAACTGGACCAATGAGATTTTTATTAAACATGCTTGAAATTGGTGACCTAATTTTGCCAAGTTTGAGAAATATTATTCTATGTAATTATATTAATTAAATAGCATGTATAATAATGTGTCCCTGATGTTTTAGTAGAACTTGTAACCCAAAATCAGTATAGACTACTTCCTCCCTCTCCAGGGCCCAATTATATAATGTATTCTTTTTATAAGTCAGTGAATAAAATGCTGAGAACTTGGAGACAAACAGTAAGAGAGGTTTCTCAACAAAGTATCCACTTTCTACAACATTGAGTAGCAATCAGATATCACCCATTCTGATTTTTCAGCAATCTGAGAGTGAACATTTTCTACTCTGAGTTTCAAAAGTCTGAGCAGGACTGGAGAATATGTGATCTTGTCAATCATCCAGCCCCCAGCTATCTTGTTAGGAGGTAGATAAAAAGGTTCATTGACAGTCATGCTGCATAGACATAACCTTGTCATTTCTTTCTTCTATGAGGTGACCTTCCTTCACTCACATCCAGTGACAATGCTGACATCATTTGGGAGGTAGAAGTGGCTGATGTTTTTCTCAGATGAAGCCGTTATACAACAGCAATCATGTAAAAATGTTCATGACATAATGAAAAATATATAAGGAAACACATGCTCACATTTTGTTTCCTGTTATGACTTAAATATATGATCTCAATGAAATGAAACAAACTAAGGTTGCTATGCAATGCACCCCACATAGCAGCTTAATCATGTTTGTTTGTTCTCAGATGAAAGAAGCATCGTCACATGGCAAATGACCAAAAAACAGTTTTGACCTGCTGAAGCAGTTTTCAACAATGGTCCTTGTGAACCAAGGCATCTGAATCCCAGTGCCTCCTTAAGGGTTTGGAAGTTTCATGATATGTATCAAATTTATGTCTCTAAGACAGTCTTATGTCTCCAAGAGAGACTCCAAGAGAGTCTGTTGTGACATACTGTATTTGATTCCTGATATTGGTGATTTGAATCTTCTCTTTTCTTCTGTGTTAATTCTTGGTAGAAGTTTATCAATTATATTGATCATTTTGAAGGACAATTCTATATGTGTCATTACTGATTGGAGACTTTTTTTTTTTTTTGAGATGGAGTTTTGCTCTTGCTGCCTAGGCTGGAGTGCAATGGCATAATCTGGGCTCGCTGCAACCTCCACTGCCTTGGTTTAAGCAACTCTCCTGCCTCAGCTTCCCAAGTAGCTGAGATTACCGGCACCAGCCGCCACCGCGCCCGACTAATTTTCTTTTTTTTTTTTTTTTTTTTTTTGCATTTTTAGTAGAGACGGGGTGTCACCATGTTGACTAGGCTGGTCTTGAACTCCTGACCTCAGGTAATCCACCTGCCTCGGCCTCCCAAAGTGCTGGGATTACAGGCGTGAGCCACCACACCCGGCCCTGAGAGACTGTCTTTTCTAATGTATACATTTAGTACTCTAAATGTCCCTCTTAACAGTGTTTTAACTATGTTCCACAATTTTTTATTATGATAAAATACATGTAACATAAAATTTACCATTGTAACCATTTTTAGTTGCACAGTTCTGTGGCATTAACTACATTCACATACATTTTTTCTGAAACTAACACCATCATCTATCTCCAGAAAATTTTCATCTTCTTAAACTGAAACTACACACCTGTTAAAACACTAACTCCCCATTCTCCCTCCACCCAAACCCTGGACACCACCATTCTACTTTCCATCTCCATGAATTTGACTATTGTAGGTACCTCACATAAATGGAATAATACAGTATTTGTCCTTTTGTGACTGGCTTATTTCACTTAGCATGTCTTTATGGTTCATCCATGTTGTAGTAAGTGTCAGAATTTTCTGCCTTCTTAAATATGAACAATATTCCATTGTATATGCCACATTTTGTTTATCCATTCATCTGTCAGTGGGCCCTTGAGTTGCTTCCACATTTTGGCTCTTGTGACTAATGCTGTGGTGAACATCGGTGTACACATATCCATAAAAGTCCTTGCTTTCAATTCTTTTGTGTATATGCCCAGAAATTGAATTGTTGTATCATATTATAATTCTGTGTTTACTATTTTGAGGAACACCCATATTATTTTCCACAGTAGCTACACCATTTTACATTCCCACTAGCAAGGCACAAAGCTTCCAATTTCTTCATATTCTCTTCAACACTTGTTATCTTCTATTTGTTTCATAATAGCCATCCCAATGGGTGTGAAATGATATCTCATTTTGGTTTTGATTTTGATTTCCCTAATGATTAGTGACATTGAGTAGATTCTCATATGCTTTTTTGGCCCTCTATGTATGTTCTTTGGAGAGACATCTATTTTGCCCATTTTTAATTGGGCCATGTGTTGATTGTTGAGTTTGTCCCATAAATTTTAATATATTGATTGTAATTTAATTTTAAGTCTGTTTCATGTAATTTTTAATTTACCTTGAGATTCCTTCTTTGACCCATGGATTGTTTAGAAATATATTGTTTAGTTTCCAACTGTTTGAAGATTTTCCTGTTATCTTTCTGTTATAGACTTCAAGTTTGCATCCATGTGGTAGGTGAACACACTGTATACTTTTAATACTTTTAAATTTGATGAGATGTATGTGTGTGTGTGTGTGTGTGTGTGTGTGTGTGTGTGTATGTCTGGGTTATAACCTATAGTGTTGTAAGTTCCATGGACACTTAAAAATAAATGTGTTTCGATTTTATTGAATATAATGTCCAGTATCTTATAAATGATCATTACACACTGTTGATTGGTGGTGGTATTCAGTTATTTTATATCCTTCTCAATTTTCTGTCCATGTGTTTTAATAATCGTTAATAGAAAGGTGTTGAAATCTTCAACTATAATTGTGGATTTGTCTATTTCTCCTTTCAGTTCTGTGAGTTTCTTGACATATTTAGCTGCTCTGTTTTTCGATGCCTTTAGGATTGCTAAGTCTTCTAGATGGATTAATCTTTATCATTATATAATATCCCTTTCTGTCTCAGATAATTTTCTTTGTTCTGAAGCATATTAATACAGACGTTCCCGTTTTCCTTTAATTAATGTTTGCATATCTTTTTCTATCCTTCTACTTTTAACTTGTATGTATTGTTATACTTAAAATGAGTTTCTTGTAGACAACATATAATTGAAAAGTTATTTAATTTACTCTGCCAATCTCTCCTTTAATTGGTATATTTAGACCACCTACATTTTATGTAACTACTGATACATTGTAGCTTAAGTTTGCCATTTTTTTCTCTGTTTAAATTTCTCTTTCTGTTTTAAGTTTTCTTCTGCTTTGCCTTTCTGTGGGATAATTGAATATTTCTTAAAATTCCGATTTGACTTATTTGTAATTTTTTAAATGTATATATTTGCATAGCTATTTTGTCTATTGTTCTAGGTATTATATTACATACATATAATTTATCATAGTCTACCAGTGTTATCATTTTATTGGTTCAAGTGAAGTATAAAAACCTTACCACCTTTTACATCCCTCTACCCTCCTCGGTTATAATATAACTGTCTTCAGTGTTTCCTCCACATACATTTAAAACCATACCAGGCAGTATTATAATGTTTGCTTCCACTATCAAATATAATTTAGAACATGCAAAGGAGAAAGGAAGTCTATGTGTTTACCTACATTTTTGTTCAGAGTGTTCTCTTCCCTTCCTGATGTTCTAAGTTTCTTTCTTTTATCCCATCTCTTTTCTGTCCAGAGAATTTCCTTTAGCCAGTCGTTAGTGTATATCTGTTGGTGACAAATTCTCTTAGCTGGTCTTTGTCTGAGAATGTCTTGATTCCTCTTCATTTCTGAAGAATGTTTTCATTGAATTTGGTATTGTGGGTGACAATTCTTTTCTTTCAGCACTTTGCATCTCTTCTGTTTTACTGCTTTCAATATTTTCTTTAGTTTTCAGTTGTTTGACTATGATAATTCAATGTGCGTTTCATTAGGTTTATTCTGTTCAAGATTTGCTCAGCTTCCTGAATCAGTAGGTTTAAATCTTTTGCTGAATTTCAGAAGTTTTTAGCCATTACTCCTTTGAGTCTTTTTCAGCCTGCCCGCTTTCTTCTCTCCTTCCTGGACTCAAAGGTTAGGTCTTCTGTTACAGTTCCGCAAGTTCCTAAGGCCCTGTTCATTTTTTTGTTTCAGTCTATTTTCTCTCTATTGTTCACACTGGGAAATTTCTATTTTATATCACCCAGTTCACTTATTCTTTTCTCTTTCCCTTTCATATCGTATTATCATTGAGCCCATTCTCTGAGTTTTTATACTTCAGTTATTCTATTTTTTCAGTTTTAAAAATTTTATTGGGTCTTCTTTATGTCTTTTATTTCTTAATGTTTGAATACTTTTACACGTTATTTTTTAACTAACAATTGTATATATTTATGGGGTGCAATGTGATGTTTGGTATAGGCATACATCACACAAAGATTAAATCAAGTTAATTAACATATTCATTAAATCATCTTTTTATAGTGAGAAAGGATAAATCTACTCTTTTAGCAATTTTGAGATACATCTTTTACTTCTTTGCTGAAATTTTCTATTTATTTGCTGATACTTTCTATGATTTTGTGTTAAGCATGTCCATAATTGGTTTTATTTGCCTTATTATTTTTAATATTTTGAGATTTAGGAGGTTTTAATCTTTCTAGTGATAGCTCCAGCTGAATTTCAGTGTTGGACATTTTTCTTGGTCCACCTTTACTTGCCTTAAAACTCTGTGGTAGGCAGGGGTAAGTCAGATCCCAGTGGAGGTATGGTGCCAGAACCCATTGATTTATATATATCATTTCCTCACAGTCACATTGAAGTTTCAGCTTTCTTTCTAAGTAATGTTTAGGGTATAACTGTGTGATGTGAGGCTATTTCGTGTATTTTGTGAAAGAAATCTTAGAAGATTATTTACTATCAGTTCATACAGTCTATAGCTACCTGAAAGACAAGTTTATTTATTAAGCAAAAAATAAATAAATAAATACAGTTGTGACTTTCTCAAGCACTTACATTCTTACTTCTAAATTCCTGAATGACCCAATCTCACTTAGGAAATTATTGTGTAATTCAAACTTTGAAATAAACTTTGCAAAGTTTATTTGGGGATTGCCTTCCCAGATTCTGTAATTTTCTAATAAATGGTAATGTTGGCTGGGACATGACTGGGTTCTCATCTGTGACAATGGTGAGAGATACTGAATCTAAGTTAAAATGAGAAATGGAAATTCTATAACTTATAGAAGGAGGCGGTCACAGAGTCCTTGTCTCTAATTTGAGTCATATAATTACTTAATTTTCAAGTCATCAAGGTCATTTGATCAAATCATTGTCTGTTAAGGTTCTTTTCTATTCTGAATTCTTATCATAGTCTTCTAATTTAATGTTAATACATTTCCTTAATAGTAACAATAACTACCTTGGAAATACAAAGGAATGAAATTTTTATATACAATTAAAACAACTAAGCAAGAAATGTATGGAAACTCTATTATAGGGAGTGCCAAAACTGTAGCCAAAATTACAAAGTATTTCAGGGAGTCCCTGTGTGTGAAGAATAAATTTCACAAAGATGACAATTCTTCCTTAATAATTTTTGATTTCATATTCTCAATATCCTAAATTGCATATAGATACATTTGAATATAGCTAAGATAATTCTGGAGAGAAAGGCAGATTGAATAGGTAAGTCAACATTTTTGACAGACTAAGTGATACTTGTACTACCAAATACTTTATCACAATATATAATCCTAAGAAATATATAATCCTAAGAAATGGGCTGCCAGCAGAAGAATCAAATGTCAGAGAAGTAGAAGAAGACTGAATTAAGAAAGGATAAGTAAAATAAGTTAAAAATAAATAGGATACTGAAAATATTTGTCAAGATTATTAATATCAATGTGTTAATCAGGTAAGGCTGACATATAAGATACCACAGACTGGGTGGCTTCAACAACAGAAATTTCTTTTTGCACAGTTCTGGAGGCTGGGAAGTCCAAGATCAAGATGCTGGCTGACTCAGTTCCTGGTGAGGGCTCTCTTCCTGGCTTGTAGTTGACTGTCTTCTCTCTGAGTTCTTGCGTGATAGAAAGAGAGCGAGCTCTGGTATCTTTTATTTTTGTTTTAAGGGCACCAACCCTATCAAATTAGAGCCCTACCATTATAACCTCATTTAACCTTAATTACTTCCTTATATACCCTATCTCCAAATACAGCCACATTGGAGGCTAGGACTTTAACATACAACCTGTCATGGAGGGGACATAATTCATTTATAACAACCAAGTAGTGTGAAGAATTAGCAGTAAGAGTCAAAAGCACATTAAATTGAAAAAAAAAAAAAGTTGATTTTAATATAAATTAAAATTATCTCAATTCCAGGAAATCAACAGGTAAATCCGAGATAAAAACGTGTCTGTGGCTCTTTTTTTTTTCTTCATTAGAGCACATATGATCCCACTATCTTCGATTATTACCTTAAATAGGTAATAAGGATTTTTAAGGATTATTACCTTAAAATTATTCTGGTCTCTCTTTGCACATATATCTGCATATAACTGAAAAATTCAACAAATACAATAAACCATTAGTCTTCTTCTGCCACCTGCCATATTATTTGTTCCTTGAATGGATGGAGACGGAGAGGCATTGAGGGACACAGGAGGATGGCAGGTAGCCCTGGCACTAGCTGTGAAGAAAGCATACCCACAGAGAAATGCTTAGTTGTCCAGGTTGTTTTTCTCCAAAGTTTCCGGCTAAGTTATGAGTAATAAAAATTCTATTTTAAACTGATTTCCCATTCTCCTCAATCTTCCTCTTCCTCTCACAAGGATTCAATACATAGGTCATAATTGTGTTTCTCAATTCAGCTTTATCTGCTTCTGGTGGTTCATGGAAACTCCTCTGGGCCCCTTCCCAATGGTGGACACACATCCCTAGCTCTCAGAATAATTTTTACGTGTTATCTTTAACTGCCTTCATGAGTATTTTACTGGAAAAGGTACTGATAACTTTAAAGTATAAACTGCAATTTAATTTCTATTTAAAAATCTTATTAAAGCTCTTAAATAAAGGAAAAATTCTCACATGACTTGACCTTGCTTATTCATTATTTCTCTCTTAAGTCAGACCAACAGCAGCCTCTTAATTTGCATTGCTGTATTGTTCCTTTTTGATCTATATCATCATGTCAGTCATTATGCAATGGTTCCCAGGCTCTTAAGTTCACAGAATACAACAAAAGAATGACCTCATAGTCATTTCTTATTTTTCTCACACTCGTCTTCTCGTTCGATAACCTCTCAGAACTATCTGCCCTTGACACACTTTAATACCAAGGTAAATTTTAATGAGCAATTAATCATTTTTGCTCAGCTCCCCATTTGCCCTGCACATTAATTTTCTGTCGAGAATTTGCTTATAGTATCTTCACTTAAAATCTCATCTCTCTTCTCTCTTTTATTATGTCTGGGCTTGGTCAAAATTTACATTTATAAAATAGCCAAATGGTTGAGATAAGCAGTTCTCAAAAAACAAGACACACACCCACAAAACAACTTTCATTCCACTAGTTTGCTCACCTGAGATCATGCTAACAACAAACCTTTCCTCCTAAGTGTATTTTTTTTTTTTTTTTTTTTTGGTAATCTTTTAAGCTAAAGTCAATAAACCAGACTGGTTGAGTGGCACTGCAATATAGTAGGAAAGAAAAATGCATGACAATCTGATAGATATGAAACGGAATCTTGCCTTTCTCACTTCACTTAAACCTCTATTATCTTCAAACTTGAGTTTACTCTTGTCATATGGAATCATTGTGAGAATAAACTTTATTATGTGTGCCAAGTACCTAACATAAGGTTGGCTTCTTGCCCTTCTCCTTAATGCATAGTAAGTTTGTATCCAATACTGGATACAAAGGTAACTTACTGTGCCTGTCCTGTCTGTGTCTATAGTAGAAACTAAGTATAATGTCTAATCTAATTGTTTTAAATATCATGAGGTTGGGTACAGGATTGACTGGAACTCAACCCCCAAGAATAGATGGGGAGAAGGATGAAATAAGAACAAGTAAGAAGCTGGAGGTATGGAACACTCATGAAGGCTCATAGTGGTTAAGTTATTTAAAGTCTACTGGAAGTATCTAATGCAGATGCAGAGGGGTTAGTATTAGGGCCAGTGTTGATATCTGTGTATCTGGATTATCAAGTGGGCTGATAATAGATAACCTTCATTTTACACTTTCTATGTGCCTGTCACAGTTCTAAGTACAGTAGCCATTTAGGTAGCAATCATTAATTAAATCACAGCAGGCCACAGCTAAAGGTTTCCTGCTGATAAGTCCCTTCAAAGCTGGAAGTTAATTAGAGTTGACCCAACAGAGGCATTTCAGTATCCTAGGGAGAGTTCTAGCAAGAATACAGCAGGTATGATGTGCGTTTGGTCATGAATGGTTTTCAGTTTCAACAGGGAAAAAGAAAACCAGATTTGAGGAGGAAGGAAGATAGCCTACAGGCAACAAGTGTAGATTTACCCAGAAAGGTGGTTACTGAATCCATGATAGCAGGCTTAGCTCCGATTTTCCCCAGTTAGAGAACTGTCATGGCACAGTCTTCATCAATGAATACATGGTTGTCATACATTCATTGTCTTGGCACTGCTCAATACTGAGAACTATATAGGAATAAGTTAACAAATGGAATCAGGCTCTTCCAAAGAGTGGATGGGGAAAAGAGAGGCCCACAGACATGGGCAATTTAAAAAATGATTAATGTAGGTCAGAAATATGCAGATGTCATATTATTTTACATTAACTCTGTAAAATTCAGTCTATCGCATGTTGACTAGGTGCTGCTCTATCAAGTGTAGCATATTCCTGACATTCGTGGGGCAAACAACCTAATCACATTAGTGAACTGTGGTTATCATCTTTTGTTTTGTTTTGTTTTGAGACAGAGTCTCGCTCTGTCACCCAGGCTGGAGTGAAGTGGTACAGTCTTGGCTCACTGCAAGTTCTACCTCCCGGGTTCATGCCATTATCCTGCCTCAGCCTCCTGAGTAGCTGGGACTACAGACGCCCGCCACCATGCCTGGCTAATTTTTTGTATTTTTAGTAGAGATGGGATTTCACCGTGTTAGCCAGGATACTCTCGATCTCCTGACTTCATGATCCACCCACCTCGGCCTCCCAAAGTGCTGGGATTACAGGTGTGAGTCACAGCGCCCGGCCGGTTATCATTTTTTAAATCACCGGGATCCTATCACAGTGCCTCCAACAGCAGACTACACATGACCTGCCTCACAATTGTTTGGGAATGCTTTTTTAACCTATGAGTTCTGAATCCCTTCTTCAGAGTAACTGAATACAAATCTCTTGGGATGGGCCTGGAAATGTGAATTTTTAGAAAGCACTTCAGATGATTCATTTGCACACGCTAGTTTGAAAACCACTGTTTGATTACCTCTGTGAATCAAACTGTTTTAATTTTCACTGCTCCTTTCCAGACCTTGCCCCAAGTATATATCATTTTTATAGTATTTTAACCATAGTAGAGATATACATTTATACTCTGCTTAAATAATTCATAAGAATGTTCTTGTTGCTACGGTCTTTTTTATAGTCATTTTTAATGGCTACATATTATTTTATTGTGATATGGACCATATTATGTTACTCAATTAATCACTTACAATTCTTTTGCCCCAGATATTATTCTTTGTCTGCTTTTGCATTATTTAAGTATGATAGGGTCCCAGAAAATAGGCTTATTGGGTCAAAGATTTGGCTCATATTTTTAAAAAACTAAAATCAAATATAAGCACAATAGCAATTTTCACTTTACATTCACAAAATGAAGCATAAAATCTAAAGCACTTTAGCCTGAAACACATTTGGCCAGAAGTAGAGGAGATGGGAACAGGGGAAAAATGATGTGGCATACATAACTTCAAAACTATATCAAAACAGAGAAGTTTTTTGCAGATGTCTATGTGTAGAGAGAATAGAACTGCTTTCTAGATGCTTTCTAGACATAAATAAAGTGTTTAAATAAAATCTCAGGGATGGCACAATTTCCTAGAAGTTATTTGTAATAATATTCCTTACTTCACCAAGCGATTGTTTCCCATATTTTTATGTGGGACATATAAACCGAGGGACTAGGAACAATCTGGTTCCTGTAAGATTATAATCACATCCTTGCCTCTAGTATTGACCATACCAATCCACTCTCCTCTCTGTAGCCAGGATCATCTCTTTTAGTCATACGATCACCTTTGATCCTCATTCCACTGTCCCTTAGATAAAATACTGTGCACACATTTTAATATGCTTCCTCAAGTGCAGGCAACTTTGCTTCAACCCTACAATAGGAATTTGGAGCTTGCTATGTAGAAGGCTTTCTGTTAGATCCTTCCTCCTACCTACTTGCTCTGTAGCTTTATTGAACTGCTTAAAATTAGCCTTCCAATTTGCCCTTGATAAATATAATAGCAATTTCTTTTCAACAATTGTATTACCAGTTGTTCCCTCATGTCATTGTGCTTTTAAACTAATTATATTGGCTTTGAGATGTTTTCAAAGATTTATAGGTAAATTGTCTTATTTTCCCCATGTGCTTTGCTCCTTTATGTTTTTTGAGATTAGAAAGACATTCCTCAGCCAGGCGCGGTGGCTCATGCCTGTAATCCCAGCACTTTGGGAGGCTGAGGTGGGTGGACCACGCAGTCAAGAGATTGAGACCATCCTGGCCAACATGGTGAAACCCCGTCTCTACTAAAAATACACAAATTAGCCGGACATGGTGGCAGGCGCCTGTCGTCCCAGCTATTTGAGAGGCTGAGGCAGGAGAATCACTTGAACCTGGGAGGCGGAGGTTGCAGTGAGCTGAGATATCGCCACTGCACTCCAGCCTGGTTACAGAGCAAGACTCCTTCTCAAAAAAAAAAAAAAAAAAAAAAAAAAAAAGACATTCCTCAAATAAAGATAAGATAAATATGTATCTATATTTTATTCTATTACATTTAGTTGTTAGGTTTTTTTTTTTTTTTTTACTCAATTCTGTAATCTATCTGAAACTTTTTTGATGACATGATATGAGAAAATGATTTAAATTGTGTTTCCAAAACTTTTAATAAAATGTTCCAACACATTTTTTGTATAATCCAGTTTTTCTTCATAGTTTACAATGCCATTTCTACTATGTCCTCCCAGTTGCTTAGGACAAAATTCAGGTTTCATCCTCAATTGTTTCTTTCCGTTTAGCATCTTGCCACAAACTCTCACCCAGTTCTTAATCAAGCCCTTTTGTTTCTATCTCACTTCATCTCCCCCAAGAACAGTTGACCCAAGTCACCATCATTTCCCACGTGACCACTGTGGAGGGCCTCATAGGTGATTCCCTGTCAACTCGTCTTCTCTAATGAATTTGCCACAGATCTGCCAAGGTGATAGTTTAAAAATGTAAGTCAAATTATGTCATATTTCTTTCCCACTTAAAACTCTTAAATGGCTTCAAATAAATCTTGGAATCAAAAACTAGATTCAGTCCCAGGGTATATAAAAGTCTATTAAAGTGTGAAAGGAAAATAAATCTCGGGGCCCCAAATCACTAAGCTAAAGGGAAAAGTCAAGCTGTGAACTTCTTAGGGCAAACCTGCCTTCCATTCTATCCAAAGTCACCCCTCTACTCCCTGAGATAAACACATATCTGAGTGCCTCCTTTGGAGACGCTAATCAGAAACTCAAAAGAATGCAACCATTTGTGTCTTATCTACCTATGACCTGGAAGGCCCTCCTTGCTTTGAGTTGTCCTGCCTTCACCTTGAGTTGTCTCACCTTTCTGCACTGAACCAATGTATATCTTATGCATATTGATTGATGTCTCATGTCTCCTTAAAATATATAAAGCCAAGTTGTGCTCCTACCACCATGGGCACATGTAGTCAGGACCTCCAGAGGCTGTGTCTTGGGTCTGTGTCCTCAATATTGGCAAAATAAACTTTCTAAATTAACTGAGACCTGTCTCAGATTTTTGTGGTCCACATGTTGGTAACCACAGAGAGATTCTAAGTGGAGATGCCCCTGACCATTGACAAATGTCCTTTTGGTGCTTGGTACCAACATGAGCTTACTTTATGGCTCAAACCAATAGGATAATTTGCTGAGGTCTTGGAGCACCCCCTCCAGAGAATCCCTGACCTCCCAAAAGTTGGTGGAGATCTAAAGTTTATTTTGCTGTACAACTCCCTGCTCTCCCCCAATCCTTTTTATCAGAGTTTTCCTTGCTTCCAACAAGGAAGGCAAGATTTCCCGTTTCTAGGACGATGGAAGGCAGGCAACTCCCTTTATGGAGTTCGAGCTTGCTCCCAGCAGGAAAGACGAGTTTGAAGTTTTTTTTCCTGCTTCTAGGATGGTAGAAAGCAGTCTTCAGGCTGATATCCATCCCTGCATAAGTAGCTGAATTGGGGTTTCGTCTTGACTAAAGTTTAACAACCAGCTGGTCTTAATTTATCTTTACCATTAGAACACTCAGTGATGATATTGTTGGGCTTTTGTTGTTGTTGTTTGTTCTGGTCTTTCTCCTATCAGGTTTGACCAACTGTACCTGGCTTGGTCAAATCCGAGGGAGAATTCCAAATTATGGGTAACAAAGCCTCTGTAAGTTGGCTAAAATTCCTCACAACTTCAAAAGAGGAAAAATAAAACAAACAAACAAAAAAACATGTGCTTGGTTTCTGCATTTGCTTCCTGTCTTTAAAAAAAAGTTCTTTAATTTACTTTTCTCCCACCCTATACCTGCTTCCCCCTTTGCCATATGCAGTACCAAAAAATCCAGAGAAGGCTTCCAATGACTTGAACCCCTTGAAAGAATTCAGAACAAAGGGTGACTCACCCATTTTGGGGTGTTCTGTTTTCTTTGTAAAGTTTCAAGAGTCATGGGAAGATTCTTCTTAGGTCTAAAGCTCTGTTTTTCAGTATTGTATGACCTGTCCTCTTCAGCTTTGGCATATCAGAGATTACCTTGCACTGTGAGAGGATTTGACTTTGGCGTGTGTAATGGCAGATGAGAGCTACAGGGTTAGGGGTGGCAAAGCATAGTTTAAAGGAAGTAGTCTTGGCTGTTGTTTTTTTCTCTCCTAGGAAGTTGTTGTTTAAGGATCCTAATTCTAGTTTGGAGATGCATTCTAATGGGTCTTCTCTATTGCTTTTTCTCCCAAAATCAATCTTGATTGAGCTTGCATGAGGAACTGAACTATTGTTTTCACAGGTAAATGAGAGACTGAAGTTTCTCAGCTCTGAAGAGAAAGGGCATTTGCTCCTCCCAGCTGAAAGGCACTCCTGGGTAACCAGGGAGTGGTTGTGGGAGTGTTGGGGGTGCTGACTCCCTGCAACGTGCAGGGAGCCACAGGGAAATCCCCAACAAAAATTAATTTTAAAAAAAGGCTTGTCCAGGAAACACATATTAGGGTGGATTGCCCAACATTTTGAGCCCTCTCAAAGGTCGTGGACCTCTGGAGAGAGAAACTGAGACATGTAAGAAGGTGGAAATGACTCAGTGGTGACACACTGTGGAGTCCTACCCACAAGCAGCAAATATCGATCCAGCACACAAAAACCCTAGGCCACAGCTGAGTTCCTCCTTCTGAGAAAAAAAATGGGAAACAAATAATCCAAGAATGAGGCGAAAACAAGGAGAATAACCCCCTTTCAAGCACTCTGTAGGTTTTATGGTACCTCTACTTGCCAGAGTTTATGAAAAATCTAAGTAATATGGTCTTTGTGCACATTTATATTAAGGAAAAAGAGTCCTATGGTCAACCTGCAAAGTACAGAATTTCTAAGTTCTTTTCTTCTTTATTTTTCTTTTCTGCCTTCTTTGATTCTGTTATTTTTATATTAAGATAATCACTGGATTCAACAAGTTCTTTTGTAAGCTGGTGAAGTTTTATTTATCTCTCATGACTAAAGTACTGAAGTAAAAGCTACAGGATCTGTGTGTGTGTGTGTGTGTGTGTGTGTGTGTGTGTGTCTGTCTATATATATATAAGACCTTTATAATTTCCATAATTTTATGTATAATTGACAATTAAATCCATTTTAATTGGCTTATGAAAATAAAAGCACTTGAATCAAACACTTTATCAGGAAAAAAGAAAAGGCTAGTCTAATGCTTTTTCAGGTTTATGTAACTTAAGTAAAATAATATATAAGCTGGCTTTATTAGAAATGTCTTAAGAATTGCCAGCATAATTTTTTTTTGCATGTATTAAGTAATTTCATACTATCCCAGCCAAAAACTATAAGGTGTCAAAATTTGGCATAAGGGTTACCAAACTATAAATCCAGCCCAAAACAGAATGATCTTTGCTTGTATAATCTTTAATAAATAAGACATTGGCTTAATAAAAATAGCTACATCTTGAATTTATTAAGATTAACATAACTTCTAATCTTGTGGCTTTAGGCGTTTTAGTCCAAGGGCAGTAAGGTTTGTTTTGGGAAGGGATTGTTATCATCTTTGTTTCAAAGCTAAACTATAAGCTAAGTTCCTCCAAAGCTAGTTCTGCCTATGCCCAGGAATGAACAAGGACAGCTTGGAGGTTAGAAGCAAGAAGGAGTCAGTTAGGTCAGATATTTTTCACTGTTTCAGTTATAATTTTGCAATAGTGGTTCCATAAATTTAAATGACTCTCACAGTTTTCATAATCTAGGTAAACGATTAAAATAAAATAATTATGTAAATGTAATGGGATAACTACATGTAAAAAAACTCATCATAATTTAGAATATAAAGTTATATTAAGTTAAATAATAGATATTACATTATATGGGTATTTTCCAATAAAAATGTTTTCATAGGAAAACATTCTTTCTAAAAAACAAGTGTGTCCTTTTTAAAAAGGTGAAGTTTTTTTCTAATTCAAAACTTATTTAAAGGTTATGTATAAAACAAGGTAAAAGAAACCAGGAAATAAGAGATGTAAAGAAAGTTATAAAAATATATATATATTTTTTTTGGTAAGAAAGTTTAAAGAGAAATAATTTCATATGAGAAAGAATCTTGCATTGTACATTTAGTCCTAAAATAAAATGACTGATTGTTTAAGAGGAATGTTCTGGACAAACCAGAAAGTTCAAGCATGTCATGAATGGTCTGTGTAAATCACAATAAGATGATTTATTAAAAAAATCTTTTATGTAATCGAGTTGTCAATTAAAGGATAATCATAGTGGTCTTTCTAGAGCTAAGGTTAATGTAAAAAACACATATACTAAATAATTGCAGCAATGCAATTTTCTTTTTTTTTAATTATACTTTATGTTCTGGGATACAAGTGCACAACATGCAGGTTTGTTACATATGTATACATGTGCCATGCTGGTGTGCACCCATTAACTCGTCATTTACATTAGGTATATCTCCTAATGCTATCCCTCCCCTCTCCCTCTACCCCACAACAGGCCCCGGTGTGTGATGTTCCCCTTCCTGTGTCCAAGTGTTCTCAAGAACAATGAAATTTTCTTAAGGGATTGATTTACTCTTAAAAAATTATAAGAGATACTAATTTTTTAACTGAAAGTTCAACTTTTATTGCATCTCACAATTTTCAGTTTTCTCTCTCCTTTTAAAGGGTACAAAATAGTAGCCCTCTCCTTCAACTCATTTTCAGCTAAGTTTTTTTTCCTCAAGTTCTGTTTGTTGTGACCTGATGCTAACAATGTTTTCTTAAAGGTCTAAAGAAAATGTTTTCTTCCACCGTAATATTCTGTGCAGTGCAGAAGGTCTTTCCTTTTACCTAGCAGATTTTTCATTTTATTGAAACAATTCCTATGCCAATATTATTAAATTTTGGTTTGCTTAGGGAAAAAAACTGAGATTTAAAAACTTTTTTTAAAAATTAAGGCTATTATATCCTTGCATCTTTCTGTATGCTCTTTTAAAGTACTTACGACATTAAGTTACAGGGCTTTGACTCCTGGGTCTAAAAAGGACATCACGTCCTGCTAAATCTTAAATGCTGACAGCAACTAAAACTTCATCTTCAGGTCAAGTAGAAGATGCCAATCAAAATATACTGCATTCCTGAGATACAGGACAAGAAATTAAAGCTATTCAAGTTCTCAAGGCCCAGGGACTATCATGGAAGAGGTGGGCATGTGAGATTGTAAGGCCAACTTCGAGAGATAAAATAAGTTCAGTTTATCTATAAATTAATCATCAATATCAAAGGCACACTGATGCAAGACCAGCATATGGGCCGCTGTGTCAGATTAAAGAGGTTTTATTAAGCATTAACTGACTCCTTAATAAAGGTTACAATGGTTATAAAAGGCTTATGGAAGTTACATCTTATAGTCAAGACTAAAATTTTATAGATTGTTTATAAAATTTTGAAAAACAAATTTAATTGGTTTCATGCTGTTTTATTAGGACTTATTGTTCGGAAAATTAAGTCCTCTCTCTCAAAGAATGAAGATTTTTACCTTTTTTTGAAATCATTTAATTATCACTTTGGTCAAATCAATGACTTATTTTACAATGACCTGTGATATCAAGTGTTTTAAACCTCTGATATTTGATAAACTTTCCAAAATCAAATTGTAAATTATGTCTTTCTCTGACCTAATTAATCCTTTAAGATATTAGATTCCCTAAGATCCAAAAATGACATAATTTGGCTTACTTGTTATAAAAATTATATAGGAAACACTGTCAAATATGGAATGGTGTTTGCTTTTCTTTGGGCTGTATTTGTATAAATATGTTATTGGTATGTGTTCCAAAATTATGGAAAACTCCTATAATTCTTATGACTTAGTGTACATCATCAGTAATAATTATACTTGTTATGTTAAATTATTGTGCACCACAGAGGTAACAAATTTCCTTGTCAATTGTGTCCTTGACTATGGCTGCCCTAAAGCTTTTTGTCATCCTTGGACAATTGTTGTCTTGTTTTGGTCCTCTTTAGAAGGTGGTTTTATAATCAGCTCTAAAACTCTAACAGGTGCTCTTGAATACAAGTTTCTAATAACTTTCGAGATTGTGGTATCAGAATAGAAGAAAAACTTTTAGGACTCATGGAGAACTGAAATGCTGATGAATATCAAGCAGAACAGGAGTTAGCTACATGGACAGAACTAATAAGACTGAAGTAATCTTTTTGACTTTTGCTTAAAACATTGCTGATCCTTTGTTTAGTTTTTTAAGAGTCAAGGAAATTTTTCTTTTGCGCTATTGAGAGGTTTTAACAATTTAGTATATTTCTATGAACAAAATTTAGAACACATTGATTTCTCCAGAATTTGGAAACTATTTTTGAGTATTCTTAACTTATGGCAATATCATTATTTGTGTAAGTGCAATAAGAATCTGTTTTCATTTTAAACAGGATACAACTGGAGAAACTGGTTATTTTACCAAGGCTTTGACTGGACTGGTGCGCTTTCCTTTAAGGATCAAACATGACTTATGGAGCCAATAAAAGCCCCTTGGGAAAACTGGCCTGATACCTTGTGTACACAGCTACTGTCCAGGGTTCCTGACCTATGGAAGGTAACAAATGTTACTTTCTGGCAGGCCCAGGAGCTCCAAGTTTATCTCAGAACCTCAAAATGAGAGGAATTCACCCAACTCACAGGTATTCAATGGTACAAATCCATGGCTGGGCGTGGCTTTGTAAAAGTCTTATCTAAGTTTCCTTTTATGGAACAAAGTTCCATCAAAGTCAATTTAAAAGCTTATGTAAAAAATATTATTCTTGCTGAACTATATACAAATAATCAGGCCAAGTATAATAAAGCAAATCAGTCTTACCATGTTCTGTCTTCAATAAAAATGGGAAACTAGAAAGAGAAAAATTTTGTTTCAAAAACTATAGTACACCTATTGTTAGATTCTAGCCTTACCTAATGTTTTTCAATATTTATTATTTTCTACAGGTTGGACTGAATTCTAATTTTTCTTGGCTACAAGTCTTCAAAAATAATGTTTTCAAATTTTTGTCCTCTCCACCCCAATTTTTCCCATTTGAAGTCGCTAAAAACTAAGCTGTGTTTTCATAAAGCCCTGTGAACTGAAGCCAGACAACTGAAACTTCAGAAGAAAATAACAGCAATCTATTTACATACATAAGCCAGTCTCATACCTGCCTACTGATGTATGGACTTCAGAGTAATGTGGCCTATACCAATATTCCAGGATTGTTCTTTTGTTTATTGTTGTTTTTCTCCCTTCCTGTCCCTATTTTCTCTTCACAGGACATGAGACTTCGCAACCTGCTAAAAATGAACTTTCCTAATAACTCGGGACCTACACATCTAGGAATAAACCATCTTAGTCATGAGAGATAAGACAAAACCTGAGACCAGAGACTCATTTTTTCCTAAAATGCTTTCTCCAAGAGATTTTAAAAAAGAAAAGGGAGGAAAATATGAAAGGAAAATAAATCTTGGGGCCCCAAAATCACTACGCTAAGGGGAAAAGTCAAGCTGGGAACTTCTTAAGGCAAACTTGCCTCCCATTCTATTCAAAGTCACCCTTCTGCTCATGGACATAAATGCATATGATTGCCTCATTTGGAGAGGCTAATCTAGAAACTCAAAAGAATGTAGCTATTTGTCTCTTATCTACCTATGACCTGAAAGCCCTTCCCTGCTTTGAGTTGTCCTGTCTTCACCTCAAGTTGCCCCACCTTCCTACACTGAACCAATGTACATCTTACACATAGTGATTGATGTCTCATGTCTCCCTAAAATGTATAAAACCAAACTGTGCTCCTACCACCATGGGCACATGTTGTCAGGACCTCTTGATTCTGTCACAAGCATGCATCCTTAACCTTAGCAAAATAAACTTTCTAAATTAACGAAGACCTGTCTCAGATTTTCAGTGTTTACAAAAGTAACTAGTTTAAAAACTAAATCTGTAATTCGAAATACTTTTATAAAGAAACCTCTAGGTCCAGTTTGCTTCAACAGTAAATTTTTCCAAAGATCTACAGAAAAAATAACTCCAATCTTAGATAAACACTTAAAAAGAGGGAACTCTTCTTAATTTGTTTTAGGAAGCCAGTAACAGTTAAATATTAAATATCTGATAAGGCCATCATGAGGAGAAAATATTATAACTCATTTCACTGTCCCTGGATTTACCTCTCCTTATCATGCATTTCCAAGTCAGAGTCCTGCTATTTGGAGATGCCTCCTAGAACTTTAATAAGATCACCAATGATGGCTTTTCCACCTAAAACCCACAAAATAGTCAGAGGTTGGGCTTTGAAACAGAAGCTATGAAACTTCAAGTCTCAAGGCCTGCAGGTTCTTGGTATCTCTGTGACAGTTACTCAAAATATTGTGTACACATACATTTTCTTAACCATTGCCACATTAGATCGTATCACTATGCCCCATTTCCAGTCTAGTCAAAATCACTATGATGAAGAAGATAAATCTAATAAATTTGACCTCTGCGAGATGATTCATCCTTATTTTGTCATAAATGAAGTGATTGTTGCACAGAAAAATCAGAAACTTTTCTTTCTCTACCTGGGAGATAACTAAAGTCATTAAGGGTAAAGTCTCATTGTTATCTTAACAGGGCTTTAAGATCAATTATTTTGGTAAGACCCCAGTAAATCTAGACTGCTTATTTCAATCTTGTTCCAGACAGGACAAGAGGAGGTCATAGCCAGATTTTCTCTTTAATTGCATTAATATCCAAAAAATTAAATTAGTCATATTATTAGATTATAAAATTTCTGTAAATCAAGTCCAAGTCTCTGGCCAATAAAGATATTCTATACAATAGTTTCCTCTTCTTTGCCTGAATTTTGTAAAGAAAATTTTCTTATTGTAACCCTAACTTCCACAGATATTAAGACTTTTTTATGATAAACAGACCTGATTTGTTCAACATACTTTGAGTACTTACTTTGTCTTCAAAATTTTAATGAACACTTTTACATAGATGCTTTAATTCTTACACTGTTCTATGAGATAAGTGATCATAGCCTCAATTTACAGATGTGAAAATAGGTTATGAGATAAACCTCAAGTTTTATTTTTCTACAAAGTCCCAGCCAACTCACCAGGGTAGCAGGGAAGAAGGGATTCAGGATAGCCACTCTGATAAATCATGCATGCCCCTCTGTCTGAGGCATCTTATTTTTACTTCTCTGAGAAGGGGTATATGAGGCAAGGTCTAAGTAGGGAGTGAGTACTTCCTTTTCACTAAAACACAGAGTCGAAGAAGCAAAAGTGACTGTAGAAATGGAATGATTTGAGGGTATTCTAGAAAACTTCTATGCATAAACTACAGATTTTTGTGTGTTCTTCAGAGGAGGTAGATTTGGAAAATTTGCTGCTGGCTTTTAATGTTCTGATTATACTCAGTGAGAGGTTGCACATGTGTCATATTTTCTCAAGGCATAGTTTTCCATTTCTGCTAATTTGTAACTAGAAAGCCTTTTGGTTTCCAAAGCACATTTAAAACCATGAAAAGGATGGCAGTATTTTCTACAGATGCAGTTACAAACGACAGGGATTACCCTGTGCATTTGTGTGTGTTTAAGATGATCTGTAATTGTTTTGCCCTCAGAACACTACTTAGCGAAGAAGAGGTCAGTTCTAGTCTTGAACTCATTCTTAAAGAGCTAAGCTTAATTATCTTATAATTGTGTGGGACACCCAAACAGAGTTTATTGTTTACTCTTGCAGAAACAGCAGGATGATATTAAGTCTCTGCAGGGTGCACTGCAGATCACAAATTTTCTTCAAATTGCTCAGCAAATTGTGGTAGGGGAAAAAGAGACAGGCAACTATACCTTGTACTGGAGTTAAAAATTTTTATCTTTTTAACCTGTTTGTATACATATAAATATGCAATGTCTTAATTTTAATTTTCATAAAAGAACATCATTAAAGCAATGCAACAAAGGTACTTGGGGTTTTAGAGGAATTTGCCTCTTGGCAAAATCCCAGGGAGCCATGGGAAACTGGTTTTCTCATTTAATTTAAATTCAAAAACATGTTTTATGGGTGTATTAGTCTGTTCTCATGCTGCTAATAAAGACATATCCAAGACTGGGTGATTTATAAAGGAAAGAGGTTTAATTGACTCACAGTTCTGAATGGCTGGGGAGGTCTCAGGATGTTAACAATCATAGTGGAAGAGGGAGCAAACGTGTCCTTCTTCACATTGTAGCAGGAGAGAGAAGTGCCAAACAAAAGGGGGAAAAGTCCCTTATAAAACCATCAGATCTCATGAGAACTCACTCACTATCGCGAGAACAGCATGAGGGTAACTGCCCCCATAATTAAACTAACTCCTACTGGGTCCCTCCCACTACATGTGGGGATTATGGGAACAACAATTCAAGATGAGATTTGGGTGGGGACACAGCCAAGCCATATCAATGGGGAAACTCACTAAGACAAAAACATATTATTAACTGGGGCATCCAACGGGACTGAGTTATGGCTCCCCAATACAGACATAAATACAAATTGATTCAATTGCCAATTTCAACATTCATGGTGACATTAATTCTTCTGTTAAATTTTCCTGGGGTCTTTAGGTACCAAATATTGTATCCCCAGCAATACATGTGTAGTCAGCTACAAAACCCATATTTTAAATTCTGTTTAGAAAAATATTTTATAAACTTTGCCTATGTGCCAGAAATCTGGCTGTGTTCTGTTGCTGGTACACATTACTTTCCTTTTGACTTATGTTAACTTATACCATTCACTCCAACCCTTTGTTTTCTGCCATTTAGATGGCATTTTCCTCCATCTCCACTTCCCAACCATCGAACATCCAACTAATATTTATTGAGTGCATACTAAGTACTATGTTCTAAGACATTCATTTTCTCACTTAATCATTACCAAAAGCCAGTAGATAATATTATACTCACTTTTTAAAAAAGGAAAATTGAGACTCAAAAGTTTAAGACTATAGGGTCAGTCAGCTAGAAAGAGAGGGAAAGTATTCTCTTTCCCCAGAAATCTTTCAATCTCACCATATCCCTAGCTCCTTAGCATTCCTCCTTAGTTTGGACCATACCCTTATTGGACAAAAAATTCTTCCTTGGATAACTTCTCTTCACACCTTAACCTAGTTTTTTTTTTTAATTTGTCTTTCCATATCTCATTCCCTAAACACCCTAACCTATACGGCAAAATTAAATCCATCACATTAATCCATTCATGTGGGTTCTATTTTTGTTTTTCTAAAACTCATGAAATTATGGGTAACTTTCATTAAGAACATGTTTTATTTTTCCAACATATTTCTCATGGGATTTAAGAAATAACTTCTAATTATGTTAATAACATATAGAGTACATACCTTTTATGTGAAAATAATGTTGTATTTTACAAAACCTTTCCTAGCAATCTCTCCTGCAGCTGTCCTAGTCTAGGTCTTTATAAGTAGTACCTAGATTGTTGAAACTGTGTTCTAATTGATCTCCATCCTTTCCAGTGTATCTAACTTGACTATTTGAAGCTAGTGGATTAATTTTCCTGGAATACCGTGCCGATCCTATAACTTTCTATTTCAGATACGTTGGATTACTCCAAATTGGTTATTGAATAAATTGCTAAATTAGTACCTTGCCCTTTAATGACTTATCAGATTGGGTTCACATTTCTTTTTAAAAAATATTTTGTACCACTTTTTGAAAACACTCCAACCAGATAGAAATAGCTGATCCCCCCAATAAGTGCAAAATAAATCCTAAGCATGGTATTCACATTTTAGCAATTTCCTTAACAACTCTTGATAAGTTTCTTTTATCTTAATCATATTCACCAAGCTATATTAGCAGGTTATCTGTGAAATTTATTCTTCCTATTTAGAAATAACTTTCCTTCCCATCTCTAAATCTCCAAATCAATGTCTACGCCGCTTTTATAAAATTTGTAACTTTCTGTTGTGTTGTTGATAGCTTATTTCCGTATTAGAAATACAGGAAAAAAATTATGTTTGATTATTTTTATTTCAAAAAATCTAGCAAAGCCTCATTTTTTTTACCATCTATTTTTGTTAAAAATGACCATGTAAATTGTAGTCACAATAGGGCATTTGTCCCGTTGCATCAAGAACAATATTGAAGCCTTGAAACTGTGAAATCCTTGAGTAAAAGATCATAATCTTTCATATATATATATATATATATGGATATATATGGATATATATATTCCCTGTTACAGTTATTCCCTGTAACTAGTACTATATGTTTTCATAACACTCTAATTCTTCTCCAAACTATGCCACTTATTACATTGCATTATAATTATTTAAATTCATCTCTCCTCCTAGTTATCCTATGAATTCCTGAAAAATAGAAACCATGCATTATTTAGTTTTATATGTCCAGGTTTAAAAATAGCTCCTACTTGCTGTTAAAATAAGCATTAAACTAAAGATTTAATAAAATTATTAAAGGTACTTTAGTCAAATTCAAACTAGATATTCAAAAGTCATCAGAAAAAAAATAAAATGAATTATTAATAATATCTAAGAGGAATAAGCTTAGTCAAAATGCTTAGCTTCATAAAATGTCCTCAAATACAAGTCTAAAAATAACCAAAATAATATCACTGACAATTTTTATCTTTCTGGGCAAATATTCAGCCTAAAAATAAACTAGAGAATCAGTTTGGTGAAAAAATCGTTCTGTTGTAGAACACAGCAGGATGTTTTTCAAATATAATAACCTCAATTATTATGACCAAAAGATTTCAACAGCCAAGAGAATAGAAGCTTCTTAGAATACTGAATGAAGTACCGTTTTAGAACCTAGTCCAAAGAGCCCTGAATTCTGATTCACGTTGCAGCTCTTGTCTTGCAAACTCTTTAATCTTAGAAAATTATTTCTCTTCTCTGATGCTGTTTTCTTGTCTACAAAATGAGGCAATTTACTGATGACGTCTTTTTTGAGTTACACACACTTTTATTATTTTAAGCATGAATGTCATAATCTCTAATGTAGGACTATCTATTAACTTGAAAGCAGAAAGCTATTATAAGCTGATGTTGGGAGTCAATTGACTTATTTGTGAAAAACCTTTCTATGGTTAATTATTGATTCTATTTCTTTTCGTTGGTTCACTAATTTTTTTTCACTTTCAAGTCTGTTGGGTTTTGTTTACTTGTTTGTTTACAAGGAATATTAATGTATATGAATAATACAACTTAAAACTACATTTTGCTTTTTGAGGCCAAGGTGTGCTTTGCATCTGAAACCATGAAAAATACATAGAAAGAAAGGAATATTTTGTAGTCAATATGAACTATTTAATTTCCTGTTTAGCAACAGGCACCAGAAAAGTTTCTTAGAGGGATTCTTTGACCTTCAGGTCCAGTGGCTAATAAGCCTCACTATGACACTGAACCCTGAAATGTTTGTTTGAGTGAAGTGAGAATCACAGTTGCCATATAAGCATGAACATTTTGTTAATGCTTTCTATTAGTAGAATGTTTTTAAAGATGATCTTCAGCTCTGTTTATATTCTATCACCTTACCCTTAACTGAGAGGCAGATTCCAAACAAACGTTGAACCAGTCCATAGCTCTCTTCAAGAATTGGAAATGGATACAGTGAATGAGAATCAATAAGCCTGACAATTTCTGGCCCTGAAAGATTTATGGACACTTATTGCCTGAAGCTCCTAGAGTGTCCATGATTTCTGCCTTTTCTATTTTGACTATGAAACACTGATGAAAGAAAACAAAGAGGACACCAAAAAAAAAAAAATATACAGAAAGATGTTCCATGTGCATGGATTGGAAGAATCAATATTGTTGAAATGTCCATACTACTCAAAGCAGTCACAGACTCAATGCAACCCCTATCAAAATATCAATGACATTCTCCACAGAAATACAAAAAAAAAAAAAAATCCTAAAGCTTATATGAAACCCCTAAAGTTCCAGAATAGCTAAAGGTGTCCTAACCAGGAAGAACAAAACTAGAGGAATCACACTGCCTGACTTCAAATTATACTACAGAGCTATAGTAACCAAAACAGCACAGCACTGGCATAAAAACAGACACAGAACAATGGAACAGAATAGAAAACCCAGAAACAAATCCATACATTTACAGTGAACTCATTTTTGACAAAGGTGCCAAGAACATACACTGGGAAAAATAGTCTCTTCAGTAAACAGTGCTGGGAAAACTGGATATCCATATGCAGAAGAGTGAAACGAGACCCCTGTCTCTCACCATATACAAAAACAAAATCAAAATGAATTAAAGACTTAAATCTAAGACCTCAAACTATGAAACTACTACAAGAAAACATTGGAGAAACTCTCCAATACATTGGTCTGGGCAAAAATCTCTTGAGTAATACCCAACAAAAATAGGCAATTAAAGAAAAAATGGACAAATGGGATCATGTTGAGTTAAAAAGCTTCTGCACAACAAAGGAAACAATCAACAAAGTGAAGAGAGAGCCCACAGAATAAGAGAAAATATTTGCAAACTAACCTGACAAAGGATTAAGCCAGAATATATAAGGAGGAGCTTAAACAACCCTATAGGAAAAAGTCTAACAATCCAATTTAAAAATGGGCAAATCTCACCTATTAACAATGGCGAAAGGAAAGACAAGTCAAAATTATTGAGAAGACAAAAATCTGTACCAGAATAAAAAGTCAAATGTGGCCCAATTGTGAATAGTTGATAAAGCATGGGAAAATAGAATTTGTTTACTTGGATGCTTGATTCTTCTTCAGCTGACAAGATCTTTGGAATTTACCATTACATTTGCTTTCCTATACATTTTTAATGCTATTTTTTCTACATTGATTAATATTTAGAATAAACTTATGGGCTAAAAAGATTTTTATACTTCAGAAGCAAATGAAAATGTTATAAATCATGACAATTTATGAGTTCACCTGACAGAAAAACGACAAAGAAAATAGTCATCAGAGATTTTAAAAAGTGAAAATTAAAATGTATTTATTCTAAATAGATATTAAGGAATCTTATAATTCACTCATCTTATAAAGTCAATCAACTGAAACTTAAGGATGTATTTAATTTCAAGTTATATTACCTATAGGAGAACCACACATACACACATACACACATATACATATATACAACTTAATATTTTTAATGGGAAGGTAATTGGGAAGGGGGATGAGAAGTAGTGGAAGGGCAGTAAATTGCTTTGAACAACGGAGAATCCCTAGGTATTATCTAAAATAGTTTAAAATGTTTACTTTCAGAAAAAAAGAACTAGGGATAGCGGATGTTGCAGATATGGGTCTTTGGTTTTATGTCTTTTTGTGTGCTCCTTGCTATTTTCCCGCTGTATATGAACTGGTTTGTATTAGTCAAACATTAATCTTTGAATTAAAGATAGCAAGAGGAATAAAGGTGAATAATATTATGGAATGGAATGGAATTAGCTTAGTAAAACATAAGACTATTAGAAATTTTCTAGGTTAACATCTTTTTAATTTCTGAGGTAACTTTTTTTTCTCTGTGGATAATTTTTTTTCTGAAATTTTTCCTTTCCCACTCCTGAAGTATGCAATGATCAATGCCACATGCATACAATAGACCAAGACAATATTGATTCTTCCATTCCATGAACATGGAATTTTTTTCATTTTGGGGGGTCCTTTTCAATTTCTTTCATCAGTGTTTTATAGTTTTCATTATAGAGATCTTTAGCTTCTTTATTAAAGTTAATATCTAGGCATTTAATTTTATCTGTGACTATAGTAAATGGAATTATGTTTTTCAGGTTGTTCACAGTTGGTATGTACTCTAGGGTTTCTTATGAATACAAAATAAAATTATATAGCACAAACCTTACATACAGCAAAACAATAATGTAGCCAACATCTACATGTGTTTTTTAACAGTGTTATTGAGGTATAAATTATACTAAAATAAAATTCATCCCTTTTAAGTACACAGTAAGGTGATTTTTGGCAAATGTCCACAGTCATGTTACCACCATTACAATAAGAATATAAAGCATTTCCATCACCACAGAAAGTTTTCTTGTGCCCTTTTGCAGCCAATATCCTCAATCATTGGCCCCAGGCATTGATAATTTGCTTTCTGTCAACACATTTCACCTTTCGTAGACTTTCGCAGAAATTAAATCAGAGCGTAGGAATACAGACTTTGCATCTGGCTTCTTTCGCTTAACATAACATATTTGAGATTCATTCATATTTTGCATGTATCCATAGTTTGTTCTATTTTGTTTTAAGTAGTCCCCTATTGTATAGATATACTGCAATGTGTTTATCCATTGAGTAGTTCATGGACATTTTGGTTGTTCCGTTGTGGAGTTATTTAATTTGTTGTGAATATTTAGGTAAAGGCCTTTGTGTAGATATATACTTTTATTTTTCTTGGATAGAAATACAGGAGTACAACTGCTGAGTCTTATATGATAATAGTATGTTCAACTTCATAGAAAAAGATAAAACACTGCCAGCTGGTTTATCAAAGTGGCCCTACCAACACTGGCATTTTCAATCTTTTTATGTTAGTCATTCTAGTGAGTAAATAGTGCTATCTCATTTGTGTTCCTCTGACTACTAATGATGTTGAACACATTTTCATAAACTTGTTTTCCATTCTCATATCTTCTTTTACAAAGTATCTGTCCAAATAATTTGCTTGCTTTTTTATTGACGAAGAAGACAACTTACTGTTATGTTATTGGACTCCTTACATATTCTAAATACAATTTTTTGTTAAATGACATGTTGCAAATATTTTCATCCAAACTTAAACTACAATTTAAGTTTTCATTTTCTTAACTTTGAATATATTTTCTACGCTATTGATAAAATTTGTGGCCATTAATTCTTCAACTATTTTTCTGCCCTTTCTTTTGATCCTCCCTTTTTCTGAATCATTATATGTATGCTGGGTCATTTTATATTGTTGCACTGGTTTCTGAGACTGTTTTATTGTCTTTAATATTTTCTCTCTTTTTTTCTGAATGGAATACTTTCTACTAATCTACATTTAAATTCAGTTATTCTTTTCCAGTTTTCTCACATTTGCAGTTGAACCTATTTAGTAATTTTTTTTCATTTTGGTGATTTATATAATTTCCCCTTTGTTCCGTTTTTTATAATTTACATTGCTCCATTGATATTCTCTATCTGTTCACTTGTTAATAATACCAATATTCAAGCCAACTCAGTGTCAATTTCTACTGAATGTCTTTTTCTTCAATATGAACCACACTCTTTCCTGTATCTTTTTATACTAGAATTTTGTGTATTAACTTCTGTGGCAGACTTTTATAATGACCTCCCTCACAAGGATATAGTCACCTCTTAATCCACAGAACTTATGAGTGTGAGATTATATGAAAATATACACAATTAATCTAAGGATCTTGAGAGGAGAGTTATCCTGGATTATCTGGTTGGGCCCCAAATTCAATCACATGTATCCTTGTAAAAGATAAGCAGAGGGAGACTCAACAGGAGACCAAAGAGGGAAGACAGTAATGTGACAGTGGAATCAGAGAAAGGTATTGCAAGATGCTATACTGCTGGGTTTGCAGATGGAGGAAGGGGACCCGAGCCAAGAAATGTAACTCCAGATGCTGGAAGAGGCAAGGAATAGACATTCCCCTCAAGCCTCTTGAGGGAGTATGGCACTGCCAACACCTCAATTTCTGCCCAATGAAACTGATGTTGAATTTATGGCCTTTAGAATCGTGAAAGAATAAGTGTTGGGTTTTGTAAGCCACAAAGCTGGTTTTTAATTTGTTAAAGCAGCCACGAGAAACTAGTGTAACTTCTCTTTGATTTTCCTTTTTCAGCTTAACTGAAGTATATCACTGACAAATAAAAATTCTATGTATTCATGGTTGACATGGTTTGGCTCTGGGTCCCCACTCAAATCTCATGTCAAATTGTAATCCCCATGTGTCAGGAGAGAAGCCTGGTGTGAGGTGGTTGAATCATGGGGACATACTTCTCCCTTGCTGCTCTCCTGATAGAGTTCTCATGAGATCTGGTTGTTTGAAAGTGCAAAGCAGTCCTCCCTCCCAACTCTCTATCTCTTCTGCTCCATCACAGTAGGTGTCTGCTTCTCCTTTACCTTCCACCATGATCCTAAGTTCCTGAGGCCTCCTAGTCATGCTTCCTGTTAAGCCTATGATACTGTGGGTCAATGAAACCTCTTTTCTTCATAAATTACCCAGTCTCAGGTAGTTATTTGTAGCAGTATGAAAATGACTTAATACAGAAAATTGGTGCCAGAGAAGTGGGATATTGCTATAAATATGAAAATGTGGAAGCAGCTTTGGAGCTGGGTAATGGGAAGAGTTTGGAACAGTTTGGAAGGGCTCAGAAGAAGACAGGAAGACATAGGAAAGTTTGAAATTTCACAGATTTGTAGAATGGTTGTGATCAAAATGTTGATAGTGATATAGACAATGAAGTCCAGGTTGAGGTGGTCTCAGATGGAGATAAGGAACTTATTGGGAACTGCAGTAAAGGTCACTCCTGCTATGTTTACCAAAGAGACTGAAGGCATTGCGCCCCTGCTCTAGAGATCTGTGGAGCATTGAACTCGAGAGAGATGATTCAGTGAATCTGGCAGAAATTTCTAAGCAGCAAAGCATTCAAGATGTGCCCCAGATGCTTCTAAAAGCCTACAGTCATTTGCATAAACAAAGAAATGACCTGAAACTAAAACTTGTATTTCAAAGGGAAGCAGAGCATAAAAGTTTGGAAAATTTGTAGCTTGACCACGCAGTAGAGAAGAAAAACCCATTTTCTAGGGAGGAATTCTAGGCTGCAGAAATTTGCGTAAGGAAAGAAGAGCCAAATGTTAACAGCCAAGACAGTAGAGAAAATGCCTCCAGGGCATTTCAGAGACCTTCCTGGCAGCCCCTGCCATCACAGACCTAGAGGCCTCGGAAGGAAAAATGGTTTCATGGGCCAGACCCAGGGCCCTCTGTTCTGCGCAGCCTCAGGACGTGGTGTCCTGCATCCCAGCCACTTCAGCTCCAGCCATGGCTAAAAGGGGCCAAGGTCCAGCCCAGGCTGTTGCTTCAGAGAGTGTGAGCCCCATGCCTTGGCAGCTTCCACATGGTGTTGGACCTGTGGGTGTGCAGAAGGCAAGAGTTGAGGTTTAGGAACCTGTGCCACAATTTCAGAGGATTTATGGAAATGCCTGGATGTTCAGGCAGAAGTCTGCTGCAGGGGCAGAGCCCCCATGGAGAACCTCTACTAGGGCAGTGCAGAGGGGAAATGTGGGGTTGCAGCCCCCACACAGAGTCCCCACTGGGGCACTGTCTAGTGCAGATGTAAGAGGAGTGCTACCATCCTCCAGACCTCAGAATGGTGGATCCATTGACAGCTTGCCCCGTGTGCCTGAAAACACCGCAGGCACTCAATGCTAGCCTGTGAAAGCAGCCATGGGGGTTGTATCCTGCAAAGCCATAGGGGCAGAACTACACAAGGCTGTGGGAGCTCACCCCTAGTATCAGTGTGGCCTGGATGTGAGATATGGAGTCAAAGGAGATCATTTTGGAGCTTTCGGATTTAATGACTTCCCTGCTGGGTTTCAGACTTGCATGGGTCCCATAGCCCCTTTGTTTGGGCCAATTTCTCCCTTTTGGAATGGAAGTATTTACCCAATGCCTGTACCCTTATTTTATCTTGAAGTAACTAACTTGTTTTTGATTTTACAAGCTCATAGGTAGAAGGGACTTGTCTTATAAGTAGAGCACAAAAGTTTGGAAAATTTGCAGCTTGACCATGCAGTAGAAAAGAAAAACCCATTTTCTGGGGATGAATTCAAGGCTGCAGAAATTTGAATAAGTAAAGAAGAGCCAGGTGATCATAGCCAAGACAATGGGGAAAATGCCTCCACAGCATTTCAGAGACCTTCATGCCAGCCTCTCCCCTCAGATGAGCCTTTGGACTTAGATTTTTGAGCTAGTGCTAAAATGAGTTAAGACTTTGGGGGACTATTGGGGAGGCATAACTGGTTTTCATATGTGAGAAGAACATAAGATTTGGGAGGGATTTAGATTTCCCAAATCTCCTTGGGGAAAAAAACACTGAAAATAAATACAATGTTAGATAAGTAATACAGGTTTGTTCTTACTTTAACTGACTCTCCTTTTTATCCTCATGCCCAAACATAGCCAGATGTCAGCAATGAGGGTTAGTTACCACCTTCTTGAAGCATCTTTAGGATTTTTCAGTTTATTTCTTATTCATTTACATATGGTCATATCAACACAATAAATGTTACAGTATTTAGACCACAGTTCTGTTACTCTAGGTGGCAGCTAAACCTTTGGGCTTGGTAAGTTGTTTTTGTTTAGTTGGATCCTGTTTTTACTGGAATAAGATGATAAAAATAAAAATCTAATAACAGATTCATGTGGAATGATATTATTGCTTATGATGTGCTGACAAATCTTGTGTCAAATAACAAAGAGGTTAAAGCAAGCTTTCTTGCCCTATCCCTATTACGATCAGACAGACTTCATTACGACAAACAGAAGAAAACTTTTATTGTTTTACAGATCTGAAACCCATAAAAATAATGAGGTGAGGATGCAGAATTGGGCAGGGGATATTTCAGCTCAACATGCAGATCTAATAAAGACTCAGTTGACCCAGTAGGGAACTTGGGGAAAAAAGATTATGGAATATCTGTTCAATGCTCCACACTGGACAAAAAAGACCAAAACTTAATACCTCTCTGGTGCTCAAATGTTTCTTGGGAGCTGGTCTTGCTGAGTTCTAGTGTACATCTCTTCCCAAGGAAAAGCTCAGAAGAGGAAGCCTATTGGGATGAGTAGCCCTTGTCACTGCAGGTGGTCTCTGGATTACAATTGGTCTCACAGTCTTTCTCCTCTATGCATTCTAAATCTCCCTACCCTTCAGCTATTACCCCAGCTGGTCTTGATAGTTTAGTATGTGGTATAGCCCAAACTCTTACTGAAGATGTATCTGAGACCCTGATAATCATATCCTTCTTAGGTTGGTGTTGTAGTGTTTGTACACTCAGAGTTGCAATTAGGCAAGGGGATACACAAGGTGCCCAAGTGGATCACCTGACTTACACATATATTCTCTCTTGATCACTTTATGTAACAACAACCCTATATGTACCTGAGGATCAGAGTGAAGTACTGTCAAAAATGTGACTCTTTGTCTTGCTTGCTAGTCTCTGGATATGAGGAATCCACAGTGTCCAAGGAGGAACCATATCTCATATTTCCATAGAACCCTTGAAGTACCCCTTTGCTACAGGGTGTTCTCTTTGGAGTCCAGGACCGCTAACCTTACAGAGCTCAGAGTTGTGGGGTCAAGAAGCTCAACTCCACCAGTAAGTCATTGAGAATTATAGTAAGAGGGGTCACTTCTGCTTCTACCATATGGTTTCTGGACTGAGGTATTCTCCCTATTAAGAAGGTCTCTGATTCAGTGTATATAATGCTTCCTGAAAGTCAGCAGCACATCCTCAAAGAGTACTGCCTCTGGATTAGTAGTACGTATGTTGTTTCTTCATCATGCCATTGCACTGCTCCTTCAGACCAGATGGTTCTGGGTGATGCAAGTATATGATATGACCAGAGGATCCCATGGTCATTGACTCACTCCAGCATGTTCTTTACCACGAAGAGGGCCTCCTGACTGGATGTTATTATATTGTTGATGTTCTATAACTAAGGTTCATGGTTCAGGCATTCTTGAACTAGTGGTGCTAGGTGAAATTCTGCAGGCAGGAAAGGCAAATCTGTATCCAGAATATGTTCCTGTATCTATGAGAATGAAACACTAACCCTACCGTGACAGAAGATGCTTATCACTTTGACACTGTTTTTTAATTGTTAAACGTCCTCAGCTTTTAAAAAATTTCCTTTTGGGCCAGGCGCAGTGGCTCGCGCCTGTAATCCCAGCACTTTGGGAGGCCGAGGCGGGCAGATCACGAGGTCAGGAGATCGAGACCATCCTGGCTAACACAGTGAAACCCTGTATCTACTAAAAATACAAAAAATTAGCTGGGCGTGGTTGTGGACACCTGTAGTCCTAGCTACTCCAGAGGCTGAGGCAGGAGAATGGCATGAACCCAGGAGACGGAGCTTGCAGTGAGCCAAGATGGCACCACTGCACTCCAGCCTGGGCAACAGAGCGAGACTCTGTCTCAAAAAAAAAAGAAAAATTCCTTTTGTAGAGCAGTACAATGTAATAACAGCCAGACATTTTATTTTACTTGTATTAATATCCCCCCTTATCTTTTACTTCTCAATGCCTGCGAAAGATAAAGGAGAAGGAATCAGGGTTGGAGAACTGGAAAAGTCTTGGCCAACCAAACAGGCAACTCTGCAGCAAAGATTTCCCATTAGAAGAGTCAAATGCTGGGAAGAAATTGCAAACCCTACTATTCTCACTGTGCTCAAACATCGACTAGGAACTTCCACAAAGAGTGTGGCCTTGGCTTGAATACTGCAGCAGCAGATTATGTATGTGCTGCACTTGGAGTTTTGAACTTCTCACAGCTGACAACAAATTCTTTCTTCAAGGGAGACCTGAGCAGTCCTCCATATCTGCCAAATTACTGCATAGAAAAAAAAAAAAAAAAAGGAGCCCTCCATTCATATAAGGAGCAGAATGAACTAGCAGAGAGAGCTTTGGTATTAGGCAAATCAGATTGCAAATACTTCTAGCATATAGTTGCTCTTACATTGGTATGTTACCTAATGTTTCAGAGTATTACCTTCCTTGTCTATAATGGGAAAATAGTAATAATTATCTTATGGTTATTTGTTGAATACATGGGTAAAGTGAGTATGAGGATTAAATGCAATAACACTTGGGAATAGCCTAATAGAGTGGTTAGCACATAATGGATATTCAATAGATATATTAAAGTAATAAACTGCCCTAATTTCTTATTTGCAAAAGTTAAGAGACTCTGGTCACTACTTTTGACGGAATATCTTAAATAATTCATTTTTTTCCTAGACATTTTATGTACAATAATGGGAATGTGACACACATATTACCCCTTCTGCCTGAAGTGACTTTACTTTCCCTCTTTGTCACTCTGCAAGGTCCATTGTCCATTCTGAAGCATTAAATAACTAGTATAATAGGTTATGAGGGAAATTCCTGGCATCTTAATTTAAGTATATTCCTTTGGCTGCAAGTCAGTATCTTAATGTTAGGATTTCTGGCATCAGAACAACCTCTTGTAATTCTTTCTGGAAGAATTTTCTTGGTTAAGCAATGCTAATGAAATCCTGCTCAAACCAGCTCTATTCTCTGGCAATTTCCCATCTATGTACCCACTAATATATACTTGGAAGATTCTCATTCCTCATTGATTTATTGACGTAAAATCATTTTGGTTCACTATTACAATTTTCATTTCATCTACAATTGACCCATTAAATTTATTATTCCAATTATTCTTTACTCCTGGCACCTTATGTTATTATAACTGTTATTTTATACCATTATTAACACCTAAATCTATGATATTGAAAAGGGTAATAAATTTACAGTAGTTACTTCCACAACACCTTAGTTTGGCACATATTATTGTTTACAACTTTATGTTACTACAGTAATCTTGCTGTATAAGCATCTGTGTACAAGGTCTTTATTTTTTACAGAAACATTGAAATATTTATTTGGATTTTTTCAGAGTTAGATTGCTGGGTCAGAAACTATTATTATTTTAAAGACATTTATTATCAAACCAGTATCAAAAATATTACTTTGGTTGACTCTGATACCAGCAACGGATACATGTATATGTTTCCCTGAAATGCTATGAATACTCTGTTTTTCTGAGGCATGAAGAGGTAAGCAGCAACACAAAGTCTAGCATCGATGCCTCTTCTTTTTTTATCTAGTGCTTTCAGCACAACCTATCATATAAGCAAAAAGTATACATTAATCTAGTAGATGCACCTGCCTATTTCATCTTGTGGTTTAACTTCCAATAACATTTCCTAAAAATATACAATGTCTTAGCACTAATTATAATTTTATAATTAATTTATCCTTAATTTTCTGAATAAAGTAATTTTCAGGCACATCTTTACATGGATTCAGTTTGTAGTTGTGGCTAATTGCATGGGCTCTGACCAGACTGAATCTCAAGTATCCTACTTAGTAGATGTGTGACAGGCACACAGGTTACTCAATCTTTCTGCACTTCAGTTTTCTTCCTATGTAATGGGTTTGACAGTGGCATAGAATTTAGCGTATTATGACACATAAATGAGTTAATATAAAGAAAGCGCTTAAAAAGTATCTAATATACAGTAAACTACCAATAAATTCTAGCTATACTTTGGAGCTCTGTAAATACGTAGCAGGGAGATACATATTCAAGAGGCTTTGTTTAAAATGATTGATTGATTAGGCCATCTATGTTTTAATATATGTTCTACACTACGTAGATCAGGGAAGACAAATATATTTCACGTCCCATTGTCATTTGACTGGTAATGGCAGGGCATCCTGGAACACTGCGCTGAAAAGGATTGTGTGTCCACACCTATAAGTCACGTTTGATTAGTAGTGGCAGCCTCAGGTGCAGGAAAAAAAAAAAAAAAATGCAAGTGTGCATATCAGATATTTGGTATATTGGCTGTAAACTAAATATAATCAATCAAATATTTACATCTAAGTTATTTCATTGGCTCTCTGTATAGAAACAGAATAAAGATCATTTTATTGGCTCTGTATAGACAAAAATTAATAATAATTTAGCATCTACCAACTATTGCAGAGAAGACCTGAGTCAGGTATTGAATTTGCAGTGAAGATGTCTGTCTTTCAGTATATTACTTTGATTATACAGGTATTTTTGTTATGGAAGAGCACACTTTCAACTATTTGTCTTCAACTACAAAAAGCAAAAAAAGATACTCTAGCTGTAAAAGATTTAAGCTCATCAAATAAGTAGATATATATGGCTTTTTAATAATCTTTGCTTCCTACCTGGTAAGTTATGTTGTTATAGAATGAAAAATCAGTTCCCCAATGTGCTCCCATCTGTTTCTTTGACTAGCCAAAGAGAAGCTCACATGGAGAAACCAAGTCTTATTTATCTTTGTATTCCCAGTGCTTGGTATAGAGTTGATGTTCAGTAAATGTTTGTTGAACAAATGAATATCTTCTATGCCGCAGGGACAGTGGTTGTAGGATGCAGGATGAATGAGATGATCCTGATGACAGCTGATGCTTTCATCGCCCCAACACAACAGCACTCCCAGTAGCTGTCATGGCTGATGGGGATTTTTCAGGCTCCACATGCAGAAGTGCATAAAAGTATAATGGCTAGATAATGCCTTAGCTCATTTGCAAAAAAATCGGCCCTAGCCCTTGTGACCTCGGGCAAGAATTTTAGGAAAATGTCCTTTTGTCCTTATCAGTGAAACTCTTAAAATATTCTTGCTAAGATTTTCAAATTACTTGCAATTTTCCAGATCTAGTGGGTGCTCTCCTTTCATTTTTACTTTAAGAGAGTAAAGTGAAGTCTGAAGTCTGAAGTCCCTGACAGTAATATTGCTTCCTGCTGTTGAAAATACTTTTTCTTCCAGGGCTTCCATCACACGATACTACATAATGTTTTTTCTCTTTCACTGTGTTTTTTTCTGGTCTTCTCTCTTCATCATTCAACATGTTGCTTTTCCTTATGGGTCTGTTATTGGTTTTCCTCTCTTTTCCACATACACACTCTTGTTTTGAAATCATCTGCTCATATAAATTCAACTGTCATCTCTATCACTTACATGTTGGTATTTTCCTAAGTGGCATTTTACATTCTAATGCTTGAACTTCAGATTTTTTAAAAATGTTTTAATTTATTTTTATTAAAATATTTTTTGAGGCAGGGTCTCACTCTATTGCCCAGGCTAGAGTGCAGTGGTATGATCATAGCTCACTGCGGCCTCAATCTCCTGGGCTTAAGTGATCACCCTGCCTCAACCTCCTGAGTAGCTGAGACTACAGGCACTTGCTACCATCTTAATACTTTTTTGGAGAGATGGGGTCTTTCTATGTCGCCCATTGGTTCCCAAACGCCAGCCCTCAAGTGACTCTCCTGCCTTAGGCTCCCAAAGTGCTGGGAGTACAGGCATGAACCACTGTGTTCAGCCCCCTTTTGATTTTAAATTTTTTTTTAATTATAATTTAAGTTCTAGGGAACATAGCACAACGCAAGTAAGGTTTTTTTACATGTATACATAAAGCCGTTGGTGTGCTGCACCCATTAATTTGTCATTTACATTAGGTATATCTCCCACGCTATCCCTACCCCCTACCCCCTCCCCACAATAGGACCTGGTGTGTGATGCTCCCTTTCCTGTGTCCAAGTGTTCTCATTGTTCAATTCCCACCTATGAGTGAGAACATGCAGTATTTGGTTTTCTGTTCTTGCGATAGTTTGCTGAGAATGATGGTTTCCAGCTGCATCCATGTCCCTACAAAGGACACAAACTCATCCTTTTTTATGGCTGCATAGTATTCCATGGTGTATATGTGCCACATTTTCTTAATCCAGTCTGTCACTGATGGACATTTGGGTTGGTTCCAAGTCTTTGCTATTGTGAATAGTGCCGCAATAAACATACGTGTGCATGTGTCTTTATAGCAGCATGATTTATAATCCTTTGGGTATATCCCCAATAATGGGATGGCTGGGTCAAATGGTATTTCTAGTTCTAGATCCTTGAGGAATCGCCAGACTGTTTTCCACAATGGTTGAACTAGGTTACAGTCCCACCAACAGTGTAAAAGTGTTCATATTTCTCCACATCCTTTCCAGCACCTGTTGTTTCCTGATTTTTTAATGATTGCCATTCTAACTGGTGTGAGATGGTATCTCATTGTGGTTTTGATTTGCATTTCTCTGATGGCGAGTGATGGTGAGCATTTTTTCATGTGTCTGTTGGCTACATAAATGTCTTCTTTTGAGAAATGTCTGTTCATATCCTTTGCCCACTTTTTGTTGTTTGTTTTTTTCTTGTAAATTTGATTGAGTTCTTTATAGGTTCTGGATATTAGCCCTTTGTCAGATGAGTAGATTGCAAAAATTTTCTCCCATTTTGTAGGTTGCCTGTTCACTCTGATGGTAGTTTCTTTTGCTGTGCAGAAGCTCTTTAGTTTAATGAGATCCCATTTGTCAATTTTGGCTTTTGCTGCCGTTGCTTTTGGTGTTTTAGACATGAAGTCCTTGCCCATGCCTATGTCCTGAATGGTATTACCTAGGTTTTCTTCTAGGGTTTTTATGGTTTTAGGTCTAACATTTAAGTCTCTAATCCATCTTGAATTAATTTTTGTATAAGGAGTAAGGAAGGAATCCAGTTTCAGCTTTCTACTTATGGCTAGCCAATTTTCCCAGCACCATTTATTAAATAGGGAATCCTTTCCCCATTTCTTATTTTTCTGAGGTTTGTCAAAGATCAGATGGCTGTAGATGTGTGGTATTATTTCTGAGGGCTCTGTTCTGTTCCATTGGTCTATATCTCTGTTTTGGTACCAGTACCATGCTGTAACCTTGCAGTATAGTTTGAAGTCAGGTAGCGTGATGCCTCCAGCTTTGTTCTTTTGGTTTAGGACTGTCTTGGCAATGCGGGCTCTTTTTTGGTTCCACATGAACTTTAAAGTAGTTTTTTCCAATTCTGTGAAGAAAGTCATTGGTAGCTTAATGGGGATGCATTGAATCTATAAATTACCTTGGGCAATATGGCCATTTTTATGATACTGATTCTTCCTATCCATGAGCATGGTATGTTCTTCCATTTGTTTGTGTCCTCTTTGATTGCACTGAGCAGTGGTTTGTAGTTCTCCTTGAAGAGGTCCTTTAAAGTTCCCCAGGACATCTTTTCCTAGATTACTTTCAGTCCCGTCAATTTTAAAATATCTAAAATCCTATTACTTACTCTGCCAGAAGTCTGCTTATACCTCTTTATTTCTTCTACAAATGAATGATATATTTTTTAAGTTTCAAAGTCTAGAAAACTCTGAGAAAGCCTATGAAGGTGTTCTTTTCTTCCTCAGCCAATAAGCTTAGTTATTTATAGTACTTCAAAAATATATCCTTTTGAATCTAACTTTTCCAATATTATATCCACCCTTTCTTTTCTTTTCCCACCATAACTGTCCTGGATGAAGTCTTCATTGTTTCATTGTTATCTAGATTATTGTTATAGTGTCCTCAATTATTGCCCTGTTTATAAAGACTTCCCTCTATACTGATCCTAGAGTTATCTTTTCTAAAAAGTAAGGTGGTAACTATCTTTACTAAAAAATTTTTCCCCTAATTTCATATAGAAAATAACCCATTGCCCTTTGTTCACATGGAATTTTCTGATATTACTTACTATAATAATCAAAATATAGTTATGACTTTAAGTGGAAGTAGACTAAATGCTTCATTTAGAAGTGGAAATATTATCATAATGAATAAAAACACAAAATCTAGAAACAGAAGACACATCTAAAATGCAAAAAAAAAGTTTTAAAAAGCTTGAAAGTATAAGAATGGAAAAAATATACCACAGATAAAAGCAAAACAAGATTAAAAGGAAACAAAACAGAAGCAACACCAAAGAAATAAAACTTACGCTAAGTATGTTGTAAGAGCTCAATAAATATATATATTTAATTTTTTTACTTTAAGTTCCAGGATATACGGGCAGAACGTGCAGGTTTGTTACATACGTATGCATGTGCCATGGTGGTTTGCTGTACCTATCAACCTGTCACTTAGGTTTTAAGCCTCGCATGCATTAGTTATTTGTCCTGATTCTCCCCCTCCCCTCGCCCTCAGCCCCCAACCGGCCCCAGTATGTGTTGCTCCCCTCCTGCCGTGTCCATGTGTTCTCATTGTTCGACTCCCACTTATGAGTGAGAACATGCGATATTTGGCTTTATGTTCCTGTGTTAGTTTGCTGAGGATGATGCCTTCCAGTTTCATCCATGTCCCTGCAAAGGACATGATCTCATTCCTTTTTGTGGCTGCATAGTATTCCATGGTGTATATATACCACATTTTCTTTTTCCAGTCTATCATTGATGGGCATTTGGGTTGGTTCCGTGTCTTTCTATTGTGAATAGTGCTGCAATAAACATATCTGTGCATGTATCCTTATAATAGAACGATTTATATTACTTTGGGTATATACCTAGTAATGCAATTGCTGTGTCAAATGGTATTTCTGTTCTAGATCCCTGAGGAATCCCCACACTGTCTTGCACAGTGGTTGAACTAGTTTACATTCCCACCAACAATGTAAAAGCATTCCTATTTCTCCACAGCCTCGCCAGCATCTGTTGTTTCTTGATTTTTTAATAATCGCCATTCTGACTGGTATGAGACGGTATCTCATTGTGGTTTTGATTTGCATTTCTCTGAGGATCAATGAAGTTGAGCTTTTTTTCATATGATTGTTGGCCATGTAAATGTCTTATGTTGAGAAGTATCTGTTCGTATCTTTTGCCCACATTTTGATGGGGTTGTTTTTTCTTGTAACTTTGTTTAAGTTCCTTGTAGATTCTGGATATTAGAACTTCGTCAGATGGGTAGATTGCAAAAATTTTCTCCCAGTCTGTAGGTTGCCTGTTTGCTCTGATGGTAGTTTCTTTTGCAGTGCAGCAGCTCTTTAGTTTAATTTGATCCCATTTGTCAATTTTAGCTTTTGTTGCAATTGCTTTTGAAGATTTCATCATAAAATCTTTGCCCACGCCTATATCCTGAATGGTATTGCCTAGGTTTCCTTCTAAGATTTTTATGGTTTGGGGTTTTATGTTTAAGTCTTTAATCTATCTTGAGTTAATTTTTATATGAGGTATAAGGAAGGAGTCCAGTTTCAGCTTTGCATATGGCGAGCCAGTTTTCCCAAGACCATTTATTAAATAGGGAGGACTTTTCCCATTGCTTGTTTTTGTCAGGTTTGTCAAAGATCAGATGGTTGTAGATGTGTGTGGTCTTATTTCTGAGGTCTCTATTCTGTTCCATTGGTCTGTATGTCTGGTTTTTGTACCAGTACCATGCTATTTTGGTTACTACAGCCTTGCAGTACAGTTTGAAGTCAGGTGGCATGATGCCTCCAACTTTGTTCTTTTTGCTTAGGATTGTCTTGGCTATTTGAGTTCGTTTTGTGTTCCATATGAATTTTAAAGATTTTTTCTAGTTCTGTGAAGAATGTCAATGGTAGTTTGATGGGAATAGCTTTGAAGCTATAAATTACTTTGTGCAGTATGGCCGTTTCCATGATATTAATTCTTCCTATCCATGAGGATGGAATGTTTTTCCATTTATTTGTGTCCTCTCTTATTTCCTTGAGCAGTGGTTTGTATTTCTCCTTGAAGAGGTCCTTCATGTTTCTTGTTAGCTGTATTCCTAGCTATTTTATTCTCTTTGTAGCAGTTGTGAATGGGAGTTCATTCATTATTTGGCTCTCTGCTTGTCTATTGTTGGTGTATAGGTATGCTTGTGATTTTTGCACATTGATTTTGTATCCTGAGACTTTGTTGAAGTTGCTTATTAGCTTAAGGAGTTTTGAGGCTGAGACAATGGGGTTTTCTAAATATTAGGATCATGTCCTCTGCATACAGAGACAATTTGACTTCCTCTCTTCCCATTTGAATACCTTTATTTATTTCTCTTGCTGATTGTCCTGGCCAGAATTTCCAATATTATGTTGAACAGGAGTGGTGAGAGAGGGCATCCTTGTCTTGTGATGGTTTTCAAAGGGAATGCTTTCAGCTTTTGTCCATTCAGTATGATATTTGCTGTGGGTTTGTCATAAATAGATCTTATTATTTTGAGATATGTTCCATCAGTACCTAGTTTATTCAGAGTTTTTAGCATGAAGGGATATTGGATTTTATCAAAGGCCTTTTCTTCATCTATTGAGATAATCATGTGGTTTATGTCATTGGTTCTGTTTATGTGACAGATTACATTTATTGATTTGTGTATGTTGAAAGAGCCTTGCTTCCCAGGGATGAAACTGACTTGATCATGTTGGATAAGCTTTTTGATGTGCTGCTGGATTCAGTTTGCCAGTATTTTACTGAGGATTTTTGCATCAATGTTCATCAGGGATATTGGCCTGAAGTTTTCTTTTTTTGTTGTGTCTCTGTCAGGTTTTTGTATCAGGATGATTCTGGCCTCATAAAACGAGTGAGGGAGGAGTCCCTCCTTTTTGATTGTTTAGAGTAGTTTCTGAAGGAATGGTACTGGCTTCCTTTTGTACCTCTGGTAGAATTCGGCTGTGAATCCGTCTGGTCCTGGGCTTTTTTTGGTTGGTAGGCTATTTATTACTGCCTCAATTTCGGAACTTTTGTTGGTCTATTCAAGGATTTGACTTCTTCCTGGTTTGGAAGGTGTATGTGTCCAGTCTTGGGAGGGTGTACATGTCCAGGAATTTATCCATTTCTTCTAGATTTTCTAGTTTATTTACATAGGGGTGTTTATAGTATTCTCTGATGGTAGTTTGCATTTCTGTGGGGTCAGTGGTTATATCCCTTTTATCATTTTTATTGTGTCTATTTGATTCATCTCTCTTTTCTTATTAATCAAGCTAGCGGTCTATCTATTCTATTAATTTTTTCAAAAAACCAGGACCCGGATTGATTTTTTGAAGGGTTTTATGTGTTTCTATCCGCCTCAGTACCGCTTTGATCTTAGTTATTTCTTGTCTTCTTCTAGCTTTTGCATTTGTTTGCTCTTGCTTCTCTAGTTATTTCAATTGTGATGTTAGGGTGTTGACTTGAGATCTTTCTAGCTTTCTGATACGGGCATTTAGTGCTATAAATTTCCCTCTTAACACTGCTTTAGCCACATTCCAGAGATGCTGGTACGTTGTCTCTTTGTTCTTATTGGTTTCAAAGAACTTCTTGATTTCTGCCTTAATTTCATTATTTACCCATGAGTCATTCAGGAGCAGGTTGTTCAATTTCCATGTAGTTGTGTGGTTTTGACTGAGTTTCTTAATCCTGAGTTCTAATTTGATTGCACTGTGGTCTGAGAGACTGTTTGTTGTGATTTCAGTTCTTTTACAATAAATATTATTTTTTATTAAGAAAAGTATCCAAGGTTATATAGTTACAGGGACTGGATTTTAACCCAGGAAGTTTAAAGTCCGTATGCTCTAACGTGCTAAAATAAGCTGCACAGACACAGATAAAACATTGTAAACAAAAGAAAGGAATAAAAAGGAAAATATTGACAGATTTGAATACAGCAAAACATAAAATATCTGATTATCAAAAGATATCCTTACAAATGTTAAGAGAAAAGCTATACTTAACAAAATTTATCTTTAATCTCATCCTGTTGATAGACATAACTACCAGTTTAAAGATATTATAAATTAAGAAGAATGTGTTAAGTGACCCCAGCGGTGCAATCCAAAACATTCAAAGCTGCTAATGTTTGAAATCCATCTCTGCTTGCCTCCATAAGCCATACCACACATGGCCGGCTCTCCAACAATACCAAGGCAGACCTAATTTAGGAGGCAGAGTACTCCTTTGTCTGTGGACTTTGGTGCCAGATATCCTTTTATTGAACCTTTATTGAATTTCTTTAGATTGAATATCAGTCTAAGATGCTTCTACTCAAGTTACAGCATGGTCTAAAGGTTCTCCCAGATCTCCTTGACCCTTTCCTATTTCTTTTCACATAACCATTCCCCCTAATAAGACCCTGTCTGGGCTTCTGCTTCTTGGTGGACCCAGACTAACACATCGTACTTATAACACTCTGCATGGCTTAGCCTCCACCTACTTCTCCATTTTCACTTTATACCATACTTTCTCTGGTACTCTCTTCGCTAACACTGGTTTTCTATTATTTTGTCTTAAAATTAACTTCTCATCTTCTCCTAGTAAATACCTACAGATCCTTCAACTATTAGCTTAAGAATATCAATTCAGAGAAGATTTACTGCTATCATATGTTACAAATGTATCTTGTATCTATTATAGCACTGTTGCATTTGAAATTTTATACTTTATTTCATTATCATTTAATTAGTCTGTTCCAACTAGACTGCAAGCTAAACAAATAAGTGATTGCATAAATAAACAGCCAAGGGAATAGCCATTTCCTCACCATTGTATTCCCAGTATATTTTAAAGCCTCGGCATGCAATAAGTGTTCAATAAATCCATGCTGAATGAATTAATGAAAATCAGCAGTATAAAACCCCCTTTTTCACTGCTGGGAAATCAAACTGCAGTCTAGCAAAATATTTGTCTTCAAATGGTCTTCTCAATCCCCATTCCTCCCCTCCCCTCCCCTGGTTTATTAAACTCATGTATATCCTTTTAATCTCAGTACAAATAGCTCTTCCTCAAAAAAGCGTTTAATGAAGACCATCTCACCCCCCATCTGGTTGGAGGGCCCTCCATTATGCACTACTGTAGTCTTGAGAATCTCCCTTCATGTGGTTTGTTAAATTTTCAAAAATTTAACATTAGTTCACATAGGTATTTAATTGCATAATAATCAGTTTGACTTATTCAACTGTCTATCCCCTCCAACAGACTCTTAAGTTCCTTGAGGCCAGGGTCGTAATAAACATTATTTGAATGAATAAAAAAGGTTATCGCTTCAGTCAGCAGTACAGCTTTAGAAAGAAAAGTTTGACCATTAAAGGACAGAGTGGGCAACTGCTAGCCGAACACACCATTTGAACCAACCTTAGGGAACATAGACAGGTATGGCAGTTAGATCATTATTATGTTCATAAAGATAAAAAAGAATAAAACACATAGATAAGTTGTGACAAGTGAAGTGCAAAATGTTTCCCAGAAGTGTAATGCAAATATTAATCAAGCCTAGAAAAATAGTTTTTTGCCTATTAGATATGCTAACAGCCACCCCAGCCAGAGGCAAGTCCTATTTTGACATGGCATTGTGAGGAAGACTGGTCATTGAGCATCAGAGTCTTGACTATGAGTTCAGCTAGTTTATGTGTTTCTCTGCTGCAATACCTTCAGGAGTTATTTAAAGGATTACTTTTCCCAAAATGACAAATGACATGCATTAAATAAAATAATAATGATGATAACAATCAACACACCATTTATGGAGCGCCATGTGTTAGATTCAATAAAAATGTAACTACAATGCTTATTCAACCTTACCCACAAAGCAAGTACTTCCCTCTTCTTCATCCATGAGAGCCTACATTGCTTCCTAAGTTTGTGGGCATCATTGGACATTGTATATATGGTTGATGAGTTACTACACAGCTTAAGTCAGATGCCAATGTCTTAGGGTATAAGGAAGGATAAAGTCCTTGCTGGAAGTTCTCTAGGTCATTCAAGCTGCTGATGAATACAAGCCTACATCAAAAATTGACAGACCATATAGACAGCATCATAGACCCCAGGTATATGTACAGGGAAGGATAACTGCTCTACCCTGGAGGACTCAGCTACCCATATGTCCCACGGGTACTCAAAACCATACATAGGAGCCCTCTGCACTTCCTTTGCTATTTTAGTTTCATGCTAAGGACATGGAACATTTTTCTTCAATACTATGTATAGTTTATCTGCCTGTATATCTGCAGTCATTTTTGTCTCAGATCTTGCTATATTCCTAACATGCTGTCAATTTCGCTATTTCTAGGATCCCCCAGTTCACTTTCCCTTTTATCTTATCCCTCCCAATTCTAGCTTAGGGAAATATGTTTTAAGACTGGGGAAGTATTCATCAAAATCTCTTGGCATAATCTTTTTAATGAATTTAAGCTCTTAGATGTTTCCCTTTGAAATTATCAACTTTGGGTGCTGGTGGCATTCTTAGATAAATTTAGCTCTGTTGATTTTGATAACCAAATGCTAGGGAGCTTTAGGGGATGGCAAATGGCCATGGATTCTTTATTCCCCATTATCTTGGAAACTTTTAAGACAATTTTTCATTTATTTTTCTGCCTTTGTTTTGCTAACCACAGTTTCAAACTACCCTATTTCTCATTGTCACACCACATCTTTCTGACGCTATAAATATATGTGATCAACAGCACAACCATGAACTAGCCATTTGTCAAGTTAATAGTGCTTTTGCCTTGAAAAGAAGGGGAAATATTTCTTGTTCATTCTCTGTCCCCTTCACAGACCCCTTGAACTGTCCTAATCCCCTTTCTCTTGCCATTATTTCTATGAACAAGTAATCCAATATGCAAGATCATTCCTTTTGATTTTACTTTTTACTACTTTTACAGTGTGAAAATTGGAACATGACTCTTTAATAGCATATACCTCTTAGATTTTGACCTTTGGTTTCTCTGACCTCTAATTTTTATTTTAGAACTATTATTTTATTCAAGACTTTCCTTTGCCTGCATTAGCTATGCAGATCTTATTGTCGATGATGAATAAATATTGAGTATGTATTAAGAGACTAAAATGTATATCAGAAAACCTCATTAATTCTATGTGCACCCAGAATACATTTTCTTTTGCTTTCCATAATCGATATTTCTAGATATACTATGTGGATACTATAAAAAAAAGTTTGGAGTATGTGGTAGAATAATGGTTAAGATACTTAAGAACAAACCTTATAGCAATTTAGAATAATTCAATTCATACAGAATGCTAATTACAAATTATCTTTAGGGGCACCTGAGAAAGGAGAGTCAGATACTCTGAGGAACCAGATGCCACATCTAAGAAGGATATTCAGGGTTCAAAAGTCAAGCCAATATGTATCTGTCATCAGTTACTTCTGAAGAGTAAGCACTAGGACCCTAGCTGTATGCAAGGCAAGAGTTCAGGATCTTGGTGAACACAGGTGCCAGCTAAGAAGTCCAAACATTGATGAAAGAAAGAGAATTTTAATTATAAACAGGGCTTCACTGTTCAGAACTCTTTATATCTGGGTACTGGCTACATGGCATCAGGACAGCGTAGATGTGTAAAAGGCACAGACTTGGTTTGATACTAAAAGGATTGTAAATATTATCCCTTACATTCATATACAGACTACAGTTATAATAAATAACTTTGTTGGCTTGGGTTGGATTGTTATAGTCGAAGTAATTTAATTGAAATACATACGTAGACATACATATTCACACTTTGGAATTACCTGTATAACATAATACTATATTTGTGACATAGTTACTAACAATTTCTTTCAAAAAAAATGCTTTTCTACTGTTCCCATATGGCATTCCTCTCTCCCTACCCCTTTCCCAAGCACTTGTACCAGTTTAGTTACTGTCTGAGACTGCCCTTCCCAATCACGGATTCACTCTCTTCCCACCTCTCAGGGGTGGTTTGAATGGAATGTCCTGTGGGATGACCAAGGCTAGCAAAAGGAGAAGAGGAGATGTATGGAGGGCGTGATGGTTACTATTAAGTGTTAACTTGATAGGATCGAAGGATGTCAAGTATTGTTCCTGGGTGTGTCTGTGAGGGTATTACCAAAAGAGCTTAACATTTGAGTCATGGACTGGGGAGGCAGACCCACCCTCAATCTAGGTGGGTACTATCTAATCAGCTGCCAGCACGGCTAGAATAAAGCAGCTAGAAGTTGGAAAGAGCAGACTTGCTGAGTCTTCCAGCCTCCATCTCTCTCCTGTGCTGGATGCTTTCTGCCCTCGAACAACAGATTCCAAGTTCTTCAAATTTCGACTCTTGGACTTACATCAGTGATTTGCCGGGGCCTTCAGCCACAGACTGCAGGCTGCACTGTCAGCTTCCCTACTTTTGAGGTTTTGGGACTTGGACTGGTTTCCTTGCTCCTCAGCTTGCAGATGGCCTATTGTAGGACTTCACCTTGTGACTGTGTGAGTCAATTCTAATAAACTTCCCTTCGTATATACATGTATCCTATTAGTTCTGTCCCTTTAGAGAGTGCTGACTAATACAGATGGGAAAATTCCAAAGTCTGGGTAAGGAGGCAGGCAACCTCAGGCTGGTTTAATCTACAGATTCCAAGGCCCAGGGACTGTGTCATTCTTCAATGAGAAAAAAAAAAGGATGACACCTGTATGGGCATACACAAAGAGACAGGATACAGAGACTCCATGTGGGAAATAATAGTAAGGTGTGATGCCAAAAGTTGGAGCAATTTCTATTAGGGTTGGTCACTTGGATATTGAACTCAGACCAACAGGACATCGCAGGGGTTAACTCAGGGAACAGGATAAATACCCATTGGCCTATTCGGGAATATTTCATTCTCAACCAAATTAGAAGTAACAAGGAATCAGGGATAAGTTTAAGGCCAGTGCTCGATATCAGGCCAATAGTTCCTGAGTTACTGGGGCCATTGGGAGGATTATCTGAATTGACAGGGCATCTGGATTTTTTTCTAGAAGAGTACAGTATCTCTCATCTATGTCCCATTCCCAGTATTTATAAGTAAACAGTGTGTATCAGAATGGTCACTGGCTGGATTTTAAAGCCAATTTTCCTTCTGATTGATCAGTGTCCTGACTCTACCAGCTATCAAGTATTTGAATATCACCTATACCATGTGTTCTTTTCTATCAAAATTCCTTTAACACTGTGTTGTAATCCTACTCATGTTTGGTCTTTTCAAGAATGTGAACTCCTTCAGGGCCATGACAATATCTCGAATGATAATAGCTACAATCGCTTGGGTAACTACAATCGCATGAGTAACTAAATGGATGCCAAAAACATGCTGCACATTTTATATACATGAGTGCTCATTTCTGTATTAAATCTATGAGCATTATCATTTTTATCCTCATTTTATAGAAGATAAACAAGGATTAATAAAGCTTAAGTAACTTTCCCAAAACAACTAAATATTCCTGAATTCATATTTCTTATTCTTTCCATTAAACTGTGATGTATATTATATATTCTCACCATTTGAATGAATGGGAATCCATTATCTGCCATCGTTGCTGGCAAATTTATTAAATGAGCGAATTGACTGATTGATTCAACCAGTATTTACAGAGCATCTATGTGTCAGGCTATGTTCTAGGCATTGGTAAAACAGTGGTGAGCACAAAAGAACTTCCCATCCTTGCACAGTTTACTTCCTGTTAGAGGAAAGCAGACAATAAGCATAGATAGATACATAGATAGATAGATAGATAGATAGATAGATAGATAGACAGACAGATAGACAGATAGATGGACAGACAGACAGACAGACAGGTAGATAATGAATAAATACAATATATAAACAAGTAAAACAAAAACAAAATAATGACAACGTAAGTCCTATAAGCAATAAATCAAGTAAGGGATAGAGCATGACAGCATGACTCACGTACTATTTGGATAGAATGATCAGAGAAGATCTGTGCAGGCGACAATTGAGCAAAGACTTGAGTGAAACAAGAGAAATAACACAAAATATCTGTGGAAGGGCATTCCAGGGAAAGTGAGTGGGAAGTACAAAGGCCCCGAGTTTGTTAATGGAGTTTGTTATGCAAGCCAGTGTGACTGGAGTGCAATGAGTAGTAGCAAATAAAAATAAGGGCCAGAATGACAGCCGGGGACCAGGTGGTAGAGGACCATGTGGAAAAGGACTATGGCTTTTACTTTGGAGTGGCATGAGAAACTATTTTAAACAGTCTTAGGTTTTTAAAATATCCCTATGTCTGTTGTGTGGAAATAAACTTTCCTGGCTACTAGGGGAGGGATGAGGGAGGGATCCAGACAACAATTGATGCTAGCTTAGACTAGGGTAGTTGTAGTGAAGCTTCGTTTCTGGATATATAAGGAGCTGACATATTTGCTACTGGATTGGATGTGAATTGGAAGAGAAAGCGATGAGACATAAAAGATTTTAAGTTTGGGTCTGAGCAACTGGGAGAGGGGTGCATTCTTCTCCTAATCCATGTGATATAAGCCTTAACATGGCCTAAGTAGGTACTATACCTATCACCTAGATGTATCTACCCCTCAAAATACTCCTCAGGCTTTTATTTTGTCTTTAAGAAGAAAAATAAACTGTCCAGCTACGATCTTAGTATCTCCCTCATTTAAACCAATTTTTCTCCCGTGTTGACAGCACCTTAGTTAACAGTGCAACATTCACCTAGATACCCAAGGGAAATACCATGGCATTACTCTTGATTCTACCCATTTGTGTATCTCTCATTTCAACCGTGTACTAAATAAAGCCCACAATTTCTCCCTCCAAAAATTCCCCTCAAGTTCACTGAGTCTCTACTCAGAAATTAATTTAGACCACTCAGAATCATTACAGGAACCAGGCCCCACAGTTGGACCAATTTCACTTAAACTCATACCAGTTGAGCTGCTGAGGGCCCTGTCTGTCTTGCAGTCAGGGCTCTCTGGTCAGCCCTCATGGTTCAATTACATAAAACAGCAAATGGCATTTCCTGTTGTCCAAATTATTACATACCATACTCAAAACACTAATTTTTACATTACATCTTTTCCACTCTTTAAAGAGACCCCAACCAATAGTTACCTCAATCACATTTTAGCTAAAAAGGGGAAAAGGCACATGGTTACTCATGTGGTTGGTTTATGTGTTGTGGTTGTTAATAATCAAGGTCACCAAAGGCAAAATGGAAAAAATAACAGCTATGCAATCAAGAACAGAGAAAGAAGCAAGCCCAATATAGTTTCAAATAAACCTTAAAATTGGGCTTTGCAAATATTAACCAAATACGAGAACTACATGATGTGATTGTCTCTTTATTATATAAAGTGGACCAGAGAAAGCTTTGTGCAGCGTAGTAAGACTTCTGCATTCTGATTGAATAAAGGGCCACACAACGCAGAACTCATTTCTGTGTATGATTTCTCTTTAACTGTCTTGCCCCGTAACCCTCCCCCTCCCAGATATTTTAGTTGCAAATTGAGCTCTTTTCTAAAATTTATAAAAATAAAATATTAATAAACTTTCAACTACTGGAACTATAAAGAAAAAGCGTGACGTGCGGTATTAGTGGAAGGCTAAGTAAAGCTCGTTCCTCAGGCATCCATCATGGTGCTAGGCTTTTCACCAGCCTGAATGCAGAATTCTTAGATCATTTCAAACTTACAGTCTTGGCAATGACATGACAGCTAGTGCACGTGGCATATTAATTCAGCACACATCAATGCCAACTGTGTGCCCCATGGATCAACTCACCACCTTTCCTTCAACAAAGCAGCAGCTGTTTGGTTTTTAAATGTTTAGTTACAGGGGAAAGGGGTAATATTAGACATACTTATGGAAGCACAAAATCATGTGTATAAGCACAAACCGATGTGACCACTGTGATGGAATAAATATGCATAATCAAATCATTCCAAACAATTTTTTAACTCTTTCCTAGTTAACTTTTAGTCCTTACAGTTTGAAAATGTAATTATAAACAAAATCTCCTCCTAACCCAGAAACCTTCACAAAAGTGGAAAAGAAGCTATTTTTATTGCATAAGCATTAAATTAGAATGCTATGCATATCACACACATTTTGCTAAGAGATTACAAAAGCAGAAAGAAATCTTACCAAGCAGAAACAAATCATTACATACATGCTCTCAAGACAAACTATAACTAGTCCTCATGGAAGAGGACATGATGGAACAGTTTATCATGCAGAATTCATTCTAAATTCATTTGGTAATTGGGTGACCATCTTGTTAGCTAATTGACTTTATCCAAAGGAAAAATAAATTTCTAATATCTTTATCACAAGAGGTAGTTTTGCAACTTGGAGCAAGGCATCCACCAAAGTTAAGCTTCTCCCCTCCCACTGAAACTGGTAGATAGGGATGCTGTGTTCCTTAATGATTGCATCTCAAAGAAATCGTTCCCAGGTCCTGAAGAAAGAATTCCTGGACCATATAGCAGACAAAAGGCTAATTTAGCTTTTCATGACTTACAAAGAGACAGAGAAACAACTTGTAAGTTTTCTAAAGTAAATAAATACTCTAAGCAAAGGGAAGGAAGTCTCTTCCCTTATTATTTTCAACATGGAAAATTAAACATTTATTTTCTATCTGCCTTTAAACACAAAACCTAGTGCATAATAAGTGCACATTACACATTTATTGTTGATTCCTATTGACATGTAATGAGTCACTTCCAAACTGATGGAGAGAATATAAGTAAAAGAATCACAATAAATAGAACAAAATATAGACGATGAATGATATAGCAAGAAAGCACAGATTGTGATTGTCATTTACAATGAGATAATGAAGGACAAAGTGTGGGATTATGAACGGATTCGGTATGAGACTGACTTGTGCTGAAACCTCTTCAGTGTGACCTTCTATGTGTTGTTAAACCTTGTTCGCTCTGTCTCTTCACTTATAAAATGATTACTATCTATTTCATTTAATCCAAGAGGTATGTCATTGATTATCAGTGGCACCATTTTTATATATTATAAAAAGGAAAAATACCTGATATTATAATGTATGATGCCATTTATTGTGAGGCCTATGACAATCTTAATGACAGTAAAATGTGAGAAAGTTGGATGTCTCAGAACCAATGAAATATAACTGATAACAGCCTCATAGTGAAGTTTTGGAAATTAAATGTTACGATGTATGAAAAGAGTGTAGCAGGATACCTGGCACAAAATAGATGTTCAACATATGTTATCAATTATTGGTGATAACGATAAAAAATAGTTTGAACTTTTCTATTACAACAAAAATCGCCACACTGGTCGAATAAACCAGGGCCCAGGAAGAATTTGGTTCTTATAAAACATTCATTTGCAGTAACTTGACAAACAATGGTTAAGTCTCAAAAAACTTTAAAACATTTCTCATATATCTGTAATTATTTTCCCATTTTCATCCCTATTATTAATCGGTATGTTTTTGTCCTTGGTTAGAGAACTTAATGATGTATCTGTTTTGCTGTACTGTTTTTAATGGTAAGTTTCTGAATGTATGTATTGGTTCTGCTAAAGACTTTCATTTGTTGGCTGGTTAGTTGATTTTCCAATTCAATAATTCCTGATTTTAACTTTATTGGTTTCTTTTGCTTTTCTTGGCTTTGCATGTTTATCTATCAATTTATTTATTTACACAATTTTCTCTTTGAGTTGAAGATGTTTTACATGTTTCTGCCCTTAGTGAGATGTTGAAGGTGAAAAGATTTTCTCTCAACCTTGTTTTAGCCATACCTCATATGTATTAATATAGAGTATGTTTTTAAAATTTTTTTTTAGGTTTTCTTCAGTTTGGGTTTTAATTGTTTATTTGAATCTAGGTTTATTTTTTGAGAGAGTATGTGTGTAATTTTGAAGATACAGAGTTTTTTTAAAGTCATAGGATTTTTCCATTGTCCTTATTTAAAAAGGACAATAAGCTTATTGTCCCTAGAACATAGCGTATTCATTTCCTGTGCAGATTCTGATTTTTTATTATAGGAAACTCTTATTCCTATGGATTGCTGAATACTTTGTCTAAAATAAATTTAATAAACTCAACAAATAAAATAGATTCAATTGTTGAATGTTTTAGATTGCATTTTTCTGTCATTCATATCTACTATTTTCTCTAATCACTTTTGCATATTTTTTGTTGACATTTAATTAACATACTGCAAAATGCATAGATCTTAAGTCTTCACTTTGTTGACTTTGGCAAATGTATACACTATGTAACCATCACACAAAACCAGATACAGAATATTTCCATCACTCCAGAGATTTCCCTCCTGCTCTCATCTAGCCAAGTCTCCTCTTCCACCAGACAACCACTTCCCATTTTCTATTTTCAGAGTCGAATTACTTTGATATTTTTCATTGTTTGCATTTTATTTTGAATGATTGCTTTTCAAACCAGCCTCCTATATTCATGATTGGTATTTGTCCTCTATGAGTTCTGTTTTGGGCTGCCTCTAAACAATCTTTCATGTTGATAATAATTTTATTCTTATGCTGCATTTCTTTTGAGTTCCACCAGCTTATTTCTATCTACTGCTTGTGTTTTGATGTTTTAACTCCTTTTTGCTCTCTTTGTATCTCTTCTTCTGAAATTTTGTCACAAATCTTTGCTTTCCTTAATTTATTTCAAAGCAAGGAGACTTTTTATCAAAATTTTTCAGCTTCCCAAAGAAATTCTTCTTTCCATGTAAATTTTTATTTGTCCTTCATTTATGTTTCCTTTCTTTTTTCTAATATCTATCCATACTTCCTATTTTAAGTATAGCCATCTTTTAATAGAGGCAGTTCTATTCATACCAGCTATTGATAAAAAAGAAAAAAAAAGGAACCCTTGAAGTAGCATATGTGCTCACTTCCAAGAATATCATGGGATATTCCGGCATTTCTGACACTTTGGTCCATTTCTGACGTTTCTTTTGATTGGAGGGTCACTTGTCCCACAGTATTCCATAGGCCAGACATTTCCAAATCTATTGTTTTGATTCTGTTCAGAAGTAGCAGAATAACATACTATATATGTTTTAAATAAAGAGGGATTTGATTCCCTCAGATAAGAAGAAGACTGGTAGTGGACTGTTGCTAGTATTGGTGCAGTAACTCAATGATGTCATCACAGATTTCAGGCTCTTGTGTGTGTTATGCTTTCCTACCATCAGGTTTTAGCTTTTCCTTTCTATGTGTTTTGCCTCATAGTGATAAAATAGTATCACAGTTCCAGCAATCACACCTACCTTCAAAGCAGGAAAAGAAGGAAAGCATAAAGCAAGAGGTTTCACTTGAATTCTGTCAAGAAAACAAAGACTCGTCCAAAATTTTCTTTACATCATGCTAGTCAAAAACAATGTGAACTGGCAGGTCTAACTGCATGAAAATTTGGAAATATAAGTACATGGTATTTTTCAACCTCCATTATGGGTGTCAAATAAATGAGCAGGGGATTGAGAGTTGTCGTTGAGTTGGAAAACCAGCTGTGTTTTCCACATGGCTTTTTGTGGTATGACAGCAACTGTCTCAGGTGAGAACCTTATATTACAGGCTTGTTGTGTGGTGAACTGGTATATATCTGTCTCTGTTAGCAGACTCTGATGAACTTTGAAGGTTCTTTATATTTTTAGTAACCATATGTATTTCTTACTTCTCTCATTAGCGGTCATGTCACATTTTCTATTTTATTTGCAGTTTTTTTCCAGACCTCAGGTTGTAGAAGGTTGAGCTAATCATATTCCTCAGTTGGAGACATAGTGTCATCAGTAGTTACACAAGTCCCCAGCATTGTAATTTATTTAACCCCTTATATCCTTGTTCCCATTTCTATCCATCCCCTCCTCAGCAACCATTTTAATATGTTTAATATATTTTTAATATATATTTTGTTAAAATTTCTTTATAGTTTTGTGATATACGTATAATATAGTATTATAAGTCCCCTTCTACTACATTTGTTACATGTATGTATATATACAAATGTGTATATATTTTCATTGACATCTCGTTAACAGACTACAATATGCACAGATCTTAGGTCTACAGTTTGTTGTCTTTTGACAAAGGTACACACCATGTGACTATCACACAGAACAAGATACAGAATATTTCCATCACTCCAGAGATTTCCCTTATGCTCTCATCTAGCCAAGTCTCCTCTTCCTCCTTATTTGTAGTTTTTTTCCAGACCTCAGGTAGCAGAAGGTTGAGCTAATCATATTTTTCAGTTGGAGACATAGCGTCATCAGTGGTTGCACAAGGCCCCAGCATTGTGTGTGTATATACAGACACACACACATACAAATATACATACATGTGTACACATATACATTCAACACAAGTCTCTGCTTTTAAGGTCTATCTGGCCGTGTGCAGTGGCTCACATCTGTAATCCCAGCACTTTGGGAGGCTGAAATGGATGGATCACTTGAGGTCAGGAGTTCGAGACCAGCCTGACCAACATGGTGAAACCCAGTCTCTACTAAAAATACAAAAATTAGCCGGGAGTGGTGGCAGGCACCTGTAATCCCGGCTACTGAGGAGGCTGAGGTGGGAGAATCACTTGAACCTGGGAGATGGAGGTTTTAGTGAGCTGAGATCGAGCCACTGCACTCCAGCCTAGATGACAGGGCAAGACTCCATCTCAAAAAAAATTTTAAAAAGGAAAAAAAAAGGATCTATCCATGTTCTTTTGTATCCACTAGGTCTACTGCTTCTCACTGCTGGCGCAACCCTGTGGTTTGTACCCACCATGTTACCCACTTCTTTAGCTTGCTTCCTCTTCTACCTATCCCAGTGACATTGTCACGAACATCTTGAACTTGTCCCTTTATAGATCTGTGTATTACTTTGTGATGTTTATCCAGGAGTGAAATTGCTGGATTGTAGAGCGTGTGCGCGTGTGTGTGTGTGTGTGTGTGTGTGTGCGCGCGTAGAGAGAGAGAGAGAATTGCACTCAATACTGCCAGGTATCTCCACAGAATGGCTTCTGCAATCGATGTTTTCACTAGTAATGCCTAAGTCTTCCTACACCCTCACTTCTACTCCAACACTTGGCATTAGCCAGCATTCCAATGTTTGCCAGTCTAGAGGGCATATAACAGTGATAAGATGACTTATCACTATTATTTATTCTGCATTCTATATTTCTATTGATACATGATAGCCCTTGATTTATTAAAAACATCAACTTTTAGTTTGTCATATACCTGGTGACTATTTTTCCTGGCAAAGTTGCCCTTCAGATAGGTCTTTGGTTAGTTTTGGAGCTTATTTCTAAATTTGGGGGAATTTAAAAATTTGTTATAAAGTCAGATTGATTAATTTACTTCTCTACTTTCTTTATTTTTGAAGTCATGCACTTAGAAAATCTTCTCACCCATCTACATATTGTATTAGAGAAAAGTTCTGCCAAATATGGTTCTAAGAAGTCTATAAACAGTAACAGTTTTATCTTTTCGTAATTATTAGAGAGTGTACAATACAGACAACATTTTCATCCCTCCACCTCACCATAGGTTTTCCTTCATCCCCAGAGTTTAAGAGTGACTACAATTGAGAAAAAGAACAAGGAACTGGGCAAAGTTCAGAGATGAGGTAATGTCTGTCATACACATTCTCTCATGATAAAGTAACTGTGCTTTTACACCTTGGGACTGCTATTTTAAAATAACTGTACCTTTAGCCATGTCATGATGCCCTTCCTTGTATTTTCTCTAGGTGAAAGTTACAGTCCAAAATAAAAAATTTGATAGTTGTAAACTGTTATGAGCTGAAGCAATTTCTATTCATCCCTTCCCTATCTCATATAACCATAAATAATAATCAAATGGTTGTTCATTATTTATTACATGATGGAGAGTCTTAGCAAAAACTAGTTATATTAAGAAATAATTTTCACCTACACCACAACATTAGAGGTTATTACATAATTTACAATGTAGTTTTTCTATTTAAAAAGGCTTTGGCTCACATACATCTATAAGCTGTTACTCTTTGTTCATTTTAGTGTGTTGTTTTCCTTCTGAGCTATTATTTGTAATGATCTTCTTTCTCTTGCCATCTCAGAGCATTTTGCAGACCAAAAGTTGTGCTTTGGGTACCCTTATGAGTGAGTTGTATTGGCATTTGTAGAGGACTAGAATCCCAAAGCAAAAATACATGAAACAACTCAGTAGCCTGCTGAAGTTTGCTTATGAGTCAAAGAATTTAATGATCCACCGAAGAAGTCTATAACACAAAAAAACAATGGGTGCTTAGCCTTGATGGAATTTTTATCACTTTAGTCAAATGAAGAACAATCTAGCAATGAGATACATAATATGTAAATAATACATAATAATAATCACATGCACTAATGACTGTATATGGTTATTCTTGTAGCAGAAGATTGAAATGTAGACTGAAAACATTGATTCAAATCCAAACTCTAAAATTTGAAGCTTCTTAAATATATAAAACTTTAGGATAAATATTTTGGAGTATTTCCCTTAAATTGTTCCTTTGGGGTAGCAAATGGAATAGAAAATGTGAAATCTTAAGCTCCGTTCAAAGAAGTAAACATTTTACCCAAAATGTATGTATCATAAACCCTTGAATATTTCATAAATTATTCATTAATCATCTCTTGATTCAGCCTTGTTGCAGTATAACAAATCATGTCTCATAATATGTAGTTAGGTTGCTCCAAAGAGACTGAAAAAGGTTTTGCCATTTCTTTCTATGGCACTTTCTACGGCACAGCATTACTTTTCTTGTGATAATTTTAACATTTGGTAATTGTTAACTAGTATCAGGGAAATGCCAGATGCATCTGGTCAGCACCGGTATCTTGGCACACAATATGCTGTTTCAATAATACATGTCTTCCAAAACTGGACTCTTCACACAGCAAATGGAGGTGGCTGGATGCAAAATTATTGGAAAGATGGTAGCCAAGTGTAAAACTGTTCTATAGAAGTAACCTTTTATTTTGCATTAACTAAATCTACTTTTATAAGCTTATCAACCCCTTAAAGTTTACAGTTAATGGAGAATGCTATAATTTGAGATGTCAGAAAATGCATCTCAGATGGAGAAGGGAACTTACAGAGTCGTTCTCTGAGACTAAGGGAAGTTATGTACTATATTCTGGTTGTTCCTTGGGTTTTAAACATGGAGCCAAGCAGTTTTCGTTTATAAAAGTACTGTGCCTTATCTTTTTTGTTTTTAAATTGACAAAAGCTAAAAAGATGATCTATGTGAATAAAGGTTTGTATTTAAAATAATAATAATAATACATGCCTTCACTTAACACCCAATAGTCATATGTATAAATAAAGAAGTTTAAGCCATGTAAATCATATTTAGCAAATAGAAGAAAAATTAAAGTGAACTTTGAAAAACATAACATCTCATCCTATTTTGCAATGCCTAATAAAGTGAGACAACTTACCCTTCATTCCTAATCCACAAAGAAATGCTCACTGACATGACTACTGGGTACATAACGAAATGAAGGCAGAAATAAAGATGTTCTTTGAAATCAGTGAGAACAAAGATATAACATACCAGAATCTCTGGGACACATTTAAAGCAGTGTGTAGAGGGAAATTTATAGCACTGAATGCCCACAAGAGAAAGCAGGAAAGATCTAAATAGATACCCTAACATCACAATTAAAAGAACTAGAGAAGCAAGAGCAAACACATTCAAAAGCTAGCAGAAGGCAAGAAATAACTAAGATCAGAGCAGAACTGAAGGAGATAGAGACACAAAAAACCCTTCAAAAAAATCAATGAATCCAGGAGCTAGCTGGTTTTTCGAAAAGATCAACAAAATTGATAGACTGCTAGCAAGACTAATAAAGAAGAAAAGAGAGAAGAATCAAATAGACGCAATAAAAAATGATAAAGGGGATATCACCATGAACCCCACAGAAATACAAACTACCATCAGAGAATACTATAAACACCTCTATGCAAATAAACTAGAAAACCTAGAAGAAATGGATAAATTCCTGGACACACACTCTCCCAAGACTAAACCAGGAAGAGGTTGAATCCCTGAATAGAACAAAAGCAGGCTCTGAAATTGAGGCAATAATTAATAACCTACCAATGAAAAAAAGTCCAGGACCAGACAGATTCACAGCTGAATTCTACCGGAGGTACAAGGAGGAGCTGGTACCATTCCTTCTGAAATTATTCCAATCAATAGAAAAAGAGGGAATCCTCCCTAACTCATTTTATGAGGCCAACATCATCCTGATACCAAAGCCTGGCAGAGACACAACAAAACAAGAGAATTTTAGACCAATATCCCTGATGAACATCGATACAAAAATCCTCAGTAAAATACTGGCAAACCGGATCCTGCAGCACATCAAAAAGCTTATCCACCAGAATCAAGTGGGCTTCATCCCTGGGATGCAAGGCTGGTTCAACATACGCAAATCAATAAACGTAACCCACCATATAAACAGAACCAAAGACAAAAACCACATGATTATCTCAATAGATGCAGAAAAGACCGTTGACAAAATTCAACAGCCCTTCTAAAAACTCTCAATAAATTAGGTGTTGATGGAATGTATCTCAAAATAAGAGCTATTTATGACAAACCCACAGCCAATATCATACTGAATGGGCAAAAACTGGAAGCATTCCCTTTGAAAACCGGCACGAGACAGGGATGCCCTCTCTCACCACTCCTATTCAACATAGTGTTGGAAGTTCTGGCCAGGGCAAACAGGCAGGAGAAAGAAATAAAGTGTATTCAATTAGGAAAAGAAGAACTCAAATTGTCCCTGTTTGCAGATGACATGATTGTCTATTTAGAAAACCCCATTGTCTCAGCCCAAAATCTCCTTAAGCTGATAAGAAACTTCAGCAAAGTCTCAGGATACAAAATCAATATGCAAAAATCACAAGCATTCTTATACACCAATAACAGACAAACAGAGAGCCAAATCATGAATGAACTCCCATTCACAATTGCTTCAAAGAGAATAAAATACCTAGGAATCCAACTTACAAAGGATGTGAAGGACCTCCTCAAGGAGAACTACAAACCACTGCTCAGTGAAATTAAAGAGGATACAAACAAATGGAAGAAAATTCCATGCTCATGGATAGGAAGAATCAGTATCATAAAAATGGCCATACTGCCCAAGGTTATTTATAGATTCAATGCCATCCCCATTAAGCTACCAATGACTTTCTTCACAGAATTGGAAAAAACTACTTTAAAGTTCATATGAAACCAAAAAAGAGCCCGCATTGCCAAGACAATCCTAAGCCAAAAGAACAAAGCTGGAGGCATCGTGCTACCTGACTTCAAACTATACTACAAGGCTACAGTATCCAAAACAGCATGGTACTGGTACCAAAACAGAGATATAGACCAATGGAACAGAACAGAGCCCTCAGAAATAATACTACACATCTACAACCATCTGATCTTTGACAAACCTGACAAAAACAAGAAATGGGGAAAGGATTCTCTATTTAATAAATGGTGCTGGGAAAATTGGCTAGCCATACATAGAAAGCTGAAACTGGATCCTTTCCTTACTCTTTACACAAAAATTAATTCAAGATGGATTAGAGACTTAAATGTTAGACCTAAAACCATAAAAACCCTAGAAGAAAACCTAGGAAATACCATTCAGGACATAGGCATGGGCAAGGACTTCATGTCTAAAACATCAAAAGCAATGGCAACAAAAGCCAAAATTGACAAATGGGATCTGATTAAACTAAAGAGCTTCTGCACAGCAAAAGAAACTACCATCAGAGTGAACAGGCAACCTACAGAATGGGAGAACATTTTTGCAATCTACTCATCTGACAAAGGGCTAATATCCAGAACCTACAAAGAACTCAAACAAATTCACAAGAAAAAAAACAAACAACCCCATCAAAAAGTGGGCAAAGGATATGAATAGACACTTCTCAAAAGAAGACATTTATGTAGCCAACAGACACATGAAAAAATGCTCATCATCACTGGCCATCAGAGAAATGCAAATCAAAACCACAATGAGATGCCATCTCACACCACTTAGAATGGTAATCATTAAAAAGTCAGGAAACAACAGGTGCTGGAGAGGATGTGGAGAAATAGGAACACTTTTACACTGTTGGTGGGACTGTAAACTAGTTCAACCATTGTGGAAGACAGTGTGGCAATTCCTCAAGGATCTAGAACTACAAATACCATTTGACCCATCCATCCCATTACTGGGGATATACCCAAAGGATTATAAATCATGCTGCTATAAAGACACATGCACACGTATGTTTATTGCGGCACTATTCACAATAGCAAAGACTTGAAACCAACCCAAATGTTCATCAGTGACAGACTGGATTAAGAAAATGTGGCACATATACACCATGGAATACTATGCAGCCATAAAAAAGGATGTGTTTGTGTCCTTTGTAGGGACGTGGATGTAGCTGGAAACCATCATTCTCAGCAAACTATCACAAGAACAGAAAACCAAACACGGCATGTTCTCACTCATAGGTGGGAATTGAACAATGAGATCACTTGGACACAGGAAGGGGAATATCACACACTGGGGCATGTCGTGGGGTGGCGAGGAGGCGGGAGGGATAACATTAGGAGATATATCTAATATATATGACAAGTTAATGGGTGCAGCACACCAACATGGCACATGTATACATATGTAACAAACCTGCATGTTGTGCACATGGACCCTAGAACATAAAGATAAATAAATAAATAAATAAATAAATAAATAACAAAGAAATGCTCACTAGTTCTAAATAATTGTCTCCTTAGATGAGTAAATGCAATATATGAGAAGTCTTCTAAACAGTGGAACATGTAGGAGTGGAAGAAGGCTAGCTCAGGTAGATTTAAAATTCCCCAATCCATAATTACAAAATACCACTTCCCTTTTATTATTTTAGGCTTTCCCAGCATGAAGTTAAGGTTTTCAAAGCAATAAAAAGCTGAAATACTATGTGTTGAGTTCTTTTGGTAGTCCATATCAAAATGCATATAGCAACTGTCGTCATAGAGGAGAAACCTTTCCTATACAGAATTAATAAAATTGCCTGATTAAATTCCAGAATACTGGTTGTACTGGGAATGAAATCCATTCCTGAATAGCCTGCAGAGCTTTGAAACTCTATAATTAGAAATAAACTAGAAGCTCATTCTTGAGGCATAGATCTCTTCTAAATACACTCTCTTAAAGTTCTAACTTTCTGTATTACAATAATTGATAACTAAATTTTGTTTTGTTTTTGTAGCAAAAGCACTAGTTTTCATGAATGGTTACACACAGAATTAACTATGGCCTTTTACGAATCAATAATATGCTTGCCTATCTTCAATCAGGTAAGTGCTTGATCAGTGAGAAAAACTGTTATTCACCCAAGAGGTAAGCATGGTGGAAACAAATTGCAGCAATAATTGGAATAGTCATCATATAACTTATCTGGATGAATAATTTTTTTTATTTTGTAGACATTTTTGGGATTCACCCTAGACTTTTTCTCCTTAATCATTCCAAAAACTCAATAAATCACTAAATCCTATTTATTTTACCTTCTAAAATCTGTTAGTATCATATCCTTCTTTCTACTTCCAGGGCTAAAGCCTTCAGGGCATTACCATCTGTTACCTAAACTATTACAACTATCTTTTAACTGCTTTTCTGGCTGCTGGCTTCTCTCTGGTCTGACGTATTTCTGCACTACTCTCCAAGTCTAATTTGACCATGTAACTTCTCTGGTTAAACTTCTCCTTTTCTACACTATATTTTGGATCAAGTCCAAATCTCTTTGCATGTCATACAGGCATGTGCATTATCTGGCCTTGTCTGTCTTCCAACCCCATCTCTCTCCCAAGTAATACCACCACCTTTAAGCAGAGGATCAGAGGTTTAGGCCTATCAAAATGCTTACATTTCCCTGAGCATCTCTTTCATGATGACTTCCCTTTCATGATGTTCCTGACTCTTCCTAATCTCAGACAGAGACAACATCTTATAGAAAAACATTTCAGAAATCTATAAGAAGAATATCTAATGAGATATTTTATTGCCAAGAACTGTACACAATTTAATTCAATGAATAGTTAAAATAACCCTAGGAAATAGGATCTATTGTTACCATTTTACAGATGAGAAAACTGAAATTCATCTATATAAGAAATGTGCTCAGTGCCACACAGGTTGTAAGTGGTAGTGGTAAGTTACAAATTACAACAGTTTGAATCCAACACAGTCACGTGTTTTATGGCACTTCCATCCCCCTTTCTGATTTTTGTATCAACACATATAAGAGTCAGGAGCACTACAGTTTATGACTCTATCCTCTACTTGACTGTGATTCCTTCAGGGCAAGGACAATGTCTGTTTTATCTTCCCTGTATTCTCAACATACAGTTTGGTCCTGACAATCCATAGGTATTTGAATAAATGAAAAAAATGGCTTATCAGTTATTCAACCTTTTCCTTACTTTGTTTTTGTTCCTTAATTGTCGCATGCATGTGGCTACCTAACAGATAAGGTAAAGAGTAGAGAAAACATAAGTTTCAAATCAGTCTAGGTGATACCTGTGTGATGTTCTATAAGAGGGCTTAGCCGGGCGCAGTGGCTCAGGCCTGTAATCCCAACACTTTGGGAGGCTGAGGCGGGCAAGAGTTCGAGACCAGCCTAACCAACGTGGAGAAACCCTGTCTCTACTGAAAATACAAAATTAGCCGGGAATGGTGGCACATGCCTGTAATCCCAGCTACTAGGGAAGGTGAGGCAGGAGAATCACTTGAACCTGGGAGGTGGAGGTTGCAGTGAGCCAAGATCATGCCATTGCACTCCACCCTGGGCAACAAGAGTGAAACTCCGTCTCAAAAAAAAAAAAAAAAAAAAAAAGGAGGCTTAGTGTAGAAAAAAACGTAAATGAATTTAACTAAATCCTTTTAATTAAAATGTAAGTGGATGTAGCTAAGAGAGGTAAAGTAACTAGCCCAAGCTCACACAGCTAGTAAGTGACAGAGTTGGAATTTGGTAACAGGTCTACCAGCTTCCCAGCCTTGTGGTGTCCAAGTGAGCACCTGTTGCAGTGGATACTTGCAATGGGTATTTGTATGTATTCTTGGAAGTCTCCTCTTTGTTATCATCAATGCATATTTAAATTTGGCCTGTGTATGTTCTGTATTCCCAATTAGATCCAAAACTCCTAGAGAGAAAAGACTGTCTAGATTCCTCTGTGCTTCTCACATTGCTTAAAACTACGACATGTACCTGAAATGTTCAGTAAACATTTGTTGAATAAATGAACCAATTATTCAATTAATTGAAGTTTATTAATATAGTAGCCTGATTCTTTTAGAGTATTTATAGGATTTGAATAAGAAAAAGCGTATTCATGTCAGGAAGCTACTCTGATCTTCCTTTCTTGGAGAATCCAACACTCACCTCTTCCCTCGCATGATCATTATTTCATCACTTTACATTTTGGGGATTATATATTAACTTTATGCTAGATTCCAAAAATCTGACTCAGAAGTTGTCACTAAGGTGGATAATAGTACCAAGTATTTTTGGGGCCAAGTACCCATTATAACAGATGCTCACTTGGACATCACAAGGCTGAGAAGCCAGTAGACCTGCTGTCAAATTCCAACTCTGTCACTTACTAGCTGTGTGAGCTTGGACTAATTACCTCTCTTAGCTACATAATTATCCACAGCATGGTTTAACTGAATAAAGCACTTAACATAGATTTGCACATAGAAAATGCACTATAATGTGAGTGGGATTTTTTCTTCTGCTAAAATATCGGAAACTGAAATTTTTTTTCTTTTCTTCCTTTTCTTTTTTCTTTTTTTTTTTTTTTTTTTTTTTTTTTGAGACAGCTTCTTACTCTGTTGCCCAGGCTGGAGTGCAGTAGCATGATCTTGGTTCACTGCAACCTCCACCTCCAGGATTCAAACTATTTTTGTGCCTCAGCCTCTCAAGTAGCTGGGATTACAGGCATGTGCCACCACACCCAGCTAATTTTTGTATTTTTAGTAGAGACAAGATTTTGCCATGTTGGCCCAACTGGTCTCAAACTCCTGGCCACAAGTGATCCACCTACCTTGGCCTCCCAAAGTGCCAGGATTACAGGTGTGAGCCACCATGCCCAGGCCAAAACTGAGGTTTCTTCCCAGTTCTGACAATAACAAGATATGTGACCTTCAATAAGTAAGTTCACTCTCTGAGACTCACTTGATTTTCTTTAAAAAGGACTGATACGACTAAGTCACCTGTCTGAAAGTAGGCTAGTGAATCAACAACTTCTTTTGGTCTCATTTAGCTATAAAACCATTTACATAAATTTTAATCTTCTTTCAATAGAAGACTAGCCTGGGAAGACTATGTATAGAAAATACATGGGTCAGTCTATTTGTTTGTTTTTTTGTGCAGCAAATATTCATTAGTCACCTACCATGTGCCATCCAATGTTATAATCACTGGGTAATGAACAATAAACAAGACAGACAACTTTCCCTCATTTATAGAGCTTACAACCCTTTAGGGGATAATAAACACATATCTATACAACATCAGATGATAAGTGCTGTAAAATAATAAAGTATGGTTAGCAGTAAGTATGGATAGCCTGGTCTAGAAAAGCCTCCTGGAGAGAATGGCATCTGCATAGAGACCTGCATGATGGGAGAAAGTAAATCATACAGTAAGTGGGCAAAGAACATCCCATCCTGGATGAACAAGGGCAAAATCCCTGAGGTAAGAGTATGTTTGGAGTATTTGATGAATAGCAAGTCAAGTCAAAGGGTCCGGAGAAGACTGAATGATGGCAAGAATTATAGGACATGAGGTCTGAGAAGAAGCAGGGCCAGATCATGGAGGGCTATGAAGGCCAAAGTGAGGTTTTTTTTCTTTTATTTTAATTGCAGATGGAAGACTTTGGAGATAAATTCCTTATATTTTGAAGATCAGTCTGATGCTGTGTGAGGAATGGATGGTGCGCCATCCATTTATCAACAGTTCCAAATTTGCTCACTTCGATTTTCACTCATAAGAGTCCTTCATTGAAATAAACCTAGCACCAGGTGGAAAGTCTTGGCTGTTTACTCTGGATGGACATTTATTAATGACATCTCCATAGAGTGGGTGCTGCATGGAGACCTGAGACAAGCAATGAACCGGCTCTGTGAAGCAACACCTGGAGGGAGTCGAGGCACAGAGAAGAATAGATGAAAACTTTCCAAAGTTGGAAAGAACTTTTAGGGTTTCAGACGCAAAACTGAGGCTAGCATGCCTGGAGCTGAGTGAACAAGGGGAGGATGGTGCCAAGGTTAGCTGAGAGACAGGCAGTCATCAGATGGTGCAGAGCCTCTAAGCCATGCAGAGTTTGAGTTTTATTCTAAAAGCAATTTTAAACAAGTATAAGCAAGAAAATGATCTGATTTTATAATTTTTAAATATTTCTAGTTACAATGGATGTGGGTATCAAAAAATTGTTTTTATTATTCAAGAATTTGGGACTACTGTCTTGCACAAGTGACTTAGGAGATATTGACACTTTCTCACTCTCCAGGTCCAGTCCTGTTAATACTACCTGCTTTACATTTTACAGATCTAGTCCTTTGTATCCAACCTGATGCTGCTGCCTTGGCCCAGGGTGTCAGTACCTGTCCAGCTGATTATTCTAATAGGATTCAAATTGGTCTTAAAGTAGATAGAAATCCCTGCTGGCCTGGACACTCTCAGTTTATACCTTTACTCCCAGAGTAATTATTAATAGCACCAACTCTCATTCTTCAAAGTTTCCTAGTTTGGCAAATCATACAGTGACTCTTAGGCATTTAGTTTCAAATTCACACTCCAGCAAGTTAGACAAATTCCTTCTAGGCCTAGATTCCTCCTTGATTGCCCCCATCTTCCACTCTATGTATTTTTTTGCATGCTCACATATTCCCAGTATTTTTAAAGCAAAAAATACCCTGCCTTCATTGTCTTTTCTGTTGGTTTGTATATACTTCCCCCACTATTTCTTCCCACAGCTAGCTTCTGTATGATCTTCAAATTTCAGAGCAGGTTCCACATCATTCTAGAATACCTTCCTGCCCTAAACGTAAGTTGTGTACCTCTACCTGTAATACCATAGCTCTTTTTTGTTTTCAATAACTAACACAAAGCCAGGAAATGTTTGTTGAATGCTATGAGGCAGGAAGGAAGAGAGGCAGGAAGGTAAGAAACAGAAGAGAAGAAGGAAGGAAAGAAGGAAGGAAGGAAAGAAGAAAGGAAGGAAGGAAGGAAGGAAGGAAGGAAGGAAGGAAGGAAGGAAGGAAGGAAGGAAGGAAGGAAGGAAGGAAGGGAGTCTTGTCTTACATATGGAAGATATTTAATAAATTTTGACTATCATCAACATACAGTCTTTACTGTAACCTAATTGCCATGTTCATTATAAGAATGATGAGTAATTTCTAGTCTAAAATAATCTATTTTATGACTGACATTTTGTCTTATTCTTAGAGCCCTGTAATACAACTGATGAGATCAGTTCCATTTATTTTACTGGTACAGAAACTGAGACTCTCACCCCTTCTAATTGCTTTTAAGCAGCACTTTTGCATCATTATTGGATTAAAACCAAGGTATACCTAGGATGCAGTTATGAATTCCTATTTCTAATACTCTGATGGATGACAACTGATTATAAGCTGCAGTTTCTCAATTTGTATTATCACAGATACTTCACTCATAGGCCTTTTAGTCAAATCTCATTTCCCAAGGATAGCTAAATTTATAAGTTTGTGCATTTCAAGTTAAAGGATGGATATTTGATATCAGAGAAGAGCTACTGGCCTGTATTATGTCAAATAGTAACGGAAATGAAAAATGGTCAAAATGAGACTAAAGTTTTCTGGGACATTGTGTTGATTATTCTGCGTTTTCCCTGTACTTCTCCAAAGTTCATTCTCTGCGTTTCTCTCCCCTGCACTTGCCCTGGGAGACTGACATTGATAGACTCTATCTACCAGGCTTCCCTGATCAAAAGCTTCCAGTTGGTTTGGACACTAGACGCACAGGCAGGCAGACAATCCAAAAGGAGGAAGACAGAGACTATAGATTTTCTTCTCTGCTCCTTTTCTGTTTCCTTGCCATGCCTCTGGCTGTAGCTGTGACTCTCTATGTCTCTAGACTCCACCTGCAGCCACTCCTCCATAGTTTCAGCTCCCACTGGGGTGAGATAATTCATTTTTCTTCCCTTGTCCATTTGATTTTAGGGTGACAGTTGTTTTCTTACACTTCTCATCTCTGGGTGGCTCACCATCCCTATATCTCCCCCCTTATCCCTACCTAGTGTATGTAACTCCTTCATTACATTCTCTTTGGGGTGATTTCTGTTTCCTGATGGGATCCTGATTTAAAGGGGCACCATGTCTTCATTTGTGCTAATGATCAAAACTTAATAATTAAGATTCACAACATCCTTGACATACAAATTAATTAGGTGAGATTCTATCCAGCAGCAAATAATAAAATGCTGTGCTCAAAAGGCTTACATGAATCAGTTTATTCATTTAATATAACAAGAAGTCTGGAGGTATATGGCTACTGATATTAATTTTTGACTCTATGATATAATTTCTGACATATCTTTGGCTCACTGAGTCTTTATTTCAGGATCACATGATGCCCGTGCTACCTCCATCCATCACATCTTTATTCAATCAGGAAAAGAGAGAAGAGAGGTCATAGCAACCATGTCTATCCATCTTAGTAAGAATTTAGTTTTCTGGTAGGGCACAGTGGCTCACGCCGGTATTCCCAGAACTTTGGGAGGCCAAGGCGGGCAGATCACCTGAGTTCGAGACCAGCCTGATCAACATGGTAAAACCTCATCTCTACTAAAAATACAAAAATTCGCTGGGCGTGGTGGTGCATGCCTGTAATCCCAGCTACTCGGGAGGCTGAGGCAGGGAATCACTTGAACCCGGGAGGCAGAGGTTGCAGTGAGCTAAGATTGTGACACTGCACTCCAGCTAGGGCAAAAAGAGCAAAATTTCATCTCAAAAAAAGAATTCAGTTTTCTGGAGGCTACTCTGACAGACTTATGCTTAGCATCTGTTATAAGGTGAATTGTGTGCTCTTAAAAGTAGTATGTTAAAATCCTAACCCCCAGTACCTCAGAATGTAAATGTATTTGAAGACAGTGACACTAAAGAGGTAATTATGGTTAAATAAAGTCAACTGGGTGGGCCTTCATTCAATCTGAGCTGTATTCTTTAGAAAGAGGGAAATTTGTACACACACGAGACAACAGAGATATTCACACACAGAGGAAAGACTATGAGGGGATGCAGGTAGAAGGCAGCCTTCTGCAAGTTAAGGAGAGAGGCTTCAAAATAAAACAATATAAAACCAACTCTACTGACACCTTGATTTTGGACATCCAGCCTCTAGAACTATGAGAAAATAAATTTCTGTCATTTCAGCAACCTGTTTGTGGTATTTTGTTATGAAAGTCCAGGCAAACTAATACAGCATCTTATTGGTCAGAATTATGTTTTCGGACATCACAGCTGTCAGGAAGACTGAGGAAATGTCTAGATTTCCAGATCTTTAAGGGAGGGACAGCAAGAAGGAAGTAGAGGTCGAGTAGCCACACCACAATGTTTCCCTCAGAAAATGTTCTTGTGATGTCATTTTCACTGAATTGAAGCATTTTATTGAGATAAACAAATCTCACCACAGACGTTAACTATAATAAAACTCTTATTTTACTGTTTTATTGCTTCAAATAAAATAGATCCTTCAGATCAAAGAGATACAGGAAGGGAGTTGACCATTTGTGAAAGAAAGGCATAAATAGGATTTGATGATGTGTTTGCTATCAATGGTATATCAGTCCATTCTCATACTGCAATAAAGAAATACCTGAGACTGGGTGATTTATAAAGAAAAGAGGTTACATTGGCTCATAGTTCTGCTGTACAAAAGCATAGTGGCATCTCCTTGGCTTTTGCAGAGGCCTCAGAAAACTTACAATCATGGTAGAAGGCAAAGGGGGAGCAGACAGCAGACACATCACATGGCCAAAGCAAGAGGAAGAGTGAGATGAGGGAGGTGCTAAACACTCTTAAACAACCAGATCTTGTGATAACTCACTCACTCACTATTGTGACAACAGTGCCAAAGGGGATGGTACTAAACCATTCATGAGAAACTGCCCCCATGATCCAATCACCTCCACCAGGCCCCATGTCCAACTTTGCGGATTGCATTTCAATACAAGATTTCAGTGGGCACTACAGATCCATACCATACCAAATGAAGAGAAATGTATTACACTTGCTTTCACCAGAATTCCTTTTAGAAAAATACACCAATAGGCAACAGAAGAGACAGTCAAGTGTCTGCATGAACAATTGAGAGGAATATGTAATGCAACTGGGAGTGAGGAGAAAGGAAAAGAGAAAAAAGCAGCATAATGAGGCGATAAATACAGGACCAATGTTTATGAGCGAAAGTTGGGCATCAGGTACAATGAAGTAATCAATGCCCATTGAGGAACTATAGTCATAGAACAACCAACAGAATGAGATTAGAAATGTTTAATATATCCTCTGAAACATTTGTAACATAGACAATAATTTCCTTTTCAAATTTATTTGAAGGTGGAATGACATTTTTAAAAAGGGTTCTTGTTTTGTAATTTTCTTAGCACAAGGGTAAGGAAATACCATTGCAAGAGTCATAGAAGCAGAAAAAAATTTAGTAAAGACAGGAAATAAGAATTGTAAGTGATCATGAGAATATAAGCATTTATCTTAGAGGGAGTTTTGAAATTCAACAGTGTGATAGGCAGAATAACAGTTTCCAAAAATATCCACATCCTAATCTCTGGAACCTGTGAAAATGTTAGGTTACATGAAAAAGAAGAATTAAAGTTTCAGATGGAATTAAGGTTGCTAATCAGCTGATATTAAGGAGATTGTCTTGAATTATCCAAATGAGCTCAGTGTAGTCACAAGTTTTTTTTAAGAATACAGGAGGAGGCAGAAGAGGCAGTCGGAGTAATGCAACGGTAGAAGAACTCAACCTGCACTCTGGCTTTTGAAGTTGGAGGAAGGGGCCACAAGCCAAGAAATGCAAGTTCTCTCTAGTAGCTGGAAAAGTCAGAAAATGGACTCCCGAACTTGAGCCTCCAAAAGGAAATATAGCCCTACATTTCTTATGTAAGTCTGATATGGTTGAACTAGGTTAAAATCAAGGTGCTTATTTTATAGTTACAGAACTATAACAAAAATATTGGGTTGTTTTAAGCTACTTAGTTTGTAGCAATTTGTTTCAGCAGCAAAAGAAAACTCATACACACAACTTGAAAGGTGGAAATTCAGAGGACTGCATTTTTACCTATATCATCCTTTCTTAACCAGTGGTTGAGAAGCCTCTCTTCCACAACTGCAGCTCTCACTGGGTTCTGGTAACACCAATAGGGCCTTTGCCCATTTCAGCTCTAACGGTGTTCACCTCTAAGAGCTCTAGCTATTGCTGTCCCTGGGAGCTTCACCATCCTTTCTTGATTCCCTAAATCACGCCCATGACTCTGTAAATAGTCCCTTCCTTCATCTCTCTTTAGTTAAGTCTTAAATGGACCAGCTCTTTGCCCCAGAGACCCAGACTAATATTATTGGCCTCTTTGTCAGAAATGTCTTCTGAAAGATATTCAACAACACATCTACAGGTTCCTGACTTTTGCCTTTCTGAGGCTAAAACAAGCATCTCACTTGAGAAAAATCACAACTTGTTTAACTTTTACATAGAAAGAGGATGTATCTGGGGTTTTTATTGAGAGCCACACTAAGTGAGATTGGCAATTAAGTATACAAGTAGAAGAAGAGAAAAGCTATTTACAGATTTCTGAGAGCTCAAGACAGTATGTCTTAAGAAGAAAAAAATCCATCAGTAAATGGGGATCACAAGTTTTTTAACTAGTAACTTCTAAACCCCTATTCTAGAACAAAGTTTCAATCAGTCCATGGAAAACTAAAAATATGTTTAATTAAACCCATGGTTGATCTACAGGTTTGTCTTGGAGTTCAAAGTCTTCTTAGGTCTAACTTTAATTCAATTATAATCTAATTTTTATTCAAAAAACCTATATTGAGTAATTTATTTATTTGTCTTTGCTACACATAATCTCTGGTACCAGGGTTGCAGATCATTCTGAATTTGGAGATAATGAGTTTTACTTAAGAGATCTATGGAACTAAGCAAGTGGAATTTAGCAATGTATAAAAAGAATTAAAACTATGACCAAGTAGAATTAATTTCAAGTTCCCCAAAGTCTGGTTCATGTGGGGAAAAGAAAGAGAGATCAGACTGTTACTGTGTCTATACAGAAAGAAGTAGACATAAGAGACTCCATTTTGTTCTGTATTTGAGATGCTGTTAATCTGTAACCCTACCCCCAACCCTGTCCTTGCAAGAGACATGTGCTGTGGTGACTCAAGGTTTAATGGATTTGGGGCTGTGCAGGATGTGCTTTGTTAAACAAGTGCCTGAAGGCAGCATGCTTGTTAAAAGTCATCACCATTCTCTTAATCCCAAGTACCCAGGGACACATACACTGCGGAAGGTCGCAGGGACCTCTGCCTAGGAAAGCTAGGTATTGTCCAAGGTTTCTCCCCATGTGATAGTCTGAAATATGGCCTCGTGGGATGGGAAAGACCTGATCGTCCCCCAGCCTGACACCCATGAAGGGTCTGTGCTGAGGAGGATTAGTGTAAGAGGAAAGAAGGCCTCTTGGCAGTTGAGATAGAGAAAGGCATCTGTCTCCTGCCCGTCCCTGGGCAATGGAACCTCTCCGTGTAAAACCCAATTGTATGTTCTACTTACTGAGATAGGAGAAAACCGCCTTAGGGCTGAAGGTGGTATGTGCTAGCGGCAATGCTGCTCTTTATGCACTAAAAAGTTTATGGAGATGTTTGCATGTGCATATCAAGCCACAGCACTTTTCCTTAAACTTATTCATGTCACAGAGATCTTTATTCATGTCTTTCTGCTGACCTTCTCCCTACTATGGTCCTATTGTCCTGCCACTTCCCCTTTTCCAAGATGGTAAAGATGATGATTAATAAATACTGAGGGAACTCAGAGATGGGTGCCTGCGTAGGTTCTCTGTATGCTGAGGGCCAGTCTCCTGGGCCCACTTTTTCTTTCTCTATACTTTGTTTCTGTGTCTTATTTCTTTTCTCAAGTCTCTCCTTCCACCTAACAAGAAACGCCCACAGGTGTGGAGGGGCAGGCCTCCCCTTCGATTCAACATCTGAAAATTAATTAATCTAACTCGCCATGTTAACAAAGAAGAAAAATCAGTTAATCATATTAATTGATGCAGAGAAAACATTTGACAAAATCCAGCAATGATTCATGATTTTAAAACTCTCAAACTAGAAAGAGAGGGGAATTTCTAAAATTTGACAAAGAACACCTACAAAATACTTAAAAATAATATCGTTTTTCATCATGAGAAACTAGACCCTGTTCCTCCAAGATTGGAAACAAGGCAAGGATGTTCCTTTCACTACTCATATTCAACACCATATGCAAAGTTCTAACAAAAGTAATAAGACAAGAAAACAAAATAAAAGGTATAGAGATTAGAAAGAATCATACTGTTTTCATTTGTTTGTTTTTGCAAATGACATGATTGACTATGTAGAAAATCCCAATGAATCAACAACAAATCCTGTAACTAATAAACATAGCTGCAGGATACATCAATTGCCTTTCTATATACCAACAATGGAAAATTTAAATTTGAAATTAAAAACACAATACCATTTATATCAGCACTCAAACAAGAAGCACTTAGGAATAAATCTAATAAAATGTGTATAGGATCGCTAGAGGAAATATCCAGAATAGTCAACATAGTACTGAAGAGGAAAAGAACAAAATGGTAGAACTATACCATGTGAATTAATATAAAGCTACAATAATCAATACAGCATGGTTTGGGTGAAAAAAGCTGGACATATCAGTGGAAGATAAGGAGCCCCAAAATGGACTAACACAAATACAGCCAACTGATCTTTGACAAAAGAGGAAAGAGAAAAGATAATCTGTTCAACAAATGGTGCTGTGACAACTATATAGCTACATACAAAAAATCTAGATGTGATTGTGAATTTGGATGAGGGTAAAACAAAAACAGCTAGTGACAAGCCCTGTTAATACTGCACACATCTACGAATCTTGTGTACAACTGTAGCTCCTATTAATACTATTGTTACCAATGCAAGGATCAAACAGACAGGCCCTGTTAATGTTAACATAAGTTAATGTGGCTTAGGCCTTTGAAAGATGACATGATATCTAGAATTAACAACACTGTGATATAGTTGATGATATCTAAGTTATATCATTTACTGAATCTTTAGTACTGGAAAAATTGCTTAATATCACTGAGTAATGTTTTCTCATCTAAAAACTGGAAATAAAGATATTGTCTTCCATTTCTGATATGGCCATGGAAATCTAATTCAACAATGCATGTGAGACAATAACCACAATATAAGCATCTGTTTGAATTAGGTTAACCTCAAGAAATAGCGATACGAATTTAAAACCAATAGACTTAGGAAATATTGTCAGTGATATGTCCACTGTATACCTAAGAACCACACATATAAAATAGCATTTGAGAAATATTTCTTGGCATACGGGACTGGGTAAAGTTTTATTTTCCCTTATAAAATAATACCCTTCCTCTTAAGCAAATAATAATTTCTCATATATAATTAGATTATGATTCAGAAATTTTTATGGCCTTTTCAGTGCTACCTCCATGGAAGTAAACAGTTTCTCTGTCTCTTGACACTAAGTCTGACCATATGACTTACTCAGGCAATGGAATGTTAGTGAACATGGCAGAAGCAAAGGCTTATAAGTACCTGTGATACTGGGCCTGGCTGTTTGACCCTTGCATTGCCATGAGAACATGATCTGGCTTAGCCTACATGTCCAAGGAGACTGAGAGATGCTGGAGTATTCTCTGTTTCACACCTGCAGCTTGAAACAGAAAATAACAGACACTACAGTTTAGATTAGCTAACACCCAGTCAAAACATAGATTTTAGCTCAGCTGAGGTTAACAGAATTGCTTAAGCTCACCCACAGATGCATAATAAGTAAATAGCATGAGCCACCAATATGTTATGGTTCTTTCAATGCTGTTATATTTCAATGCTTTGGCAATAGCTACCTAAAATACCATGTGTCTCATTTTACTTTTTTGTCTTCTGAGAAGCTCAGAAATTTGAAGCTCAGTTGTGTCTTTAAATTGTCTGTATATTTGGGCATTTATTTTACAGGATTTCAAGTTTTAAATTTTATATGCATTTCTCCTTTTTCAGATTCTGTATTTCTATTTATAATTTACCACTGTTTTATTGCTTGTGTTTTCTCCAAAGCTTCTTGTATGCTTTTAGGAATAAGACAGAGTATTCATGTAAAATGTTGAGCACTTAGTATGTGCCTGGAATTATAAATATGGGTAAAATGTCTTCCATATTCTTTAGGATGTTACAGTCTTACAAAAGAGATAGACATCTACCAATAGATATAATGATATATTATAAAACATATAACAATATAATATAATAGCAATAGATATAACAGAGTATATAATGTTCATACAAAGGTATATAGAAAGTATTTTGGTCAAGCATTGGAAGAAGCCACCAATTATGCCAAGGACTGATAAAATCAGACCAGGAAGTCAACACAGAGTAATATTTGAGCTTGATTTTGAAATATAAGAATTTCATTAAAACTGGAATTAGAAAGTATGTTTTTTCAGGTAACATGAAATAATTCTATTATAACTGTAGTTTGCAGTGTGAAGCAAGAAGGGACAAAAAAATTTTGTGAACGTTTGTCTACCATGCAAAAATGAGTGTCACATCTAAGGGGAAAATGGATAATGTCAACAGAGACATGGAAACCATAAAGAAAAAACTGAAAATAAATGCTAAAACAAATGAAGATTGACTCATCTAGGCTCATCATTAGACTCAATATAGACAAGGAAAGAATCAGTGAATTTGAAGATAGATCACAAGAAACTTCCCAAACTGAAATACAAAGAGAAAAAAAAAAGGAATGGAAAAGAAATACAGAATAAAACATTCAACAGTGGCTCATGCCTATAATCCCATCACTTTGGGAGGCCGAGGCAGGAGGATCAGTCGAGGTCAGGATTTTGAGACCATCCTGGTCAACATGGTAAAACACTGTCTCTACTAAAAATATAAACATTAGCCAGACATGGTGGCGGGTGCCTGTAATCCCAGCTACTTGGGAGGCTGAGGCAGGAGAATTGCTTGAACCTGGGAGGCGGAGGTTGCAGTGAGCTAAGATAACACCACTACACCCCAATATGGGCAACAGAGAGAGACTTTGTCTCAAAAAAAATTCAAGAACCATGGAACACTATTAAAAAGTATAGCATATCTGAAGGCAACAGGGACTCACTAAGGTTTTTAAGCAATGGAATATCATCCCAATGGCTTCAAAAGTGTTTTAAAATTCACTCAATAAAAGGATGTGGAAAAGATTGTCATCCTTACATTATTTAATATACATTTATTCACATATAAACACATTAGATACTTAAGCTACATGTATTCACATACAAACACACATAAACAGCCAGACTTTTTCGTGACAATAAATAACAAAAATTCATGTGTAAATAAAAAGTAATCACGATAACAGTAAGTATAGACTTCAGCTATGCTTTTGCATAAAACGGATTGAAGGAATAAGGCTAAAAGATTCCTTTTCTTTAATTTTCAGAATTTAGAGTTTTCAGGTCAGGCACAACATATTGAGTTCTACCCTTGAAAATTTGCACAGAGTTTCATGAAATGCCTGATTCTAGAACTATTGAAAAAAACAAGAGAATAAAAAGTCATATGTTTGGTTTGAAGCTTTTTTGGCAGACTCATTCCCATTTATTAGTCCACATTCTCAGTAATAACTCATTATTTATTGATAACAAAGATCAGTCAGGTTTAGTTATAAATCAAAATTTACAAATGGGATAGAATAGGCTTCCCTAGGCTGCTCTGGTTTTCTTTGATCCCATTGTCAGTATGTATTTCTAGACAGTAGTGATAAGAATACTAGTCTTGATATTTACCACTCAGTATCTCTTCCCCTGTCAGCATCCAGTGTGTTGGAAGTATCTTCAACACAATTTTAATTACAATACATTGACCTGAGCCTTTTTCACTCCCAAAGGGAGGGAGGGGCTGACAAGTGGCTAATTAAAACCTGGTACCAGGCATGAGTTTTGAGAGGTAAAATCAGAGGGGAGCATCCTCCCAGAGCTGAAAATTAATCACAAGGTATACCTTGTGGGATTAAAAAGGGAAATGAAACCACTCCAAGTTCAAAAGCCAGGAGGGGAAGCAAAGACAAGGTAGCAACCTGAGAATAGGGCAGAGCATCATCAGAGACAGAGGCAAGGAGGGTCCAGGGTAAATTCCTGGAAAGAATCATATGTTCATCCATTATTGCATTGCTATAAAGAAATACCTGAGATTAGGTAATTTATAAAGAAAAAAGATTGAATTGACTCACAGTTCTGCAGGCTGTACAGAAAGTATAGTGGCTTCTGCTTCTGGGGAGACCTCAGGAAGCTTCCAATCAAGGCAGAAGGCAAAGGGTGAACAGCCATCCTACATGGAGGAAGCAGAAGCAAGAGAGAGTGACGGGGGAGGTGCCACACACTTTAAACGACCAGATCTCATGAGAACTCACTCACTATTGCAAGGACAGGACTAAGGAGATGGTACTAAATCATTCATGGGAAATCTGCCCCTATGATTCAGTCACCTTCCACCAGGCCCCACATTCAATGTTAGGGATTACAATTTGACATTACTTTGGTGGGGACACAGATCCAAACTAAATCAAATCATAACCTCTACTGACATTAATATAGGTATGGTAGATGCATGAAGGTGTTGAACTGACTTCCAGCATGAGAGCAAAAACTGTATTTTAGCACGATCTAAAACTTATTTTACATATTCTTAGTAGATGGCTGTAACCAACAGCAGTCTTCTTACCATATTGGCACTGGAAACATGCAACCATTCTATTTTCATTCAAGTGGAATTCAGCATAAAATAGGTCTACTTTAAGCCAAGATCTTTAGTTTTCAGGGGTTTCAGGATTACAGGGGGCTTTGACCTATGAACCATTTTTTGGTGGGTTATCTTGGATCAACCCTGTCAAACACATGAATACGAGCTCATATATATTTTAAGGTACATATTTCAAACTACTATGAGTAATTTTTAAGAGGTGGGAATCTAAAAATTAATCTAATGATCTACGCTAAAGAAAAGAGATTAAGTAAAAAGTTCAATGGTGCAACTCATTCCATGGTTACAACCTATAAACACATGGATATGTCATGTAGCTTGGATGCCAATAGCAATCAATTTGACTGGGTGACCAATACTGGTTTCTGAGCTGCTTCATAGGCCCTACAGGATGAATGTTAATGAGTTTTTACTGACAGTGACCTCTCTCAACGTCCTACAGCAATAAAATGGTCCTGACACATCAAGGAATTTTGGAGTTTCAGAATGAAGCTTGAGAGTCTTCCCACAACTATTTGCCAAACGTTAGGGACAACTCCAAGATCTCATTAGTCAGGCTCCTCAAGGCATAGAAACAGATGGTAGATAATATATGTCTATCCAACCTCCCTCAGAATTATATAGGTCTGTTCCCTCAGGCACACAGAGACAAATTCTCTTTCCATATCTTCCTGTTTCAACCTTGATACTAAAATGTCTTTGCCCACTTTTCTTAACTTGGATTTCTTCTAATCCCCCAACACACACATTGACACACATCCTCTCTTTACCCAGGGTACTATTTTGTGTAGTTCTTGACACTGACAACTTTGCACAAGAGCTTTAGTTTATCATACGGTCATGAGCAAACAAATCAGGGGAAACTAAGAATTATTTTTAATTTTAGGTAATCCTTAGGGAAAGGAACTTTCTAAATATCTTATTAGGTTCCTTAACTACTCTTACATTTATTTGATAATAGTTTAATTTTTTACTGGAATAGTCCATTAGCAAATCCTTCACAGTTTTCAAGGTTACATTTTAAACTTGAAATTTATTACGTTCTTGAAATTCAATGCTCTTTTCAAAACTGTTTCTATAAACAACATATTAGCCTCCAACTTTTGTTGCAATCAAATATTTACTATTTTTCTTTATTTTTCAACCTATATGCTATTTCTGCAACTTCAGGCTTTCCTAATTGAAATGAAAAGAAAGCTGGGGTGAAAATATCTGAGTACAGATACCAACTCTGGTTTTTTATATTGATGTGATCTTGGGAAATAACTTGAATGCTTGATTGCTTTAGATTCAGCTTCCTCATCTCCAAATGGGGATATGAAAACTTACATAGCTTATAGAATTTTTGTAAAATTAAATTAGGTAATACAAGTGAAAGTTCTTGGCAGGTATTGGGTGCTTGATAAATATTTGACACCATTCAATTGTGTGCTTTCCTTGCCCTTAACCTTGCTTCCAAAATGTTTAGGGCCATTATGATGTTAATATGCTTGCTCAGATAAGACTGAACTGAGCAATAAATTCATTAAGGCATTCATATTTTCTCAGGGAACAAATCCAAAACTTTTCTTCAAAATTGTGATTTTTCCATAGGTCTAATGATTGCTGAGGATAATGGTGAAATTTAGACAAAGTTCCTCCAAAGGACAATTACTATTTTTTTTTTTTTTTTTTGAGATGGAGTTTCATTCTTGTTTCCCAGGCTAGAGTTAAATGGTGTGATCTTGGCTCACTGCCACCTCCATCTCCCAGGTTCAAGTGATTCTCCTGCCTCAGCCTGCTGAGTAGGCGCCCGCCACCACGTCCCGCTAATTTTTTTTTGTATTTTTAGTACAGACGGGGTTTCACCATGTTGGCCAGGCTGGTCTTGAACTCCCGACCTCATGATCCACCCACCTCTGCCTCCCAAAGTGCTGGGATTACAGGCATGAGCCACCCACCGCGCCCGGCCAGGGCAATGATTTTTTTTTTTTTTATTTAAGGGAAGGGCAAAAGAAAAGTTCCTACCCTGAGAACCTATTTGTTATTTACTATCTATCTTCTGTTTCTTCACCAGCCCTCTCTCTTCTTTCCCCATCACACTCCCGCCTTCTCCTCCCTTCTACTTCCATTCCCCAGCTCACAATTTTTCCTACCTCCACAGTCCATAGATCCTCGAAATCCAAGATCTCAGCAAATACCAGCTCATGCCTACAACCCTTTGCAACCTTAAGTGCAGTCTGCAGGTGACCAACGTTATCATCAACCTGAAGCTCCTGAGAAATGCCGAATCACAGATCTCTAGAATTAGAATCTACATTTTAACAAGATTCCCAAGTGATTCTTATGTACACTTAAGTTTGAGAACTATAACCAATAGTTCTCAACTCTGGTTGCATGTTGAAAATCACTTGGAGAACTTTAAAAATGTTGTATGTGTCTACTCCCAGGCCCCACGAAAGATTCTGGTTTAATTGGTATAATGTGAGGCCTGAGCATTAGTGCTTGTCAAAAGTTCCCAGGTGATTCTAATGTGCTGTCATCTTTGAAAGTCTCGCTCCTGCCCCAGGTGTGCCTTCATACAGTAATGCTTAGAAATACCTCAGCTCCCTTATCAATAAGGATTTAAATACTTAAACAGCTTTACTCATTTAGCAACATCAAAAAGGCTAAATAAAGAGATAGACTCAAAAACCCTCCCTGTATTATTACTTACAACTGCAAGTGAGCATTCAATTATCTTAAAAAACAGATAAAAATTTTAAAAGTTCATGTGGACACACACATTTTGTTCTGCATATTTGTATAATAAAACCTAGGACTACATACTCACCTATTTCCTATTGCCTTTTTTTTTTTTTTTTTTTTTTTTTTTGAGATGGGAGTTTCACTTTTGTTGCCCAGGCTGGAGTGCAGTGGTGCAACGTTGGCTCACTGCAACCTCCGCCTGCCGGGTTCAAGCGATTCTCCTGCCTCAGCCCCCTGAGTAGCTGGGATTACAGGCATGTGCCACCACACCCGACTCATTTTGTATTTTTAGTAGAGACGGGGTTTCTCCATATTGGTCAGGGTGGTCTCGAACTCCCACCTCAGGTGATCCACCCGCCTCGGCCTCCCAAAGTGCTGGGATTACAGGCGTGAGCCACTGCACCTGGCCTCCTACTGCCATTTTAAAAAAATAAATACAGTTACATTATAGGACTCAGAGGATTCCAAATGAAAAGTGTAAGCCTCTCTTCTCCAAACAATCTATCTTCCCAAACGTAATAATTATTAGTACTAACTTTCATCTTCTAGAAAACAATTATACCACATAAATTCTTTTTTATTTTCATAGACCACGTTCTGTTCTTTATATTGACCTTTTCATTTAAAATATCTTAGAAGTCCTTCCTTTTCAGCATATTCTTTATTCTTCTCCATGACATGTTTTTCACTTCTTTGCTGATTGAAGTTCTAGTTGAATACTGGTCTTTTTGATTCTTCCTTAGTGATTTTTGATCATTTTTCTATATCACAATATTAAATGATTGGCCTTATACATATACTGGCACAATTTAGTGAGAATATCTATAAAGTGTGTTTTAGTGTAATAATTCTTGGAACAAAAAGTACAAGAAATTTCCGTGTATACAAGTGTTGTCAAATTGACACTAAGGAGGTACACATCTACTTTCTCAGCACCAATATATGCTTTTGTTCTTACCAGTTCAAAATATTATTGAACTTTTTGTTTGATTTTTGTCAATATGACATATAAGAAATGAAATGCTACAGCTGTTTAACATATTACATTTCATGATATGTGAAGAAGTCAAATATCTTTTCATATGTTTACTGATTGTCTGCCTTTTTTGTAAACTGTACCCCTTTATGAATTTTTATGTTCAACCCAGAAAAATTAAATTCAGAAATCAGATGTTGAAGGGTCATGTTTTGTCTTCTGTGCTGGTGTGTTGGAAAAGAGCACTGGAGAAAAGAGCCAGGGCAGAGAATAGGGCTGTTAGCAGGTATCATACCAACCTCCATAGAAGCATCGAGAGGATTCCCTGGTTCACAGATCTAGTTCTTCAGTTCTCTGACTGTTGATGAGCTGAGGCTAGAGAGAGTCTGAGATTGAAAGAGGGGTTTGTGAGGCTTCACAAATCCAATTCTATTGTCTCTGAGCCACTGATTCAGCGTCAGTTCCTATACCACATCAGGAATGGGATGGCCTTGCACAGAAACAGAAGTCATCCTGCCTAGAAAATGCACGCTTGTCTAAGAGAAAGCACAAGGTTGGAAAAGGCCTAGTTAGAGTTTGAGATCCCCCAGACAGACTGCCAGAGATAGCACTAGTGCCAAAACTCATTTACATAGCTTTGGGCTGGGGTTGAATTAGCAATGGTTGACAAAAGATTGTCTTCATCTCTGATATCTTGCCTCAGGAGAAGAGACAGAGTGACTCTATCAAACATCCCTTCATCTCATTCTCCATCAAGAATGGATGGTTAGATATTAGTAAGAACCTTTCAAAGAATTACAAGGACTTACTAGAAAAAAAAAGTGGAAAGTCCGAATTTAAACCAATGCTATTCTTTCTTAAAGGTATATTGGCAAGCAAAAGTAATTATTGAGATAGAAAAAGCCAGGCATCAGGAAGTTCACCTAATAACAAAATCTTAGTCACTGAAGAGGTAGAGTGATTCCAAATAAAACATGATGTCCCTTCTAAATGCATTTTCTAGCCCAGCTCCTATTGTGTGGACACCTAAATCCCATAAGAGAGCAATAAATAAAAACTGAAAGAGATAATTTTAAAAATCCCTATTACAGATTAGGGCGCATGTTGTACTCCTTTATGGATTCAAATATGCAATCTTAAAGAAGAAAAAAAAAAGTGATTTTGCTTCTGAAAGAAGACGCTCTTCCTTTTTTAAAAACAATATTGTATACTGGGCTGAGCGCAGTGGCTCACGCCTGTAATCACAGCACTTTGGGAGGCTGAGGTGGGCGGGTGACCTGAGGTCAGGAGTTCAAGACCAGCCTGACCAAATGGTGAAACCCCATCTCTACTAAAAATACAAAAATTATCCAGGTGTGGTGGTCCACACCTGTAATCCCAGCTACTCGGGAGGCTGAGGCAGGAGACTTGTTTGAACCCAGGAGGTGGAGGTTGCAGTGAGCCCAGATCACACCACTGCACTCCAGCCTGGGTGACAGAATGAGACTCTGTCTCAACAACAACAACAAAAATTGTATATTAATATACTACAATAATATATGGTATATAATATATAGTATCATTAACTGTATTCGAGTTTAATAATACATTTTTATTTATTATATTATTTTGGCTTCAGAGTACTCAGAGATGCTTTGTACCTTGACCTCACCGTAGTAACAGAGGCACTCAGGAGGTTTGAGGCAGTGATTCTGGAAGCAGTGTCTCTTAGGAAGAGGTAGCAAATTGTGGAAGTGAGCTCAGAGCCAGAAGAACATGTTGGGAGGCTGAAGTGAGAGAATCTCTTGAGCCCAGGAGGTTGAGGCTGCAGTGAGCTGTGATCATGGCACTGCACTCCAGTCTGGGTGATAAAGTGAGACACTGTCTCAAAAAAGAAAAAAAAAAAAAGGTACCTGGGGGAAGCAGCTCGCCTGTGAGCACAAGAGGATGGGACAAGGCAACCTAGCATAGCTTAGTGGGCAGAGGGAGGATCATTGGCGTACAGGCAGACAAGAGGCAAGGAAAGATGATGGATGTCATATCACAACATGCCAGACATGGTGATAAGAGCACCTGATACATATCCAGGTGGCTGCAGAAATAACTATGGAAAAAAGAGAAGGTAGATTCTTCACTAGCAGAAAGAGCATTAACCAGTGAAATAAAAGCTATTACTTACTACCATACTACCAGGATATAGCAGGGAAATGCATTTACATGTGTATAGTTATTTATAACTAAAATCTGTAACAATATTTCAAATATACAGCTTATATGATGAAATAATTAAATATTTAAAGAGCTTAGGAAAAGTTAGATTGTAAGGAAGAAAAGAATACTAACCTGTATATACAATATGGTCCAAATAGTTGTTAAAGAAATACATAGATAGTGATAAAGAAAATATATCAAAATATTAATGCTACCATGTTATCATAGCAAAATTACATTGTTTGCTGTTGTAGTTGTTACACTTTTTAAATAACAAAAATAATGACACTAAAAGGCAGAATATAAAAAGCTGGATTAAACAGATTAAACAGACAATTGTAAACAGTGCTGTGATTAATATTCTTACACATACTTTTTTGCTTACTGGTCTCATTATTATTTTATGTAAAATAAGATTAAAGCAAAAATGAGCCATAAAAACTACATAATCTGTACTTTAAAAACATACTTGAATGCTACTTTGAAAACTGTTAATGAGACTTATCTGGATGAAAGTATACGGGTAATTTTTATTGTTCGTAATAAAAGTTTTCTCATTTTCTTGTACCTCCTTTTCCTTTTCCTTCTCTTACTCCTCTCTTTTTCTTCTTCCAATTAATCAGGCAAATAAGTGCCATAAAGCTGTTTAAATATATCTACGTTTTTATTTCACACATATTCTTCTGCCTTGTATTTTTTGTGATGTTGCAGAAAGCAACAATACCATAGTTTTGAAAGCATATTTAAGCCTCATCCAGTTCATGGAGGTGACTACTCTTCACACCTCACATAATACTCCTGGGAAGATCTGATATGCGGAACATAATGTGCTGCGCCCTAAACTGACATTAGAACATAAGCCCTGTGTAGGCAGAGATCTTCACTCAGTCCGCTAAGTTGATGGGATGTAATAGCTGCCCACCTAGGCCAGGAACGGTGGCTCATGCCTGTAATCCCAGCACTTTGGGAGGCCGAGGTGGGTGGATTACCTGAGGTCAAGAGTTTGAGACCAGCCTGACCATTATGGTGAAACCCAGTCTCTATTAAAAATACAAAAATTAGCTGGGCATGGTGGTGTGCCCCTGTAGTCCCAGCTACTTGGGAGGCTGAAACAGGAGAACTGCTTGAACTGGGAAGGCAGGGGTTGCAGTGAGCCGAGATGGCACCATTGCACTCCAGCCTGGGCAACAGAGCAAGACTCCATCTCAAAATAATAATATAGGCTGAGATATGGTATGGCAAAAACTATAGAGTAGCAATTCTTAGACCTTGGTTTACATCAGAATTGCTACCTTCCCCCTCAGAAAATTTCAGTGATCAGGGTTAGTGCCTGACTTGGGAATGTGCATTTTAACATATGATTCTGATGCACACAGACATCTGAGAACCAGAACTATAGAGAGTGCCTTGCATATTTTCTATGTGTTTTGCCATGTTCGAAAAGTCTTAAATAGGCATTAACGTGCTGCTCTGCTTTAACTAAGATATTTTATTCTGTCCTCTGGGACTATCATCTTGTCTACTCTGAAGTCAATAATTTCTTGTTTTGATGCTCTAGCAAAAATGCACCCCCCCAACACATCACTTCATAAATTTAAATTATACCATAGATACTAAGTCTTGGAAGTTTTTGATGTCTTATTCCCCCTCCAGTGCCATCAACTACGGATCAAAATATCTCTCAGACGACCCCCTGGGACTCTGCTAACTTATAGAAGCCACCGTGTGTGGAGTTCCTCAAGAAGATTTCAAAATAACCTGAGCTTTTAAGGTGTCTAAATTGAAGGGAACCTATGATTTTTGGAGCTCTTTCTCTCCAACATACTGTATCTTATATGACATGTTTTGCCCCCAAGCAAGATCTTAATTAATTTATAAAATTCACACAATATGATACAAAGGAATATTTGGTCTGATACAATAACATAATGCCCTCAGGGAAAGCACTTTTAGATATAAAGATTAATGATGTTCTATTTTGACTATTTTTGTAGACTTAAAAGATGATTTAAAAAACCACCAGGCCGGGCACGGTGGCTCACGCCTGTAATCCCAGCACTTTGGGAGGCTGAGGCGGGTGGATCACCTGGGGTTGGGCATTTGAGACCAGCTTGACCAACGTGGAGAAACCCCGTCTCTACTAAAAATACAAAATTAGCCGGGCGTGGTGGTGCATACCTGTAATCCCAGCTACTCGGGAGGCTGAAGCAGGAGAATTGCTTGAACCTGGGAGGTGGAGGTTGTAGTGAGCCGAGATCGTGCCATTGCACTCCAGCCTGGGCAACAAGAGCAAAACTCTATCTCAAAAAAAAAAAGAAACACCTATAGTTCTTTGTGTTTTAGTTTTTTTGTGGCAGTGTACAATGTGGAATTTTATTTATCATTCTTATTATAGTACTTCAGAGTACTTATAAATCAATTATGCAGAAAAGTAGCTTTTGTGTTTCACTCAAAAGCATTAATGCCTTTCCTTTACCATAGAGAAAAGACGGCAAGAAATGAGCAGTTAACTATTCTCATTGCCAAAGGAACATTTAGATGAGATCCGTATTTTGCTGTGAATTTGCGTATTGTGGGCAATGGCAAGTGTTATAAAACAGCACAGAAGATTTATTAAAGTCAATAGATCGTATTTGCATTAACAAGGACTTTGGCTTGAAGTCCATATGCTGCTTCATAAGAAAAAAGGGAAATATAACTTGATTTGGACCGGAGTAAGCAGAGAGTCTGCTTTCTGACGATTCCTTGTGTTCTAAATGGGAAAAGATCTGTGTCATCTCCTTAGGGTATGAACCCCTGATACCAGATACAGTGCCTCAGCCCACTGTTTTCTAAACTCAGATACAGTAATGCTAAGTACCAAGGATTCACTCCAATCTTTTTTTTTTTTTTTTTTTTTTTTTTTTTTTTTTTGAGGCGGAGTCTCGCTCTGTCACCCAGGCTGGAGTGCAGTGGCCAGATCTCAGCTCACTGCAAGCTCCGCCTCCCGGGTTTACGCCATTCTCCTGCCTCAGCCTCCCGAGTAGCTGGGACTACAGGCGCCCGCCACCTCGCCCGGCTAGTTTTTTGTAATTTTTAGTAGAGACGGGGTTTCACCATGTTAGCCAGGATGGTCTCGATCTCCTGACCTCGTGATCCGCCCGTCTCGGCCTCCCAAAGTGCTGGGATTACAGGCTTGAGCCACCGCGCCCGGCCTAATTCACTCCAATCTTAAGCACCAGGAAGGCTGTCCTTTAAAAGTTGCCTAGGCAACACAAATTTTAGTAATAATAGCTTTACTTAATCTTCATGAATTTAGCATTGTGCTAGGTATGTTATTTTGTACAAACTAAGTTAATCTGAACTGTATAAAGTAAGCATTTTATTATTCTCACTTTGTAAGTAGAAAATGAATACGCAGAGAACCTAAGTGACTTCCCTAACGTTGGAAAACAGAAGCCAAGATTTAATCTTGATCTGTCTAACTCCACCTCCTGAACTGCTAGCCTCTGTGATGAATTCCGGCATGGTTCTAGAACAGCCAGGCCCTTACTGCAGACGGCAAACTTGTATTTAGAATAAGAGAGCTTGGCCATTGTCCTTGGTATGCATCTTGTTTTAAAATTATTTTTTCATTTTGAATTTAGTCTATTAACCTCTTGCTAATTTTCGTACGTAAAAAAAAATTCTGCCTTCTAGCTCTGAAATTTCTCATGTTCTTAAGACCATGGAAGGTTTTGAAAACAATCCATTTTATCATTAAGCGGCTATCTTTTCTTCTCAGATAGCTTTAGTAGTCTATTTTTTTTTTTACATAAATGAACCACTGAAGAAAAGCAGTAGGAACTGTTGTGAAAATGTAATTCAAAAATATGTGCAAAAGGTAAATGACGGTGCCTGGTGCATACAGAGCAGTCTGTAAGTTCTACTGACTATACCACACTGAAGCCTTCCTTTCCTCCAAGACTGGTCCAGAAAGGCCTTAGGCTCTCCGACCATATGGAATGTGTTGCTTGAGTTATATCTGAGCAATAAAGACAGAGACATTGAGATTCTGCCGGCCAATGTTATGGAGAAGCAGAAAATCATGCCCTTAGTATGTGCGAGAAAACTCAGAAATTGTCCTCTTGACATTACCTAAACAATCACACCACCCTCTTCTCTGCTAACGTTACTTTGCAATAAAACTGTAAATAAAAAGGTCAAAATCTTGACAATTGGGCATTTTGCTCTCTAAAATTCAGGACCATGTAGACAAATAACATTTATATTCAGAAGGCATTCTCGCATTCTGTCACTCTCCACTTAAATAAATTAACTCACATGTGGAATGTCATCTGGGTGTAAATCAAAAAATTTGTGAAGATCACGAAATATAATCTTATATTTTTATTGGCCACTTATATATTATTCTATAGTTCTTTTTGTGAAAAAATACAGATCGTTTATTTGGAATATGAGTCAAATTTCCAAGGAATTCTATGTGAGACACATAATTCCTATTTTATCTCTTTCTCTCTCTCTTTTTTTTTTCCACACCTCAGCTGGCAGAAAAATTCCCTACTTTAAAATAACAAACCAAGACCTTGAGAAGTTCATCATTTTGTTGAAGGACACACAGCTAACACTGCAATGATGTATGCTTCTCTGCCTGGGTTTCCTAGACAACCAGCAGTCACACAAACTACACTAGGCTCCCAATAAAAGGAGCTCACTCTGGCTCAGCATCCTAGGTGTCTAGGGCTTGCTTCCCCATCTAGGGCTTGCTTCCCCAGAGAACTGCAATATTGCACAGGACCCAAAGCCTAGTGTCTAATGAGAGGATCCCAAGAGGGAGAGAGGACACAGGGGGACAGCCAGACTACAATGATTTCTCTGTGTCACGTTCCACCAGCGCCACTACCTCTAACCCTGCTTCTCCTTCTCTTCAGGCCTATTTCTGTCTCCTAACAGCTTCCAGCAATATGCTTAATTAATTCACCCAGTTAGTTTTAATGGGAGTTGAAGTTATTTTCAAAAAATTAAACGCCATCATATTGGCCAAAATTCACAAAGGAAAGGAATTTGATCCGTGAAACATCATGGTAGAACCACTGGACGTCCAAGCTTGTAATGCTCTATAAATTCACAGGCACAGTTCCATCTGGACAGGAAACCGTCAGCCAAACAGGGCCAGGATTACACATCCTTTCTGGAACTAGTGCTGAAAAGTGTAATTTTAAACATTTAAACCCAGCATTACTTTTTAAAACTTAAAGTATGCAAGTGCAGTTGACGTGCACTAATGACTTTTAGTGTAGCTTTAACCTACATTAATCAGAATTGCTCTCGTTGTTCGCTGACGGACTTTACTGAAATGGCTTTGCAGGATTTTGCTTACCCATTATGGCAGTTGGAAGCAGCATAATTTATTTGTGTTGCATCCTTTAGGCAAACGGTGTCCATTCCCCAAATGTTCTCTTGAATTAAATAAGGCAAGAGTGTAGAGGGAATAAATTAAAGAAAATCATAGCATGCAAATATTGTAGAAGGAATTAATTAAACCCTGCATGGCACTGAGCCAGAAAAAAAAAGAGAGAGAGAAACTAATAAGTATATTCAAGAACAGGAAAAAAAAAAAAAAAAAACTCAGATGATATTTGGGGGAAATGGAAAGTTGAAAATGATAGCGAATAGTTGAAACTGGCATTTTTATGAAGAAAAAAATAAGCTATTTTACTAAAAAGAGATTAAACAGAATTCAGAGTTAAATATGACTTCAATGTTAGATAAGTCTATAGTTAAATATAGAACAGTATGCTCTTTTAAGAAATGATCACAAATTTCATTCAGCTAAGATGTAGTTGTAGTATATTATGATGGGAAATAATTCAATGAAGTAGATTTTTCAGGTGTTCTGTGATACATTCAACTTCACTTTGGAAGTGAAATCACAATAATGACATGAAAAAGAATACACAGCGCCTACCTGATGAATTCTGCCTAAACATTTCTGAGTAGTCAAAACAGTTATACATTCTTCCAAAATAATGCCACAATTCCTGCTACTAAGATAATGAAGAAGTTGCATGTGTGGGATTATTAGATCTCCAGATTAACTGTGGGTTTGAGATAATCCCTGTTATATTAAGCCTAAGTAAAAATTTCTTTAAATTGTCAAGTACTGAATAAGCCCATAATATGGTTGTGGAGATGTTAAAATACATATGTGATAAGAGATACAAGAGAATTTGGCAAAGTTTATAGGGAGCTAAGAGGAGGAATTCCTGAATTGGTCTGGGAGAAGCCAGGGAAGATCGCACAGTTGATATGATACTTGCATGGTGTCTTAAAAGATGACCAAAAATATAAAGTTGACAAGGACATTTTAGACCTAAGTAAGAACATGCGCAGACACAGAGGGGTGGAGGTCTCTGTTCGCCCACCTCCCAATAATCGGCAGTTCCTGAGCATGAAAAGAAGGGAGAAAAGAACAGGGGATGAAGCTAGAAGGCATGGAGTGTGAAGATGTGAATTCACCTTCCTTCAGGGAGACAGGAAAATGTCTGCAGGCTGGGCAAAGGCACAGGGTGGAGCAGGCTGGGTGGGGTCCATGGTAAGCTTGAGATTCTGGATTCTTTCCAAAGGACGCATCCTCCAACCAGTGTGATGTGTATATTATACTGTCTGAATACAACATTTTATATGAAATATTCAGTGTTCATATGCAAAAACTAATTGAAACTCTTAACAATTGGACTATCATATAAGCCAAAAACAACATTTCTGAGGGAAAATTTGAATAAGCTGCCATTTTGTAACCTTTGCTCTAATGTATACATATAAGAATACATTGACTTAACATAACCCATGTTGTACCTAATCTTCTGGAAGCTTATCAGGTAACTCTATTTTAACATTGTTAATACATTGTCTTGTAGTTCCTTTTATCTTAAAATGAGTTACAGGAGAGCTCTAATTAATCAACATAACTGTATCTTTTTCATTTTAGCCTATAGGGCAAGAGTCTGCATATTTATGTATGTAACAGAATCTTGCAGAATGTTAAAAGCTTATATTCCTGGGCATCATCCTCATACCAGTAATCTTGGAATCCCAAGACCCAGGAAAGTGCTTTCTCAGTAAGCTCCCCAGACGTTTCAGACACAATGCTGTGATAACCACATATTAACAATCTCTTGTCTAAAGAAAGTTCAATGTGAATGAAAAGGTTTATCCTTTTTCCACTGCACACACTGAATATGATCTGAAGCAGAGGCTAATCAGAGTCAGAAAGCTGGAATCATCAGACTTTTAAATTAGACACTACTTGATCATGGGGGAGCTAAGTCTGTCTCATTGATTCTCCTTCTTTAGACCGGCAGTCAAAATATGTTAGCAACAGAGAATTAAGCATTTCCGTATGTCAAACCTCATGATACGGCTCTGACATACCTGCTGCCTGTCTCAATCTTTAGCCACTGTGCTCACAATTACAAAAATAAAAATAAAAACCCCACCACACTGAATTTCTCATCCTTCTATGAACTTACAGAATTCTTTCATATGTCAGTACTTTTGGGGAACCTGGGCCCACTGTCTGCAAAGCCCTCCTTCCTGTTCAGTTCTTCACCCAGCAAACTCCCAGTCTGTCCTTTATAGACCTGAGCAAATGATACCTCCTCACTGGTAAAACTCTCCCAGAAACCCAGGAGATTCAGTGCCCTCCCCTCTTATTCCCACAGCAATTTGTTAATACGGTTGTTAACATATTTCATTGATATGATATTGATCTTACCATCTCCTTTCGGAGACCTTGAGCTATTGAGAATATTCAGCCTAAATGGTAAATCCAGTAGCCCTTCACAGACACCAGACAATGAACTCAATTTTAAGTTTGTGAAAAGATTGCCCAAGCGAAGGGCTCTAGAGCAATTAAGCCACAATCAACCCAGCCCAACCACTGACTGAGTTAGTTAATAATCAAAAATCTTTTAGTTACAGTGAATTCTATTAAGAAATCCTAAATCAGCTCAATTACTAGATGCTACATTCTATAGTCCACTGTCTTCATTGATGAGATCTATCCCACTGTAACATCGAGGTTGTTTGTAATGTATGAGTTTTTGTTACCAGAAAGTTATAGTACTATTAAAGGACAAGATCTCTACTAAAGCTCATTTAGTAAATTAGAGAGAGACAGCAGGTCATACCATAAAGAACCTGGATCCTAAAGTCAGATAAGCCTAGGCTCAAACTTTACATATTCCACTGTGTGACTCTGAACAGGTTACTTTATGATGAAAAGCCTCTATTACTTAATCTGTAAAATGGAAATTGTTTCACAGCATGAAGAGCTAATTAGATAATTAAATATGTATGAAAATACCCACAATATTGGCTAGCTCATAATAATCACTCATAAATTTTTATTGCTGTTGTTATGCTGAACTGTTGCACCGGGCACAAGCCCTTTCCATTACAAAGCCTGGAAGAACTGAGGCATGAAGGTGGAATGTGATAGTTGATTGGGTCCAGGTTTACAAGGAGGGCATTAGCAGAAGGATTATATTGGCATGTTAGGATGTGTAGTATCAAATCGTGTCTTGTAAACTACAAGATATATAAAGGGACTTTACCTCACCCATGTACTTACAACTTGGTAGATCTGTTTTAAAGACTTTGAAAAGTCTGTTTTTGAGAAAATATGGATGTTTAAAGTCACTGACTAATCAATGGATAGTGATACAATCTGGATGTTTGTCCCCTCCAAATCTCATGTTGAAATGTAATCTCCAGTGTTGAAGGTGGGAACTGGTATTTGGGTCATGGGGGCTGATCCTTCATGAATGGCTTGGTGGTGCCTTTCCCTGTGACGGTGAGTGAGTTCTCGCTCTATTAGTTCGCATGAGAGCTGGCTGTTTAGAAGAGCCTGACACCTCTCTTGCTCCCTCTCTCGCCATGTGACACGCCAGCTGCCCTTGCCTTCCATCAAGAGTAAAAGCTTCCTGAGGCCTCACCAGAAGCTGAGCAAATGCCAGCACCAGGCTTCTTGCACAGCCTGCAGAGCTCTGAGACAAGTAAGCCTCTTTCCTTCTAAATTACTCAGTCTCAGGTATTCCTTTACAGCAACACAAATGGACTAAGGCAGGTGGTCATAATTAGAACATGCTAACTGTGAAAGAGCCCCAGCATTAAAGAGGAAGACAAGCAGTGGGCCTGAGCAGGGCCTTGGAGCCTCCCTCAGAGTCTGTTGGACTTAAGAGCCCAGAGTCTAGTCCTTAATTTTTTTTTTTTTTGGGATACTGAGCTTCACTCTGTTGCCTAGGCTGGAATGCAGTGGCATGATCTTGGCTCACTGCAGCCTCTGCCTCCCAGGTTCAAGCATTTCTCATGCCTCAGCCCTTCCAAGTAGCTGGGATTACAGGTGCCAGCCACCATGTCCAGCTAATTTTTGTATTTTTAGTAGAGATGTGGTTTCACCATGTCGACCAGGCTGGTCTTGAACTCCTGATCTCAAGTGATCCACCCACCTCGGCCTCCCAATGTGCTGGGATTACAGGTGTGAGCCACCACACCCTGCCCCCTTAATTATTTTGGTCCCAGAAATTTAACTTATCAGTGTGCCAAGAGTTAACTGGCCTCTTGGGGGCTGGTTCATAACAACCAAATTCTCACTATTAAATCAGACACTAACAGATTTATCAATTTACCATGGAAGAATAAACAGCAGATTTACTAATTTACCAAGAAATAAACACTTCCAACAAGCCTAGGACACTCTTTTTCTGGCATTAGATACCAGATACTTAGGTAATTTGGAAATGGATGTGTTGTCAAAAGATTGTCAGTAACAAAGAACCAGAGAAAAGGAATAGGATCCTCTTGAGGAATATTTCAATAAAGATAAAGAAAAGCTAATGGTTTCTCCATGTCCACTAATCCTGTGCATTTTCTAGTGGTCAGACTGTGTCTTTTAGATAAAGTGTCTCTATGTGGTACAAAATTCCTCCTTTTCTAGACCCAAGCAGATAAGGCCACTCTTCTGTTAACAGGAGCATGCACCCTGCATATAATTCAGTGACAACTTCCCCTTCTTACAGCTTGGCCACTTTAGCAAAGCTTGGACATTGTCCATAATTTAGTCATTTATCTTTGTACCAGTTTGTAAACTGTATGGTTATGTCGGTACATGATTAAACGCTTGGATATTGTGTGCTGAGTCCTATGAGATACCCTCATGGAGAATGATTTTATCTACCTACAAGCATTGAAGACACTTTATCATGACTCCTACAGAAATGACAACACCAACTCTCACTGGTCCCATTAGGATACACAGGAAATTCTCATTTTACACGGCAAAGATACTAGCAACTTTGACTCTTTGTAACATGACTTCATGACGGATGCTGCAGTCATTTCTCAAGGATACTTCTTGTTGAGGGTAGTCTTCATTTTTGGTAGCTGATTTATAGAAATATTTAAATGTGTTTCAGCAAGTTAAACATGTCAGCACATGTCAAAACACCTAAGTTATAATGAGAGTCTATGACCTCAGCACAAACATGATGTCAATATTGAGAGACCTCTTGTTATAATCAACATCCTCCTTGAACTGAGTCTCTTCGAAAGGACTTTTTACCGAGCTCTTAAACAAATTAATTACTGCACATATTTCCTAATTGAAATATTCAGGGCATTAATTTTCTATGGAATTCAGGAATTCTAAAGGGTAGGAATAATTTGATCTTTCTTGGAGTGGGAAGAAGTTTGTTTCTAAAAAGAGCCTAATAAACGAAACTCTGTCTCTGTTAATCATAATTAAGAGAATGATATACAATAAAATCTAAATCACATAATAAGAAAAATTGTTGTTTTCAAACAATAAAGTTCAGAACAAGAAGTTGCATCATTAAGTCTGGATCCTTGGTACAGAGTAGGAACTCAAGAACTGCTGAATGAAACTTTTATATCTGTCATAATGCTGTAAAGTTTTGATTATGAACAAATTTTCCTTGATTTTTATTTGAGGTGATGTTTTGGACATTTCTCCTTCAATTTTAAATGAATAAATGCTTACCAAGCACTGGCTAAATGTGATTCATCTCCATGTGCTAGTCAGGCACACCATGTTAGGCACTATGGTGAGTTAATACTAAGTTAGCATCCATGGTGAAACCCTGTCTCTACAAAAAACACAAAAAATTAGCCGGGCATGGTGGCACACACCTGTAGTCCCAGCTACTCGGGAGGCTGAGGCAGGAGAATCGCTTGAATCCAGGAGGCAGAGGTTGCAGTGAACCGAGACTGTGCCACTGCACTCCAGCCTGGCGACACAACGAGACTCTATCTCAAAATAAATAAATAAATAAATAAAACTTAAAAATAAAAATACTAAGCACTGCAGAGAATTTAAATTTATTCCATGATATACAACTTTTGGGGTGTATTAATTTACAGATGTTCAGATTTGATATTATTTGATTGGACTTTGAAGACCATACTTCAATTACATTTATCAATTTCTATTTGTTTATCCTTAAAAATAATTACATTAATAATAAAAACATTTAGAATTGTAATCTTGTGACCTGCCTGCAAGTCATTTATCAAATAAATTGTTGGTTCTTTAAATAGTTCTTAAGAGGACCTTCAATTTCAGAACTACTGGGTTAACTGTTTTCAATCTGTTCAATTATACAGTTTGAGAACATGTATTTACAAAGCACCAGCAGTGTGCTGGATCCTAGGAAAACAGTGTGAATGAAAACAAATGAGATGCCATCTTCTGTCTGTGTGACTCTGCGAAGGCATGGCTGATGCCTTATTTTAGTATGTTGCCTTTCATTTTTGGCCATGTCTTACTACAAGGGTTCCTATTGCTATTTTTAGTAATATATATTTTACCTGGCAATTCTCCGGCCAGATCTGTGGTTGCATTCTGTTATACTAGCAGGTCTCACATTGAAATCCATTGGCAGAGCATCTGAAAGATGCAGTGTTCTCTGCAGAAGCATAGTTAACCTGGCATAAAATTAGGAAGAATTCTTCCACGGCAATGTGACTCTGTTCCATTAATAAACTATACATTTATATGCAGGAATCCATCATTCCACACATTAAAACGCTGTTGAATGAAGCTAAGTTGAGGGTTTTGAAAATAAATTTAAGCCAGTGAAAAAAGAGTTAAGTATTAAAATAATGTTGAGAATGCTGATGAATTAAAGAATTAAAGAGCACCTTAAGGTTAAGAGAGGACATTCAAGAGTTGTCCTTCACTGGGGAAGAGGACACTAATCATGACAACAATCATGACTCAGCAGATATGCTCAAAGACATATCTAGGTCTTATGCCTACCCTCACTTGCCTGACCCTCAAAAGTGGCCAGCAGACTCGTCAATGAGGTTTGAGAAAAGAGGCAATAGCAAGAGTGCAAGAATAACCTACAGGCTGACACGGTATCTTCATCAACCACCTGCAAAGTGTCTGACACTTGCCCTGTATTCTGGCACTGATCACAATGGGCGTTCAGGTCATTCGTGCTGCAGACATACCCATGTGTATATCTGGGTTATTAAATGAGTTCAACTTCATGAGGGTATACTTCTCCTCAAGACAGAGATCATGCCTTATCCAGCTCAAAGTTTTCTGGGCTGGAAACTGGGCCTTCACACAGAAAGTATTCTTCAAAAGTTTCTTGTGGGTATTAATGAGCAAAATATTTTTCTAAATATAGATGACAAAAATAACACATGTTGGGAAGACAAATTTATACAACACTAAAACCCAGCTACAAGGTAACTGCAGTTGACTCATTTCATCGCTAAAGCAGAATCACTTGCTAACACCCTCTTCTTGGGCAATCTTTTAAGTGGCCAGTTTGGCTGCTATAGGTAACATCATTCCCTAGTGGACATCATCTTGGATAGAAAATAGAATGCAGAGTAACATTACAAAGAGCATCTTGCCTTTGCCTATGAGATAAGCAGCTAGTGCTCTTCAAGGCTCAAAAACAAAAACAAAAAATGAAAACTGGGCACACACAAGAGGTCTAAAATATTTGCTATAGGAAACTTGGTCATTCAGAACTTAATGAGGCTCTATGTTGTCATTTTTGCTTTAAAACATGAAGGATGAGTACCAACATTTTGATATATTACAATCTCTGTCTCCTATCCTATCCTACTTTTAAGGCCCTTCTATTTTCTGCTGACTCAGAATTTTCCAGTCATGTACCAGATGTAAGCATGACATAATGTATAAAAAAAGGAAGGGAGGGAGGGAGAGATGGAGCGAGGGAGGAAGGAAGGAAAAAGAGAAAAAGAAATAATTTATTGTTGCCTTTTAGCATAAAGATTTAATGACACATTTCAAACATTTCTATACAATGGCCATGTTGACCATCACATAAAACTTAACCACCCCCCAACACACACAAAAAAGGAAAGAAATCAACCAAAGGATACTTAAAATCCCAACTTGGGAAATAGTTTTAAGGCCTTCTATTATGGGTTGAATTGTGCCTCCCAAATACTAATATGTTGAAGTCCAAATTTCCAGTACCTCAGAGTGTGACCCTATTTGGAAACAGGCTGATTACAGATATAATTTATTAAGATGACATCATAACTAAGTAGTGCAGGCCCCTAATCCAATATGGCTGATGTCTTTATACAAAGGGAAAATCTGTACAAAGAAATAAACACAGGGAGAATGCCATGTAAACATGAAGGCAGGGATTGGGGTGATGCTTCTACAAACCAATGAATGCCAAGAAAACACCAGCAAACTCCCAGAAATGAGGCGGGAGGCATGGATCAGAGTCTCTCTCACAGCCCTCCGAAGGAACCAACCCATGGTCTGGACCTCAAGCCATTAGAACTGTAAGGCAATACATGTCTATTGTTTAAGCCACCCAGTTCGTGGTACTTTGTTATGACAGTGCCAGCAAACTAATATACCTTCTTTGAAGCCATTTACTCAACGTAGGAGGGCCTGTCTTGATAAGGCAAGTCATCCTCATTCGTGCCCCCATTGAAACCATGCTATGGGATAAGCTTGAGTTCTGCCTTGGCTGAAGCTTTAGAATCACTTACCATGGAAATCAACACTGTGTCCTATTTTGTTCTCTTGTGATCACACAAAGCAGAAGCAGGATTAGCACTGGAGCCACAGGTGCTCCCCATAGAGCTTATCTATATCTATATCTATATACGCATACACAGATATAGATTTTATATATATATGTATGTATATAATAAATACAAAATTAGCCAGGCATGGTGGTGCATGACTGTAATCCCAGCTACTCGGGAGGCTGAGACAGGAGAATTGCTTGAACCCAGGAGGCCGAGGTTGAGGTGAGCCAACATTGCACCATTGCACTCCAGCCTGGGCAACAAGAGCAAAACTCTGTCTCAAAAAATATATAGAGAGATATATATATCTCTACGTAGAGATGTCTATATAGAGATAGATATGTATATCTATATAGACATGTATATCTATCTAGATATCTACATATAGATAGATTTATATCTATCTAGATATCTATATATCTATATTATATATAAATACATATAATATGTATTATACATAGATTTATATCTATATATAGATTTATATATAGATAGATATTTCTATATCTATATTATATATAATATAGATATTTATATATCTATATTATATATAATATAGATATATAGACAGCTATTTATATCTATACATTATATTATAAATATATTTATGTTATATATATAAATATAGATATATATAGAGAGAGATCCATATATAGATATTTTTGAGACAGAGTTTTGCTCTTGTTGCCCAGGCTGGAGTGCAATGGTGTGATCTCAGCTCACTGCAACCTCGGTCTCCTGGGTTCAAGCAATTCTCCTGCCTCAGCCTCCCGAGTAGCTGGGATTACAGGTATGCATCACCACGCCAGGCTAATTTTGTATTTTTAGTAGAGACAGGGTTTCACCATGTTGGCCAGCCTGGTCTCAAACTCCTGACCTCGGGATCCGCCTTCCTCGGCCTCCCAAAGTGCTGGGATTACAAGTGTGAGCCACCGCGCCCAGCCCCAGCTTATCTGTATTTACCATAAACAATGGCCAGGCAAGGCAGCCATTGGCTGACACATTAATGTACGAGATACATCAAGTGCCCTTCAGTTCAAGGACAGGGATGAAACCTTGTACTTAGTCTATTCCCCACACAACCTCCAGTTCAATACTGAGCACAGAGCTTTGCCTTAGTATTTAATCTTCAAAATAAGACACTAGCAACTCTCTTTGACAGTTATTTATGCTAAATAGTTTAAAACAGTTTATTCTGTTTTAAAATAATTTGAATAAAAATATAAAGAAGCTTGTTTATATTTGTAAATATTAATAACAACAGAAAACAAAGCAGTGCATTTTTTTCTCCACTGAGAAAGCTTTTCATAGGGGGAGGGTGGGCTCCATCAAAGACAAGCAAGTCTTTTTCGCCATCTGGTGGCCATAGAGGATTATAACATCAGAAATCTTAAATTTAAACTTCCCGCACCAAGCTTTATTGAAGTACACTTGACACATAAAAAATTGTATCTTAATCCTTTCAAGGACAATTAAAACTATCCTTAGAAAATTGTAGTAGTGTAGGGTTCACAAATAGAGCTGCGTCCCTGTGTGTATACAGGGAAGGCCAGTGTAACTTTTCCTTGCCTCTTACCTTGGGCCTATGCGCAGGAATGTTACCTATGTGATTAACTATTTATTCATCTAACAAAGCTCCACTTAGTCGTTAGTATATTCCAGCCTCCATAATGGTAATAAAAAAGCTGACTAGCAGGGGTTCGAGACCAGCCTGGCCAACGTGGTGAAACCACATCTCTACTAAAAATACAAAAATTAGCCAGGCATGTTGGTGCGTGCCTGTAATCCCAGCTACTCGGGAAGCTGAGGCAGGAGAATCGCTTAAATGAGAAAGGTGGAGGTTGCAGTGAGTTGAGATCGCACCACTGTACTTTAGCCTGGGCAACAGAGCGAAACTGTCAAAAAAAAAAGCTAAGAAACCTAATTCGCACAATAGGCAATCATACAATATAAGGGAGACAGACCTAAAGTGTCTGTCAGACCTAAAGTGACAGCTCACAAACGTCAAATTTAAATATATTTATTTAATATATTTGCTATACTTCCAAAAATATGCAAAATATCACCCATTGATGGTTACTTTTTTCACTAATATAGGCCTTCCTCTGACGATTTGAATCTTTTGTTGGTTGGATCTCGTGTCCCATGACTTCCAGATGCCTTGGCTTTGCCCAATGTTCCTGCTTCAGGCTGCAAACCGCCTTTGGTTTTGATGAAGTTTGTGGCCCCACCTCTTTAACTTTGTTCCTTGAACATTTTTCTTAGACATGATTGTATTTGCTCTAGTTTCTGTGATAGCCTTAGAGAACCCTTACTAACCAAAACTTATACTGGAAAGCCAAAAGGAGATGACATCAAAACCCTGAGGCCTTAAGGTCCCTGTTCCCTGGAGATGAGACAATGCCTTCTTTGCTGTCTGTGCAGAAAAGGCTGTGCAAACCACAATTCTGTGCACCTAGATTTCAACAATGACCACCACACCTGCCTAAAGTATCTGCTTTGCTGGTGTCCTGATTTTAAAACAGTACCATAAAGCTTACCAAGTCACCATGCCCTCTGGCACCAAGGAAGCAAACTCATTACCAAGAGAAAAGATCAGTATAGATTTTGGTGGCCGGATTACTTCACAGAACCTCAAACCTTGCCCCCATCCAAGGTACTAGCCTTAATAATAGGCTGAGTAGTGTCTCCTAAATTTCATTTGTTGCAGTCCTAACGTCCTGCCCCTCAGAATAAAACCATATTTGGAGATAAGGCCTTTAAAGAGGCAATTAAGGCCAGATATGGTAGCTCACACCTTGAATCTCAACATTTTGGAAGGCTAAGGCAGGAGGACCACTTGAAGCTGGGAGTTCAAGACCAGCCTGGGCAACAAAGCAAGACACCATCTCTACAAAAAAAAAATTTTAAAGAAGTGATTAAGTTAAAATAAAGTCTTCAGAGTGGGACCTAACTAAATATGAGTCACAATCCCATAAAAAGAAACGTGGACACAAAGAAAAATCAGATGCATGCACACATAGAGATTACCCTGTGAACACGCCAAGAGGAGGCAGTTGACTCAAGCCAAGGAGAGAGACCTCAGAAGAAACTAAACCTGCTAACACCTCAATCTTGAACTCCTAGTTTTCAGAAGTGTAAGAAAATAAATTTCTGTTGTTTAACTCACTCTGGCTGTGGGATGTTGTTATGGTAGCCTTAGCAAACTAATATACCCTCCTATGTAATAACCCAATCTTGGTTCAACACTCTTTCCCCTCTAGAAAATTTGGAAGTCTCCATGCAGTCTTCAACTTGAGTAACAGCCCTTCTTCTTGGAAGATGAAGTTGTCTTTTTATTGATCCTGACTCATCTTTGGAAAGGTAAAATGATTTTTCAGCCAGATTTATATTCATTCAGGGATGAACAATTATCTTCTTTGGGGGAGATCAGTAAAATATCAAAGAAACTCCCTCAGCCCCACATACTCATCAGGCCACTTTCTTCATGATTTATCTATGCATATAGATTCTTCTGAGATCACTGAAATGGGCATCCAGCCCCTGGTGTCTTTTATCAACACATCTTTGGTGGTATTCCCAGGAACTTCCGCAATGTGTCAAAATAAAAATTTCAATGTCTTATTTTAATGTCTACCAGGCCACATTATGACCTCAACTGAGAGCTCATCCTCTCAAATTATGTTCAGTTATGCTATTCTGCCTAACTCCCTGAATTAATACTGTACAGTGAACACCAGATGACGATATGACCCAAGTAATGTACATCTCTGACTGTTTTAGTATCTCAGGATCCAAACACCTCCCATCCACTTTCATTGAGAGACTTCTAATTTCAGTCTTATTTTCAATCCCTTCTCCTCAATGCCTTAAATGATTTATTAAAAATCCCCTTTGAGCACCTAAAATGTGAACTATAGAGTCCCTCAAATGGCACGGACTATCCCACTTGGCAATGCCAGTTTTACTGCCTGGCACTCCCTCTTTCAAACTCAATAATCTAGTCACATGGATCTCCATATCTTTTCCTGAGTGAAAAATGACATTTTATAATTCCAAGTTTAAATAGACCATTATTCCCTGCCTGGAAGACTTTTCTTTCACATTCTCATTGGGCTGCATGTGATAACTTTTCAAATTCTACTCTGGTAGCATTTTTTGTACGATGTCCTTTGTAATCCTTTCCAGACCACAGCAAAGGGTGCTCACTCATCCCCATGACTGACATATAATTCTATAATTCTATCATTATACTATGTTTCCCTGATTAGATTGAGTAGATTGAGAGGATGCCCAGGAAAGGGTTTATACCTTTATTATCTTCTTATCTCTAGCACCTAACAAACACAGTAATTTACAATTGGTGGCTGTTAGTTAAATAATTTATTCAGGATCAGGAATAGAGCAGGAAAAATGTGGTCTTTGTGTCCTTCCTTGCTTTTTGAGGGGAAGGAGGTGGTTAGAACAGGAATATGAGAAATGTAGATTTTGCACTGCCTAGGTCTTCCAAACAAAAGGAGCTGTCATTCTAACAGCTCCTGTGCCCACACCTGCCTCACTTGGGAGGTTCTCACATCTTGAACACACATTTGTGGTTTTGCTTTATCTATTTTCTGAACACTGTCGTTTTCATGGCAGTCACTAGATTAATCCCATGCTCATCTGTATCAGATCAGCTTTCAATTTGTCATGTCAAAACCAGAGATGGGGCACAGAGCAGCAGCATGGTATTGTTAAAAAAAAAAAAAATCTCAATTCGTTTAGCTTTGAAGTATATTTTTAGGCCTCTTCCTAGTTCCTCTCTGAACTACCATATCATACCAACCTCCCTGTTTTAGACAAGCTAGGCTTTCTCGGAGCCCTTAATACTGGAAAAAACAAGATGACATATGGATAAATATTTAGGTTCCCATCTCAGGTTTAGATCTAGCCTCTTCCCCATCACTCCAGGTAAGTGGTTTTATCCTTCCTAGTTCTTCTTTGACTGGACAGCCAGCCCATGCTTCCAAATACTTTCTTGCTTCTCCTCTGCTCTTCCAATTCAATGTTGGATCTTCACAGTTTCAAATCTGAATCACCTCCTATTATTTTTTCACATTGATTTGATTCCTTACTCTGTTCACATGGAATTATCTACCCCTTAGTCTAGTTATTTTTCACTGTTGTCCTCCAGTGTCTACACTTTAGCTTTAACTGATATTCATAGGTGATTAATAGAGATCTAGTCCAAGAAAAAATATGCAGAGAGAGATATGATTATATGTAATAGATATATAATTTAGTATTTTATATATGTATGCATACACTAAATTTGTAGTATCAATGCACTCACTGTAGCTCTGCAAGAAATGCTCATTACATAGCCTGAAAGATGCTTGTACAAGTGAATATCAGAGTTTTGAAATATTGCATTTGAAAGGGTTATGAAAGATTATCTATTTCAATTCTCTCCAATTAAGCACAAGAAAAAGGAGGCTGAATGGTGAAAGCACAAGAAAAGGAGGCTGAATGGTGAGGTCCAGGGTGAAACAGCCAGACAACAGTCAATGAAAAAACTGAATGGTCTCCTCCTAAGATCAAAACAAGGCAAGAATGTCCGCTGTCACCACTTCTGTGTAGCACTGTATTGAATGTCTTAGCCAGAACAATAAGGCGAGAGAAATAATTAAAAGGGGTTACAGTTGGAAAGAAAGAAGAAAAGTGTCCCGATTCACAGACAACCAGATTGTGTATGTGAACAGTGACAAAAATTTCCAAGGAATCCACACAATAAATAATAAAGTTAATAAAAGAATTTATCAAGCTATCAGGATATGTCACCATAGACACACCAGTTGCATTTCTATTTACCAACAAAAAGAAGTTGAAAAATATATACATTTGAAAAATACCACATATTTTAAAACATAAAATAACAGGGAAAATTAACTTTTTTTTTTTTTTTAAGACAGAGTCTCACTCCGTCGCCTAGGCTAGAGTGCAGTGGTGCCATCTTGGCTCACTACAAACTGTTTCTTGGGTTCAAGCCATTCTCCTGCCTCAGACCCCTGAATAGCAGGGATTACAGGAGCATGTCACCACACCCAGTTAATTTTTGTATTTTTAGTGGAAATGGGATCTCACCATGTTGGCCAGGCTGGACTGGAACTCCTGACTTCAAATGATCCACCCGCCTCAGCCTCCCAAAGTGCTGGGATTACAGGCTTGAGCCACCACCCCTGGCAGATCTGTAAAGCTTTTATACTGAAAGATACAGAACATTGCAGACAGAATTTAAAGACCTATAGAAATGAGAGATACATTGTTCGTGAATCAGAGGAATCGATATTATTAAGATATCAATTCTCCCCAAGATTGATCTACAGATTACTGCTATACCACTCAAAATCTAGGAAGAGGTTTTAGAGAAACTGACAATTCTATAGCTGATAGGAAAAGAAAAGGACCTAGTATACCCAAAACAACATTGAAAAAGAAGAATAAAGTTAGAGGATTTACACTACCTCATTATAAACTTATTATAAACCTATAATGATCTAGCTACTGCGGAATTGGCATAAAGAAAAACAAATAGATCAGTAGAACAGAATAAAAGAATTCAGAAAGAAATCCATGCAATATGTAGTCAGTTGATTTTCTTTTCTTTTTTTTTTTTTTAATTTTTATTTTACTTTAAGTTCCAGGATACATGTGCAGAATGTGCAGGTTTGTTACATAGGTATACATGTGCCACGGTGGTTTGCTGCACCCATCAACCCGTCATCTAGGTTTTAAGCCCTGCATGCCTTAGGTATTTATCCTAATGCTCTCCCTCCCCTTGCCTCCCACCCCTCAACAGGCCCCAGTGTGTGATGCTCCCCTCCCTGTGTCCATGTATTCTCATTGTTCAACTCCCACTTATGAGTGAGAACATGCAGTGTTTGGTTTTCTGTTCCTGTGTTAGTTTGCTGAGAATGATAGTTTCCAGCTTCATCCATGTCCCTGCAAAAGACATGAGCTCACTCTTTTGTTATGGCTGCAGAGTATTCCATGGCGTGTCTGTGCCACATTTTCTTTATCCAGGCTATCATTGATAGGCATTTGGGCTGGTTCCAAGTCTTTGCTATTGTAAATAGTGCTGCAATAAACATAATCAGAGAGAAAAAATTCTATGGAGGTTCAGTATGTCTTCTTTTCAGCATTTTCTGAAGTATCTCCAAAGCAGAAATGTAGTCTATTGCTGCATAAATAGTGGGGGATAAGGTTGGCAACCTTCCTGAGACTCACTCATTGCCTCTATATGATCTTTTTGTGGCTAGCCCTAAAATAATGTACTGTTTTTTGTTGTTGTTGTTGTTTTGTTTTTGAGATGGAGTCCAGCTCTGTCGCCAGGCTGGAGGGCAGTGGCCTGATCTCGGCTCACTGCAACCTCCGTCTCCCAGGTTCAAGTGATTCTTCTTTCTTCTACCTCACCCTCCCTAGTAGCTGGGACTACAGGTGTACACCACCATGCCCAGCTAATTTTTGTATTTTTAGTAGAGACGAGGTTTCACCATTTTGGCCAGGAGGGTCTCAATGTCTTGACCTCATGATCCTCCTGCCCTGGCCTCCCAAAGTGCTGGGATTACAGGCATGAGCCACCACACCCAGCCAATAATGTACTCTTCTAACCCTTCCCCAAACACAATCAAATCAACCTAAATGATTCACTTTGAGCTTCACAAGCTTTAGTCTATAGGAACTGGACAGGTAAGTTAGAAGGAGTATCAGATAAACAAATTCAGAGGAAAAGTGGATTCTGGGGCCAGATGTTAGTCCATTTCTTTTCTCTCTTTTGCTTTAACCATTTGTATTGCAGTTGCAGCAAATATTGTCTAAATGAGAAAAGCAAAGGAAGGGCATTGCCATAGTCAAAGAGGGAAATAATGAAAAGGGAGAATAAATACAAGGAAAAAAGATGATTCAAGAAGCAAGTCAAAAACCACAGAATGGAGAAAAATCTAATATTTGTTAATTACCTACTATACATCAATTTCAGTCTTAGCTGCTTTACATGAAATATCTTTATTCCTCAGAACAACTCTGATAAAGAAATATTGTCATTGCCCTTTTATAAATAATCTGAATCTCAATGAGGATCATCAACTTGCTCTAGGTGACAAAAATGAAGTGGTAAAGTGAAAAGTGTTTATTGCGCAAAGTCCCTAGTCTTTCCTGCGCACCAAGCTTTCCTATAGGTAAAGAAGGGAACCATACGCATGATTCCAAGGCGATGAAAGTTATATCTCTGTTGGAGTGAGTACATGAAAGACCTAAAAGACGCGTTCTGATTGCAAATACTAACTAGCGAAGAGATTTTTTTTTACTGTGCTTTGAAATATCTTGGCAATCATTCAAATTTATGACCTTCTCTGAGAATGAAGAATATTTGATGTGATGTAAAACAATTCAGTAATGGCCATGATTACAATCTGCTACTAAGAAGCAAGTTATACAATCACAATTGTACAATGATGACACTGACAGTATGCATTTCCCACACCACCATACACTGTTAACCATTCGTCTCTCACTTGGAAAACAAACAAGTTGTGAACAGGGATTATAAAGCATCACTCAGATAGAAGCTTCAATGGATTTCTGAAGGGTAAAGATGCCTTTATACGGTGAAGCTTATTTCCCAAAAGAAAAAGTGTTTCTGAAAGCAAATAGATCTTTATGTGCTATGAGAAATATCTGCCCTCAATGGCCTTCTCTTAAAGCCACGTTGAGTAGTAGAAAAGTTACGGGTCCCATATCAAGTACAACTTGATCTCATTCATACTATAAAACTCTCCTACAATCTGAAGGAGAAACTACCAACCTTATGCATTATTTTTAACTTCATCTAAATTAACGAGTCTGACTTCATAACACTATTGGGAGAAGAGTAAAGTTCCCCTTCCCAAAGACAGTGTAGGTAGGAAACATGTTTACGTATTGTTTGAATAACCCTACAATTAGGCAAGACAAGCTACTGACTATAATTGGATTTATGGGACACTGTCCCTGGAGTTTTAGAATTTGTAATACTGTACAAATAGATGTTTAACTTTAATTTGCTGCATGAATTGGAGACTTTTCAAAAGCAACAAATAGCTTAAATTGCCCTACACTGCCACTGGCTGGTTCTTTGGAGGATGTTACTGCAGCACAAACATCAGGACAACTAAAGCAAGATGAAAGAAATATTTGCCATGTGTCTCCCAGCATGAGACACATGTCACCATTTTCCTGGGTTTAAGAAAGAAATTCTGGGGCTTGTGTCTAAGTGTTCAAAGTCTCTGTTAATTTATGGCTGCAGAAACCTATACCTTTTTTTGCCTTTATTCACTGAGACTTCCAAATTATTTTGGATCTATCTCTAGGAATGGCAGAAGAAACTGCGAACCTGGAAATCCTAACAGTTCCTAAGTAAGAAGATTATCACCAAATCAGAGGAAGAAAATCATGCCAATGGTACAGAGGTAAATAGATCAGTTAAAATATGGTTTTGGAAAAAGAAAGAATGCAAAATGTTGTTTCTTTTCTCATTCTTTTGTGATGCTGATTAAATACACCATCCTCCTACCCTCACATTGCCAAAAGAAAATCTTACAGCAAAAGTAATATTTTAAGGATGTATCTGTTGACTTCCTGCTTAAATTTTTCTTATTAGTGACATATTTCTTCAAACAAATATTACTATCGCTAACCTAGAGAACCATTTAAGAACCGACCACAAGTTCATATAAATAAAACATGCCAGATATGTGAAGGAGGGGTTTACGTTTTATATATGTGCGACATTAATCCTTCTATGCAGGATGAACATAACATTAAAAAATGTTCCTGGCAAACTGGACATCTGTAAAAGTATTTTTCTTCCTGGGATTTTCTCAGTACCCTAAAGTTCAGGTCATCATATTTGTGGTGTGCTTGCTGATGTACCTCATCACCTTACTGGGCAATGTTATTCTGATCTCCATCACCATCCTAGATTCCCACCTCCACACCCCTATGTACCTCTTCCTCAGCAATCTCTCCTTTCTGGACATCTGGTACACCTCTTCTGCGCTCACTCCAATGCTGGCAAACTTTGTTTCAGGGAGAAACACTATTTCATTCTCAGGATGTGCCACTCAGATGTACCTCTCCCTTGCCATGGGCTCCACTGAGTGTGTACTCCTGTCCATGATGGCATATGACCGGTATGTGGCCATCTGCAACCCCCTGAGATACCCTGTCATCATGAATAGGAGAACCTGTGTGCAGATTGCAGCTGGCTCCTGGATGACAGGCTGTCTCACTGCCCTGGTGGAAACGATGTCTGTGCTGCCACTGTCTCTCTGTGGTAATAGTATCATCAATCATTTCACTTGTGAAATTCTGGCTGTATTGAAATTGGTTTGTGTGGACACCTCCCTGGTGCAGTTAATCATGCTGGTGATCAGTGTACTTCTTCTCCCCCTGCCAATGCTACTCATTTGTATCTCTTATGCATTTATCCTCACCAGTATCCTGAGAATCAGTTCAGTGGAAGGCCGAAGTAAAGCCTTTTCAACGTGCACAGCCCACCTGATGGTGGTAGTTTTGTTCTATGGTACAGCTCTCTCCATGTACCTGAAGCCCTCTGCTGTAGATTCACAGGAAATAGATAAATTTATGGCTTTGGTATATGCTGGACTAACCCCCATGTTGAACCCTATCATCTATAGTCTACGGAACAAAGAGGTGAAAGTGTCCTTGAAAAAATTGCTGATTAGAAATCCTTTTAATACAGCCTGCATTTCCACCCTCAAATAACAATCACACTCATCTAGAAAATCAACATTACCCAGAAAACTGCACAGTAGTTTACTTAAACCAACCCTGGAAAATACTTACTTTCCATAGAAGTTTACTATTATGTCCTCTATTCTGATTTGTCTTACAAGTAAAACTTCATATTAACAGATCGTTTATGAAGAATAAATTATGTTTCCAGGAAAGCAATTAGCATTTATTGAACACTAGTATAACATTAAAATTAGATAATTGCCTACTGTTTCATATTTACTTTCTGTAGCATCTCAGTGTTCAGCTGTGACATAAGCATAACAATACACAAAAACTATACAATTGTGAGCCTAGTAAATTTTGAAATAATTTACTTCAAATGATTCATAATTTCCCCTCAATTTAAAAAGAAATCTATATTTTTTAATTAGTGTGGATACAACTCAAAGTATACACACATGCACACACACACCCCTAATAATTTGTAAAACCAAAACAGCATCAATTTTGGAACTCTCCCTAGTTTCCAACATGTTAAAGTGGAAAAAACATGGCTTTAGATGTAATGAAATATGAGTGATTTTGTTTTGTTTCGTTTTGTTTTTTGAGACGGAGTCTCACTCTGTTGCCCAGATTGGAGTGCAGTGGCGCGATCTTGGCTCACTGCAAGCTCCACCTCCTGGGTTGATGCCATTCTCCTGCCTCAGCCTCCCGAGTAGCTAGGACTACAGGCGCCCACCACTATGCCCGGCTAATTTTTGCATTTTTAGTACAGACAGGGTTTCACTTTGTTAGCCAGGATGGTCTCGATCTCCTGACCTCGTGATCTGCTCACCTCGGCCTCCCAAAAGTGCTGGGATTACAGGCGTGAGCCGCCACACCGGCTGAGTGATTTTGTTTATTTGGAATGTATATGTGGGGGATGACTAAATATCTGTGTGTGCGCAAATACATAACAAGGGTTGCACTATTGTAATCCTATGTATGAGGTGGAATAGAAGTCCAATTGGCAGATCCTGAAGTATCTGTGGATATAAGATTAGAATATACTTATATTGTACTTTGATTGTCTCAGTGAATTCATCAACACACACCTATCATGTTATCATTTTTCTTAAAGCGTGCTGAATTGACCAATTAATTAAAGATGAGGAGTGAAATTGCATTGCAGGATAAATAATATATTAATGCACATACATATTATAGAAACAGATTCATAAATATATCTAATATATGTGAGCAAAATTACATAAATTATAATTTTACCAATGTTACATAGTGATGTACTTTTTCTTGTCTTTTCCACCCTCTCTGGAGCTATAGAATATTGAGGCCAATGTGCACACATTAGTTCTTTATCAGAGAAGGTTCCTTGAATTTATGTGGGTGACGGCTTTATCCTAGGGAGAAGGTACCTCTGGCTGCATACATATAACCTTCCTAATCCTTAGGTTTAGAGAACATGATGCAATTACAGATGGTTATTACAAGAGGTTCCAGCCTGAGCAAGACAGAGCTTGCAAGGAATTACCCAGTTGTAGATGAATGGATTAGGAATGAAACCATGTAGAAGGAAAGAATTCAATGACTAGGAACTGTGCTGGCGATCTTAATCCAAGTGCTGCTAGCACACATCAGAATACTTTTCTTACTCAAGTATCAGATTCCCAGTTCTAGTAATTCAGAATCTCTACAAAGGTAGGTACTGGAAATTTTTATTAAAAATCAAAGCTATACAGTTATTTTTATTTCCATCCTTAAACATTTCAGGATCAGGCAGTAGTGACTACAGCATGATGCTGTTACATGGCTGAAGAGGAGGAAGGGATGTTAAAACTGTTAACCACTCAGTTTCTATATCAATTTTAGAAAAAGAAAAAAAATAATTCCAGGTAATCACAAACAGTGAGCACACAATAATTCATCTTATTTGTTTATAGGGGTGGGAAAAAAACCTATAAAAATTGTATTGAATTTAAAGTTTTATGTTACATCAGCTCCAGTGGGCATGTATTAGGTACATGATATCTTCTTCAACGTCTTTATTTATCAGTGTTTTTAAGGGATGCAATGAACTAAATTAGCAATTGCAGTGTAGGACAAGCCAACAAGCTGTCCAGAAGCAAAACAACGAAATGACCTTATCTACCTGGTTGGACCCCCACAAGACTAGAAAAAGTCCTCAGATTTCAGGTACTTCTGCAAGAGTCATCTTGTCTAAACAAAGCCAAGATGGAGTTAACTTCTACATAACCCAAGTATGTTTTCGTTGCTCTCCTCCCAAGGATGGAACTATACACGTAATCCTGAACTGTGTCCTGATTGCAACTTCGTTATTCCATGATAAGCAGCCCCCACCACTACAACATTTTAAAAATATTATCATTGATTGATAAATAATAATTGTATACATTTATGGGATACAATGTGATATTTTTCTCTATGTACACAGAGTGGGATGATTTATTATTTTTATTTTTTTGTTTCAAATTTTATCTTGGATTCAAGTAGTACATATACAGGTTACATGGGTATATTGCATGATGCTGAGGTTTGGGATATAAATGATCCTGTCATCCAGATAATGAGCATAGTACCCAACAGTTAGTTTTTCATCCCTTGCACCCATACCTTACCCCTGTATTATCCCCCATGTCTATTGTTGCCATAAGCACCCAATTTTTAGCTCTCGCTTACAAGTGAGAACATGTGGTACTATGTTTTCTGTTCCTGCATTAAATGGCTTAGGATAGTGGACTCTAGGTGCATCCATGTTGCTACAAAAGGCATGATTTTATTCTTTTTATGACTGCCTAGTATTCCATGGTATATATGTACCACATTTTCTTTATCTAATCCACCATGGGAACCTAGGATGGGCACCTAGGATGATTCCATGTCTTTGCTATTGTGAATAGTCCTGTGATGAACATATGAGTGGATACATCTTTTTAGCAGAATGATTTATTTTCTTTTGGTTATATACCCAGTAATGGGATTGGTGAGTGAAATGGTAGTTCTAAGTTCTTTAAGAAATCTCCCAACTGCTTTTCACAATGGGTGAACCAATTTACATTCCCACCAACAATGTCTAAGCATTCCCTTTCTGAGCATTTCCATTTCTCCGCAGCCTTGCCAGCATCTGCTGTACTTTGGTTTTTTAATAACAGCCATTCTGACTGGTACAAGATGGCATCTCATTGTGATTTTGATTTGCACTTCTCTTGTGATTAGTGATGTTGAGTATTTTTTCATATCTTTGTTAGCCACGTGTATGTCTTCTTTTGAGAAGTGTCTTTTCATGTCTTTTCCTTACTCCTTAATGGGGTTATTTCGTTTTTGCTTGTTGAATTAAGTTCCTTATAGATTCTAGATATTAGACCTTTGTCAAATGCATAGTTTGCAAACCTTTTCTCCCATTTTGTAAGTTGTCTGTTTACTCTGTTGATAGTTTCTTATGCTGTGCAGAAGTTCTTTAGTTTAATTACGTCCCACTTAATTTTTCTTTTGTTGCAATCGCTTTTGAGGACTTGGTCATAATTTCTTTCCCAAGGCCAATGTCCAGAATGGTGTTTGCTAGGTTTTATTCAAGGACTCTTATAGTTTGAGGTCTTACATTTAAATCTTTAATCCATCTTGAGTAAATTTTTGTGTATGGTGAAAAGGAGTCCAGTTTCATTCTTCTGCATGTAGCTCGCCACCTACCCCAGTACCATTTATTGAATGGGGAGTCCTTCCTTCATTGTTTATTTTTGTCAACTTTGTAAAGATTAGATGGCTGTAGGTCTGTGGCTTCATTTCTGGGTTCCCTATTCTGTTCCATTGGTCTATGTGTCTGTTTATGTACCAGTACCAAGCTGTTTTGGTTATGCTGGTCTTATTGTATACTTCTTAAAGTTGGGTAATGTGATGACTCCAGTTTTGTTCTTTTTGCTATCGCCTTGGGTATTCAAGGCTCTTTTTTGGTTCCATATGAATTTTAGTGTAATTTTTCCAATCCCATGAAAAATGACTTTGGAAGTTTAATAGGAATAGTATTGAATCTGTAGATTGCTTTGGGCAGTATGGCCGTTTTCAATATTGATTCTTCTAATCCATGAGCATGAAATGTTTTTCCATTTGTTTGTATCATCTGTGATTTCATTCAGCAGTGTTCTGTAGTTCTCCTTGTGGAGATCTTTCATCTCCTTGGTTAGATGTATTCCTAGGTATTTTATTTTTTGGGTGGCTATTGTAAATGGAATTGCATTCTTGATGTGGCTTTTGGCTTGAATGTTATTGATGTATAGAAATGCTACTAATTTTTGTACATTGATTTTGTACCCTGAAACTTTACTGAAGTTATTTATCAGTTCCAGGACCCTTTTAGCAGAATCTTTAGGGTTTTCTAGTTATAGAGTCGTATAGTCAACAAAGAGATATTTTGACTTCTTTTCTTATTTGGATGTCTTTTCTTTCTTTCTCTTCTCTGATTGCTCTAAGACTTTCAGTACTATCTTGAATAGGAGTGGTGAGAGTAAGTACCACTATCTTCTTTCAGTTCTCAAGGGGAATGCTTCCAGCTTTTGCCCATTCAGTATGATGTTGGCTGTGGGTTTGTCATAGAAGGTTATTATATTGAGGTACATCCCTTTGATGCCCAGTTTGTTGAGGGTGTTTATCATGAAGAGATGTTGGATTTTATCAAAGGCTTTGTCTACATCTATTGAGATGATCATATGGTTTTTGTTTTTAATTGTGTTCATGTGGTGAATCACATTTATTGATTTGCATATGTTGAAACAACCTTGCATTCCAGGAATGAAGCCTATTTGATTGTGGTGAATTAACTTCTGATATATGCTGGATTCAATTTGCTAGTATTTTGTTGATGATTTTTTGCATCTTTCCTCCTCAGTAATAATGGCCTGTAGTTTTCTTTTTGCATTGTGTCTTTGCCAGGTTTTGTTATCAGGGTGATGCTGGCTTCATAGAATTAGTTAGGGAGGGGTCCCTCCTTAATTTTTTGAAAATAGTTTTAGTAGAATTGGTACCAGCTCTTCTTTGTACATCTGGTAAAATGCAACTGTAAATCCATCTAGTCCAGGGCTTTTTCTGATTGGTAAGTATTTGGTCCCCAATTCAATTTTGGAACTCAATATTGGATTGTTTAGGGTTTCAATTTCTTCCTGATTCAATCTTGGGGGGTTGTATGTTTCCAGGAGTTTACCCATTTCCTCTAGATTTTCTAGTTTGTGTGCACAGAGGTGTTCAGGATAGTCTCTGAGGATCTATTGTATTTCTGTCACAACAGTTATAATGTCATCTTTGTCATTTCTGTTTGTGGTTACTTGGATCTTCTCTCCCTCTTTCTTTGCTAATAAATACAGAGCAGTTTATACTTTCTACCAAGTCAAACTGAATCTATTCTAGCTCCTCCTGACCCAAAGGAGGGATAGAACATGTAGCTGATGGTCCAGGTGACTCAGGTTTTTTGACTTTGCTTTTTCCATGCAGGATAATGACTGAACACATCCTCTGCCCTACATAATTTTGCCTTAGGGATTTTTCTTGAATCCATTTCTATACTTAACACCTGCTGCTGACTTCCTTCTCCCTTGGCACCTTTACTCTAAAGGTCAGAAAGGCTTACTATTATCTTTTCAAGCCTCACTTGCAGCTGGGGTGCTCATGAAAATAGTTCCTGTCAATAAGACATAAGTGTAAGTTTACTAGGGGCTATGGGAAGGGTTTTGCTTGTAATACAAAGGGGCCTAAAGGCAGTGTCTGCCTTGAATGTGGTCACTACGTTGTGACTGTGAGGGGATAAGCATGGTAGAATGACCGAGGAAATTGTACACAGGCCAGTATGACAAGCCAAGTCACTGACATGAGCTATTTCAAACTACTGTTATGCTTACTTTTAATCTCCTATACACAGTCAGACAAAGCTAGCACACCCTGCTTTTCCCAGAGCAGAGCTGGAGAGCAGGGTGCATGCACAAGACCCTGACAAGGGCACACAGGATCTACTAGTCAGTGCCACCAGAATGACTTCTCACTGCCTATGCCTGTGACTAAATGCCATCAAATGACATGTGAACAAACCTGGATACATTCTTAGTTGTGGATGGTGCAAAAGATTGCATTAAGGGTTATTTTTTTGAAGTGTTTAAGTCCACCAAAATTATATCTCAAATTTGAAATATCATTGAGTCCTAACAGAAGATAAAAAAATTGATCAACCCTGCTGCCTTTACTCACATTAGTAATCACATTTAGTACAAATATATTTTCCTAGATGGATGTCTAATTGTGACTATGAAATATCATTAATGAGGTGGACGGATCACAAGGTCAGAAGATCAAGACCATCCTGGCTAACACGGTGAAACCCTGCCTCTACTAAAAATACAAAAAAAAAAAAATTAGCCTGCCATGGTGGCAGGCCCCTGCAGTCCCAGCTACTCAGGAGGCTCAGACAGGAGAATGGCATGAACCTGGGAGGAGGAGCTTGCAGTGAGCCAAGATTGCGTCACTGCACTCCAGTCTGGGTGACAGAGCAAGACTCCATTTAAAAAAAAAAAAAAAGAAAAGAAATATCATTAATGTAATATGTGCAGTCATGAGTCACCAAATCTACATTAAGAAAATGTCAGCCGGGTGTGGTGGCTCACACCTGTAATCCCAGCGCCTTGGGAGGCTGAGGTGGGTGGATCATGAGGTCAGGAGTTTGAGACCAGCCAATATGTTAAAAACCCATTTCTATTAAAAATACAAAAATTAGACAGGTGTGGTGGTGCACGCCTGCAGTCCCAGCTACTTGGGAGGCTGAGGCAGAAGAATCGCTTGAACCAGGGAGGCAGAGGTTGCAGTAAGCCGAGATCAAGCCATTGCACTTCAGCCTGGGCAACACAGCAAGGCTCCATCTCAAAAAAAAAATTAAAAAAGTCTGACTTAGGAGAACTATCTTTGGAGATATGATCTAAACTATGGTAATTCTAAATCCATGCAATGGTAAGTCAAATTAAATTGATACCTTGTTGAGATTACAAATTGTATCATATTTTGCTTATCCATCATTTCCCATTGAATGGTAGATTATTTTACACTAATAAAAAATTAAAGTCCAAAAATGTGATGCAATCTGGCCTAGACCCTTGGGCAGCTAGTGGCACAATGATTCATAAAACTCCACCTGTGACTTTAATATCACCACCCTTTTGTTATTTGACACTGTCTCTCAATTGTCTTGAGTCTCGCTTCAGCTTCACTTTGCAACTTATTTTTTTTCCCCAAAGACCACTGCAGTATTTTCAAAGATTGGAGCCTGCACAAGGGAGATGGGGATGAACTGACAATTCCTCTTATAGTGCTTCTTAGGATCAAGGTCGACCTGATTACCTAAACAGTTACAATTGGCTCTCAACTAGCACAGAAGCAAATCAATACAGAGTGGCTTCTATATGACCAAAAAAACATGGTCCCACCACAAATAACTGTATTGTAATGAGAAAGAGGGCTATATAGTATGGCAAAAAATTAATCAGGAAACAAAGGCAAGGCTTTGAATGCCACAGAAATGAGGGCTAGCAGGAGCTTACAGGGGAGAATGATTTATTTACAAGGTGTTAGCAACATAAGGAAAGAACAACTGAAATACACATGGAACAGAGTCCTGGCTGCAGTGATAATACTCAAAGTAATAATAATAAATAGTAAAAATCCAGAATGCTTATTGAGTTATTACTGTGCTCTAGACACTCTTCTACATTCTTTACATGCAGTAATTTCATATAAGCAATAATGCTAGAGTTGCTGTTGGTAATATTTTATTCCATTTCATCAACCATATTGTCACTTCCACTTTCCAAATGAGCAACCTGAGTAAAAAGAGATTAAATGGCTTAGGTTGTTTACAAATCAGGTATGTGGTGGAGCTGGAATCCAACCAATTCGACACAGACCCTTTCACTTAACCATTACGTTAGTCTAATTCTCACAATCAGTTGAACGTCCTTGAACTCATGTTTCCCTCTCAGCTTCACTAAAAAGCAGATCTGCTGGAAAAACTGTGGAGCCCAGGTTCTTCAAAAGGTTCTGGGGTTGGACTAAACCTGCAAATCCTTGTGTGTGACCTCTCTTGAGAGTACAGGCAACTGTGGTTTACTTATAAAGACAGGGCAGATTTAGGGATAACTTAAACTAAAACACAAATCGTAATCAATGCCCACCTTAGCCCTTGAGGATTCACAATAATCTATATACAGTTGACCCTTGAACATGGGTTTGAATTGTACAGGTCCACTTATGCATGAATTTTCTTCCACCTCTACCACCCCTCAAACAGCAAGACCAACCTTTCCTCTTCCTCCTCTTCCTCAGCCTGCTCAACATGAAAAACATGAGGACGAAGACTTTTATGATGATCCACTTCCACTTAGTAAATACTAAATATATTTTCTTTACCTTATTATTTTCTTAATAACATTTGCTTTTCTCTAACTTAATTTATTGTAGAAATATAGTCTATCATCCAAATAACATGCAAAATATATGTTAGTCAAGTATTTACGTTATCAGTAAGGCTTCCAATCAACAGTAGGCTACTAGTAGTTAAGTTTTGGGGAAGTCAAAAGTTATACACAGATTTTAGACTGTGTATAACTTTTCATGGAGTTGGGGGTTGGCATCCCTGTATTCTCTTGATAGAGATGGGGAAATGCTGAGATATGAATCCAGGTAGCATAGTACACACTTCCTCCTTCTAAACATCTTCAGGAATAATTTCTCAGGCTATCATGCAATTGAAGTTGAAGATATCTCCTTCTTGGACTAGCAATTTTAAATAATTATTTAAAAGTTATAAAAGTGAACATATGTATAATATACCTATATCATGTGTATTAGCCAACTGATTCTTTTTTTTAAAAGTATACAAATAAACTGAGGTAAAAAGGAAATTAATAACAACAAAGGCTTCTATTTAAAATGGCATTGGCTCAAGACACATTGATTCAGTTTTTTTATGGAACTACCACATGTATGAAGTTGTATCAGCTATTATTTATTTATTTAGGTATTTTGTGTTTCCATTTGTAAACTGTAAGTTTCAAGAGAACACCAACCTTTCCATTTCTATACTATCCTGAATCTCCAGTTTCTTCAACAGTGCTGAAGATTTAAACAGTACTTTAAATAAATGTGTCAAATGAACCAAAAGCAGATATTAGAAAACAAAAAATTTAACTCAGGTGAATTCATAAAAAATTAACAGTAAATGAAATTTTAGTTAGCTCATTTAAAATAAAAAGAAAAACAGAAATGTGTTAAATTGTGAACAATGCAAGCAGCAGAATCACATATAAAGATGTAATTCTTAGAATGAGAAAATGTTATAATACAGTGACGTATTAATTAATTTGAAAATCCTGTTGCAATGGAGGATTTAAAAAAAAATAAAACATAAGACCTCGAACTATAAGAATCCTTGAAGCAAACACCATTCTGAACACTGGCCTTGTAAAAGAATTTATGACTAGGTACTTGAAAGCAATTGCAACAAAGACAAAAATTGATTAAGTGGGACATAATTAAACTAAAGAGCTTCTGCACAGCAAAAGAAACTATCAACAGAGTAAACAGCCAACCTACAGAACGAGAGAAAATATTTGCAAACTGTGCATGTGACAAAGGTCTAATATTCAGAATCCATAAGGAACTTAAATTTACAGGAAAATGTCAAATAACTCCACTAAAAAATAGACAAGAGATACGAACAGGCACTTCTCAAAGGAGGACATACATGTTGCCAATGAACATATAAAAAATGCTCAACATCACTAAACATCAGAGAAATGCAAATCAAAACCACAATGAGATACAATCCCACACCAGTCAGAATGGCTATAATTAGTCAGAAAACAACAGATGCTGTCAAGGCTGCAGAGAAAAGGGAACACTTATATATTCGTGTGGGGATTTAAATTAGTTCAGTCCCTTTGGAAAGCATTTTGAAGATTTCTTAAAGAACTTAAAACAGAACCACTCTTTGACCCAGCAATTCCCATTACTGGATATATACCCAAAGGAAAATAAATCATTCTACCAAAAAAGACACATGTGAATTCGCATGTTCATTGCAGCACTATCAATAATTGCAAAGACATGGAGTCAACCTAGGTGCCCATCCCTGGGAGACTGATAAAGAAAATGTGGTACATAGACATCATGGGATACTATGCTGCCATAAAAAAGAATGCACTCACGTCATTTGCAGGGACATGGATGCAGCTGCAGGCCATTAAGCTAAACAAAATAATGCAGGGACAGAAAGCCAAATATTACATGTTCTCACTTATAAGTGGGAGCTAAACTTTGGGTACTCATGGACATAAAGATGGCAAGAATAGACACAGAAAGTAATAGATGGGGGCAGGAAAAATAGAGACAAGGGTTGAAAAACTAACTGTTGGCTACTATGCTCACTACCTGGGTGATGGGATCAGTCATACCCCAAACCCTCACATGTACCCTGCTACATATAACCCCTGAGTCTAAAATAAAAGTTGAAATTATAAATAAAATAAAATTTCAACATAAGAAAGAAATATATTTTCAAACCAAGAGTCATATCACACTCCATTATAAAACACATTCCTGTGAAAGTTAGGTTTAAGACAAGGATAGCTTCTAATACCATTATTATTTAACATTAATTGTTATGGCTAATCCAATGCATGCAAACAGAAACACAAATTTAATGTTATAAATATTGGAATAAAAGAGAAAGTTACCAATACTAATGTCCAATTTTTTAAAGAAAATGGAGGAGAATCAACCAAGAAATCTATTGGAATTGTAAAAATGTTTAGTTACCTAGTAACATAAAAATATGTAATAATTAATGGTTTCTCTATAAGCAGCAGTTGCTTAAAAATTATCATGAAAAAATAATGCTAACATTATAAATACAAAATATGAAAAGCAATCAAAGATCTTTAAAAATTAAAAAAACTACTATATACGTGAACTAATGATAACCTCAATATATAAAGAATTTTTAAAAGCAAATGGAATTTTTAATTTATTTACTTTGCCCAACTTTCCATTGAAACCAAAGTAGAAAATGGGTAAATAATAAATATAAATTATAAACTAAGACACAGACTAGCAAATGAATACACAAATATGTTCAATTTCACTTCTATGCAAATAGAAGTTAACAAATTCAGAAATGAGATGTTATTTTTAATCTACTAAATGGTCGACATTTAAAAAAATGCACATACACTTATGAGTAGCTGATGATAATGGTAGCTGCTTAAATCCATCTCCCTACATATCTTCCAAAAATACAGAACATAACAGAAGAAAAAATAGAACTCTCCAAATCCACATAGTAGACATAACTAGAAATAATACCTAAACTTCAAGTTACCTGTAAACACAAAATTTAACACCAAATCCTAACCCATCTCATGCTCCCAGTGAACAAAGATTTTCATGGAAAGATAGAAGGGAACAGATGCGGGCAGATCTAAGATTGATCTAAACAAGGACAGAGCCCTTAACACAGGTATGTATGATTTGAGGTAGCTATCTTTGAAAGCCATGGCTTCTTGGGTAAAAGTAAGTGAAAAGGAAGGGAGAGGAACCTTTGGAGATCTTGAAGTTTAAAAAAAATAAAAGGAAAGAAAAAAAGGAAAATTTGGATCCTGCAAAAGAAAAAGACTGAAATATCAGAAAGCATACAATTCCTCCTCATGTAGCCAGGCAATATGAAAATGCAGGAGGAGGAGAATCAAAGAGCTTTCAGGACAGAGAGTAAAATTGGCTTTAGTAAGCTAAAGCTATAAAGAAGTAAAGCAATCATGTAATGAAATTTTACTGCACGTCACAGACAGATGAGGGCACTTGTGACCTAAAAATGTTGTAAACTATCCAAAATAATGGAATGAATAGATTAAAGTAGGCTACATTCAAAGCTACTGTAAAATGAAATAGAAAATGAGAATCAAAACACCTTAGCTGATGGCAGTCTCTGCCCCTGCCCATCAAAAGTAAAAATACACAAGAAGGAAAAATGGTAACACAACACTACAAACTGATAAATATATATATATATCCTTAAACAAGCATTTTAGGGGAGTTTAAAACCACATTGAATCAGAAATTCAAAAATATAAAGGAAAGGAACATAATGACACACCAGGAAGAAATTAAAAGATAATTGATTGAACTCAGAAAAGAAATAAAAGAAAAAACTAATTTTGGAAATGAAGACTAAAATAAATGTAGCCAAGGTAAAAATATAGATTAAAATGAAATGTAATAAGGGCCTTGAATAAAGGCAGTAAAGCAATCAACAAAATAAAGTTCAAGAAAATCTGTTCATACTTTGTTGAAATGAAACACAGGCAAAGAAGAAATATCATTTCTTTTACAAGTATGTAAAATCTGAATCTCTAAAACAGAAAATAAAACAATAGAATATAATTAATATTTAAAACAAGTTCAGGAAAAATTTCTGTAAATAAAGAAATGCGGAAAGCATCACCAGATTCCTAGAAACATTTATGCAGCATAATCAATCCCAAGACATAGCCCAGTACAACTAGTAAAGTTTAAAGATAAAAACAAAAAATCTTCAAGTTTTTAAAATAGAAAGATTAATACTTTACAAGGGAAAGAGTCTTAATTCAGCATCAGACTTCTCAAAATAATCATATAATGTAGTGCATTTTCAAAACACTCAAAAAATACATACCAAAAAATTTACATCCATTCAAATTGTCCTTCAACTATCAATGCTATTAAAATATGTTTGAAAGTGCAAGATCCAAGGAATGCTATACTCACAATCCCTTCGTGAAGTTGATGAGAAAATAGTCACTCAAACAAAAAAAAGATACAGAAACTTGGGCAAAAAGCTAAGTGGAAAGCATTTAATAAATTTAATTAGAGATCTAAGAAAATAAACAAAGCTGGGAATGAGGATGCAAGTATAACATATGAATGTTGTATGTTCTGACAAAATAAAAATGATACAATCAGAAAAGCTACAGGGAACATCTGCTTCTTGCAATAATAAACTAGCTAGGACCAGTTTTAACCTTGATCATGAACTATTAGAAAATTGGACAAAATAAATAATAGTTTTTAAAAATTGATCAATCAAGGCAGAACTGTGACTTCGGGGGAAAGAAACTAAAATTAAGAGAACCTGTTAAAATTAAGAGACTCTGGTTCGTGGAAAAGGATCCCAAAAAGATCACAGTGGTCTCACTAGATTGAGAAGGATCAGAATAAAGTTCAGGAGACTGGACAACTAGAGTTTACAGTGAAGAGCTCTGAAAGTAAAAAAGCTAGGCAAAGAAAAAGCTCCAGAGACCACCAAAAGGGTTCCGTGGTGGCTGCTGCGAGATACCAAGCCACACATGGGGAATGCTGAAACCTCATGGATCCAAGCAAAGAAGAACTAATAGAGAGCTACAAGCCCAGCTGTTCCCAAAGCTCGCAAAGGTTTGGGGGACATTTGGGAGACATTCAAGCAACCAAAGTGGAATATCTTCACTGACTATCCAGAGCATTTATTAGATACCGATGAATTGTCAGATAACAGTAGGATAAATGTAAAAGAAATGATGGAGTCAGAAAATCACTGAAGCAGCTTCGTTGTCTGGGGAAATACATGTGGTTCGTCACCATATGCCACACAGATTAATGACATGGACTCACACACATGGAGCGGGTTAAGGAGCAGAAAGTTTAATAGGCAAGAAAGAACAGCTCCCCTGTACAGAGCTGTGTGTGCGTGTGTGTGTGTGTGTGCGTGTGTGTGTGTGTGTGTGTGTGTGTGTGTGAGAGAGAGAGAGAGAGAGAGAGAGAGAGAGAGAGAGAGAAGAGAGCGCAAACAAAAACTTTATTTTAAGGAATTGACTCATGCACTATTGGGGATGCCATATCAGATCCGCAGGGCAGGCAAGAAATTCTGGCAGGCACTGTTGTAAGCTCGAGTCTGAAGACACTATGGAGGCAGAATTCCTTTCTTTTCTGGGGAACTCAGTTTTTTTAATGTTGACAGCTGATTGATTCTATAGTTATTTCCAAATAAAAAGTTGTAATAACTTTATGGACGCTCCAGTTCTTTCAAGATGCCCAAATAGGAACAGCTCCGGTCTGCAGCTCCCAGCAAGATAGAGGCAGTAGGTGGGTGATTTCTGCATTTCCAACTAGGTACCCTGTTGATCTCATTGGGATTGGTTGGACGGTGGGTACAGCCCACAGAGGGCGAGCGGAAGCAGGGTGGAGCATTGCCTCACCCGGGAAGTGCAAGGGGTCAGGGAATTCTCTCCCCTACCCAAGGGAAGCCGTGAGGGGCACAGCCTGAGGAACCCTGCACTCCGGCTCAGATACTGCACTTTTCCCACAGTCTTCGCAACCCGCAGACCAGGAGATCCCCTCCGGTGCCTACCCCACCAGGGCCCTGGGCTTCACGCACAAAACTGGGTGGCCATTCAGGCAGACACCGGAACTAGCTGCAGGAGCTTTTTTTCCATACCCCGGTGGTGCCTGGAATGCCAGCGACACAGAACCATTCACTCCCCTGGAAAGGGGGCTGAAGCCAGGGAACCAAGTGGTCCTGCTCGGCGGGTCCCACTCCCATAGAGCCCAGCAGACTAAGATCCACTGGCTAGAAATTCTCGCTGCCAGCACAGCAGCAGTCTGAGATGGACCTGGGACGCTCAAGCTTGGTGGGGGGAGGGGTATCTGCCATTGCTGAGGCTTGAGTAGGAGGTTTTACCCTCACAGTGTAAACACAGCGGATGGAAAGTTCGAACTGGGCGGAGCCCACCGCAGCTCAGCAAGCCTACTATGGCTCGACTGTCTCTCTAGTTTTCTCCTCTCTGGGCAGGGCATCTCTAAAAAAAGGCAGCAGCCCCAGTCAGGAACTTATAGATAAAACCCCCATCTCCCTGGGACAGAGCACCTGGGGGAAGGGGCGGCTGTAGGCGCAGCTTCAACAGACTTAAACGTCCCTGCCTGACGGCTCTGAAGGGAGCAGCAGATCTCCCAGCACAGCATTTGAGCTCAGCTAAGGGTCAGACTGCCTCCTCAAGTGGGTCCCTGACCCCCATGTATCCTAATAGGGAGACCCCTCCCAGCAGGGGCCGATAGACACCTCATACAGGAGAGCTCTGGATGGCATCTGGCAGGTACCCCTCTGGGACGAAGCTTCCAGAGGAAAGAACAGGCAGCAGTCTTTGCTGTTCTGCAGCCTCCGCTGGTAATGCCCAGGCAAACAGGGTCTGGGGTGGACCTCCAGCAAACTCCAGCAGACCTGCAGCAGAGGGACCTGACTGTCAGAAGGAAAACTAACAAACAGAAAGGAATAGCACGTCCACTCAGAAACCCCATCCGAAGGCCACCAACATCAAAGACCAAAGGTAGATAAATCCACGGAGATGGGGAGAAACCAGCGCAAAAAGGCTGAAAATTCTTTTCAACAGTTTAAAAATGTAGACATCATTCTTAGTTTGGGGGACACAAAAATACAGGTAGTGGGCTAGGTTTTGCACAGAGTTGTTATTTACTGACCATTAAATTCAATAATAGTATTGTAACTATATGATGATAATTGTATTATGGTTACGGTAAAAGAATGTCTTTGATGCTAAGAAGACAGAGTAAAATACTAAGGAGTAAAGAGACATAGTATCTACGCCTTACTCTCAAATAGCTGTATATAAATAAATTTATATAATATACACACATACATGTATATATAAAGAGAAAGAAATGATAAAACAAATGTGGTAAGATGTTAATATCTGAAGATTCTGGGTGAAGGCTTAAAGGAAATTCTTTTGTGATTCTTGCAATTTCCTGTAAGTCTAAAATTATTTCAAAACAAAAGATTTTTTTTTCCAGTACTTGCTTAAAATAATCTGGAGAAAGGGGATAACTTAAGTACAGATAATAATAAAATGATGAGCTCCTAATTAAAGATAAGTGGCACACGAGGTTTAAATAATTATTTTTCTTTTATTACCTGAAATTTTCCAGAATTAAATGTTTACACACACACACACACAGACATGTAAAAATATCGGGAAGCCCTTAAAGCATCATTAACGAAGCATGATATAATTTAGGGGAGGGGATACAACTTAACAGGAGAAGTTAAAAATTTATATCAATTTCCATAATAATTTAATTTTCTAAAATTTATTCTGTAAAAACCTAAAAAGTTGCACACACATTTAAAAAATACTTTCCAAATAGTAACTCCAGGTGTTCATGGTACATAACAAAAAATGATTAATTTTATGACTCCAAATTAGTGAGAGAATAATAAAATTTTAACAGTTGTTGGCTATAGGAGGTAGCAATCATGAACATTTTTTACTTTTTTGTACTTCTCCACAATTTTTGAAATTTTCTAAAATATTTATTATTTGCCACAAATTCATATGTGTAATAATATTTTGAGATTTCTCAATTTTCTGGGAGGACTGATTAGTTTTAAAACTGTTAATTTTCTGAGCATTCATCAACATGAATAGAACTTGTTTAAACTGGAACAATATTGTAGCAACTTTTTGTAGAGCAGTGGAAAGCATTTGAACCAATTTTTATAGATAAATAATTCAATCTGATATTAACACAGACATGAGATGCTGGCTCTCTTCCCCGTGTGAAAAAAATAATAATAATAAAGTGCTTAAGAGACAACAGAAGCAGGACCTTGTCATACTGACATGTTCCTAAAAGCTGAGTGCCATAAGTCAAAGTTGGGAAAAAACTAAACTAGGGTCAGAACGACATGTAGGACTCATCCCAGTGGGAATGGGCAGAAGTTAAAAAGCCTTACCCAGAGAGTGTGGTGCACACTTCTCCTAATCGAACCAAAACCAGCATCCAGTGTGATTTAAGTTAAGTAAAAGGAGGGACCCACAGCTGGAGGTTTATTGTACAGCCCATGCTTCCTGGTAGGATAGTAACACTGCAGCAGGACTTCAGTGACTAGATCACTTAAGCCTAAACCAAGGAAGTGGATTGGCTGGGCATAAACCCCCATGTAGGAGGTCAGGGGTCATTTCATGGCTCTAAAACCAATAGAAAAAGGAAATTTACATAGGAAATTAAGGCTAAAACCAGCTGTAAAAATGACTGGCGATGTGCAGCAAGGATGTTCTGTGCTTGGTCATGTCAGAAGAATCCACAGAAAAAGAAACAAAAAGGATTGTAATAGGTTTACTGAAGAGTTTAAACTCACTGGAATGTAAAATGAAATAGTTTTCTTATCCCAGTCACTAATTTCAGCCTTTTTGGAGAATGAATTCTCTCAAAAATGTCTGGTTTATCTTGTTGATGTCCCAAACACTTCCGATTATTTTCAGCCTAAAATACTTATCCTCCAGCCCTCTTCTAGACCTGTTGACCTGTTCCTCTGTTATCTACAGCCTAGAGAGGGAAAGCTCAGCAAGCCCCATTCACCAAGCCAGATGTCAGCTTCTCTTTCTTTGTAGGCACCCAAAACCTCAAGAGGCTTTTTTGCAGTACCTTCTTACTTGACTTAGATTAGAACAGTGTTTCCAGTCTTCCACAGGATTCATAGTTGATGTTTTCTTTGTACAAATATGTAGGAGAATGAGTAAGCAGGTATGGTGATTGACAATGGTAGGAAGATTTATGAAAGATATATGGACCCAAATAATTGGTGGCTTACAAATAAGATGTGCTAGCTAGTATCCTTTGCCTTCACTTTGGAGTCCTTACTTCAGTTCCTCAGTTGGGACTCATAGGAAAAGTCAATCTGAACATTCTCTACAAAGGAAACTAAAATGAAGTTGGCACATTACGTCAGGTATTTTGTGCAACTTACTGAATCTTTACAATAACAGTGGGAGGAGCATGATTTATTTACTCCCTTTTTGGAAATAAGGAAACTACAGTTTTAAAAACATGAATAAACCTAGCTGATACTACCAAAGTAGTTTTGAATTTCTACTCCTGTCATCTATTTTCAAAGCTTTTGTTTGATGTTTTCTATTGTGTTGCTACAAATACACCAGATACACTTAGTTTGGATGTTGCCAGAGAAAATAACTGAAGGAATTTATTGTCTTCATGAGATCTGGGTCAGAACCCATTCGAATCTGCTTACTATTAGAATTTCAGTAACAGCAGATTACTGTTCTCAGTGATTCTAGATGATCAAAGGTAGTGAGGGCAAAGAATAAAAATCTCTCCTTATAATTTTGCTTTTATCAGATAAGATCCTCAATAGTTGCACAATAATGCCATTTCTATGCTTCTTCTTTTAATTTTAAATGACAAAAATTGTACATATTTATGGTACACAAGATGATCTTTTAATACAAGTATTGTATTAGTCCATTTTCATACTTATATGAAGAAATACCTGAGACTGGGTAATTTATAAAGAAAAAGAGGTTTAATGAACTCACAGTTCCACATGGCTGGGGAAGCCCCACAATAATGGCAGACATCAAAGGAGGAGCAAGATGAGATTTCGGTGGGGACACAGCCAAACCCTATCATTCTGCCCCAGCCCCTTCCAAATCTCATGTCCTCACATTTCAAAACCAATCATGCCTTCCCAACAGTCCCCCAAAGTCTTAACTCATTTCAGCATTAACTTAAAAGTCCATGGTCCAAAGTCTCATCTGAGACAAGGCATCTTGTCACCTGAGACATCTGCCTATGAGCCTGTAAAACCAAAAGCAAGTTAGTGACTTCATAGATATAAAGGGGGTACAGGCACTGGGTGAATATGCCCATTCCAAATGGAAGAAATTGACTAAAACAAAGGGCTACAGGCTCCATGAAGTCCGAATCCAATAGGGTAGTCATTAATCCTTGAAGTTCCAAAATGATCTCCTTTGACTCCATGTCTCACAACCAGGTCACACTGATGCAAGAGGTGGGCTCTCATGGCCATGGGCAGCTCTGCCCCTGTGGCTTTGCAGGGTACAGCCTCTCTCTCAGCTGCTTGTACAGGCTGGCTTTTCTAGGTGCACAGTGCAAAATGTTGGTGGATCCACCATTCTGAGGTCTGGAGGACAGTGGCCCTCTTCTCACAGCTCAACTAGGCAGTGCCCCAGGGGACTGTGTGTGGGGGCTCCATCCCCACATTTCCCTTCCACACTATCCTAGCAAAGGTTCTCCATGAGGGCCCTGCCCCTGCAGCAAACTTCTGCCTAGACATCCAGATGTTTCCATAAATCTTCTGAAATCTAGGCCGAAGTTCCCAAACCTTCAATCTTGACTTCTGTGCACCTGCAGGCTCAATAATTTGTGGAAACTGCCAAGGCTTGGGTCTTGCACCCTCTGAAGCCATGGCCCAGGCTTTACCTTGGCCTCTTTTAGCCATGGCTGGAACAGCTGGGACACAGGACACCAAGTCTCTAAGCTGCACACAGCAGGGGGACCCTGAGCCTGGCTCAGGAAACCATTTTTTCCTCCTAGGTCTCCAGTCCTGTGATGGGAGGGGCTGCCAGGAAGGTCTCTGAAATGCCCTGGAGACATTTTCCTCATTGTCTTGGCAATTAACATTTGGCTCCTCATTACTTATGCAAATTTCTGTAGCAGGCTTGAATTTCTCCTCAAAAAATAAGTTTTTCTTTTCTGTCGCACTGTCAGGCTGCAAATTTTCCAAACTTTTATGCTCTGCTTCCTCTTGAATGCTTTCCTACTTAGAAATTTCTTTTGCCAGATACCCTAAATCATCTCTCTGAAGTTCAAAGTACCACAGATCTCTAGAGCAGAAGAAAAATGCCACCAGTCTCTTTGCTAAAGCATAACAAGAGTCACCTTTGCTCAAGTTCCCAACAAGTTCTTCATCTCCATCTGAGACCACCTCAGCCTGGACTTTATTGTCTGTATCACTATCAACATTTTGGTCAAAGCCATTCAACAAGTCTCTAGGAAGTTCTAAACTTTCCCACACTGTCCTATCTTTTTCTGAGCTCTCCAAACTGTTCCAACCTCTGCTTGTTACCTAGTTCCAAAGTCAGCTCCACATATTCAGGTATCCTTATAGCAGCACTCCACTACCTATTACCAATTTACTGTATTAGTCCATTTTCATACTGCTATGAAGAAATACCCAAGACTGGGTAATTTATAAAGAAAAATAGGTTAATGGACTCACAGTTCCACATGGCTGGGAGGCCTCACAATCACGGTAGGTGGTGAAGGCAAAGAAAAGGCACATTTTACACAGTGGCAGGCAAGAGAGCAGGTACAGGGGAACTGTGCTTTTAATGAAACCATCAGTTCTCATGAAATTTATTCACCACCATGAGAGCAGTATGTGAAAAACCCACTTCTATGATTCAATTACCTCCCACCAGGTCAATCCTACAACATATGGGGACTATGGGAGCTCCAATTCAAGATTTGGGTGGGGACACAGCCAAACCATATCATATTATACATTGTGAAATGGCTAATGCAAGCTTATTATACGTAAAAGACTCATATATCCCTTTGGTCTTACTGGTTAACAGTTTTCCTACTCAGCAAATATTTTATAGCAGCTTTTACATCTTTATTTCTCAAGCTATAGATTATGGGGTTTAACATGGGGGTCACAACCCCATAAAACATGGAAACAAGCCCCTCTGTAGCTTGCAAGTTGTCTTTCCCAAGGAGACCCTGGGACTTCAGTTTTGCATACATAAAGAAAATGGTACCATAAAATATGATCACCACAGTCAGGTGAGCTGAGCACGCAGAAAATGCCTTGCGTCTTCCTGTGACTGAGTTCATTTGCAAGATGGTATAGAGGATGAACATATAGGAGAAAAAAATCACGAGCGGAGGAAGAACTAGGAAAGCAGTATTTGACACTGCTAGGGTAACAATATTGAGAGATATATCAGCACAAGCTAATTTTAGGACAGCTAAGATCTCACATAAGAAATGATTAATAATATTGTTCCCACAGAAAGGCAATCACATGGCAAGTGATGTTTGCACAATTGAATTGATTCCACCGGAAAGCCATGATACAGAAGCCATCAGTACATACACCATCTTGCTCATGATGATGGGGTATCTCAGAGGGTTACAGATGGCCACGTAACGATCAAATGCCATCATGCCAAGGAGGAAACATCCTGTTGACCCCATCGCAAACCCAAAGAACATCTGCACTGCCCATCCAGAGAAGGAAATGTTTCTTTCCTTTGAGATTAAGCTCACCAATGTTGAGGGAATGGAGGAGGTTGTATAGCAGATATCCAGGAAAGAGAGGTTGCCCAGAAAGAAGTACATGGGCATGTGAAGATGAGAATCCAAGATGCTTGCTATGATCAGAACACCATTGCCAATTAGAATCACTACATACATAACTAGAATCAGAGCAAAGAAAATGATCTCAAGTTTGGGGTAACCAGAGAGTCCCAGAAGAATGAATTCTCTCACAAATGTCTGGTTTACCTTGTCCATGTCCCAGCTTTCAGGATGCCAAAGGAAGACCCAGTGTATAATATTTTCACAGCCAAGCAACAAACGTAAAAAGTAACTTGAATAAAAATTACTCTAGAGTGAAACAGAGACTGTTTTAAAGCTCAGCCATTGAGTTATCTTCAACAGTATTTGTACCTAGAATACAGCCACACTAGGATGCTGAGAGTTTCTATGCCCTGTATCTAATACGTGAAGATCTACCTAGGATCAGAAGTAAATTCAGACACAACTTTTCTTATTATTGAGGACAACCCAAGTTGAGTTTTCTAAAAGCCTTAGACTATTGCAGAAGACAAACCTAATTTCTTCATTTAGTCAAGTCCAGCAAGAGGGCTGCAAAGAAGGAAAAAGACAACTCAACAAGAACTGGAATTTTGACCCAGTGTTTAACAGAAATGTTTAGAATTTTAAAGCAGGTTAGATGTTCATGTACATTTGTTTGTCTGCCTAAAACTCTGAGTGTCTTTCCGGTCAGTTAAATGTGTATTTTTATGGGGAAGACATTTGATAATAGTAAATTGAGCTCCATACACTGCAATTTAACATCTGTTCAAAGGTAAAGTTAGTTGTTGATCTCATTCTAACATCCCACTCTTACTATTTTGTTATTTCCTACGACAAGACCATGGTGTAGACCAGCTCTACAGGTATATGATGGAGAATCTTTAGAGAACAATACATGGTCTCTATTTGTTTTATTCCATGGCTTCAGAGTTAATCTTGAGAATTCATTTGAGTAAACCTGAAAAAAAGTAATAGTAGTCAAACATATTTGTGTGTATGTGTGTGTAGCACTTTACAAAAAGCAAATGAATCTTCTCATCATCCTTAATTTGCTTTTCTCAAATGTAAAACACAGAATGTGGCCTATAAGTAAAAAGGGAAACTTAAAGCTTAGCTCTTAAAGTTATTTTACCTTGTTTTCGCAAAGTACTATCCAAAATTTTTAGCTTTGATGGAATTTCAATTTTTCAAATTTCATATGCATATAAATCACCTGAGGACACTGCTGACACGTAAATTTTATGTTAGCATGTCTGGGGCAAGGCCCGTGATTCTTCATGTCTATTAAGTTCCCTGGGTATGTTGAAACACTGGGATGAGGGCACATTTTGAGTAGCAAGACATTGGTTCATCTACAGTGAGTGAGTAGAGTATCCAGATGTTTCTGATCCAAATAGATTTTCTTTTGTGTTATTATATGGACTGGATTAGCAACCTGGAAAATGACCAAAAGCCTAATTCTTTTGTGTTTGCCAGCATACTCCAGGGCCACATCTTGCTGTTCAGTATACTTCAGAAAATAAATACTATTGAAACATTTTATGAAAGCAGAATAAACTTTTGCTGGACTGCTATAATATGTGTATGACATTATTGATTGCCTAACTTGAGCACAGTCCTGTTCCAACACAAGTAAGGGTGGGAAAAGTATGACACAACACGTGTGCCATCAAAAAGTTCATAATTCAATAACAAAAACATGAAAAGTACACATGGAACAATTTGATAAAGAATATAATTATATCATGTGGCCAGGGTGAATATTATAAGTAACCTCAGGAGGAGGAGGTAAATGAGAAATAAATAAATCAAGTGAGAGTTCTGAAAGAATGTCAAACTTATATCAAATCTGGAAGCACAGAAGGAATGGGGCAGGTTTGGAAGAGAAGAGAGAAACAGGGGTATTCCAGAAGGGAGAGCAGCTTGATGTTTTAGAGGAGCAGATTGGCAGTACCTACTTTTCAGACAGGGGAGTTTCAGCAAACACATCGAAAAGTTAATGAGGCAGGCATATAGAAGGGCCCAAAGGTTAGAAAGAAAAAAAATGGCATTCCATCTTGTATGTAAAGGACTTATTATTAGATAAGAACACCAAGCACAAGGTAACTATTTAGCCACTGTGACCTTAGCTACCTTCCAAATCTGACATTATATAACTTGATTTTATGAGGTTTTGAATAGATATGTGACACAAGGAATTAAGATGGTTAGATTAATTAGGTTATCAATTACTGTCTGGTACACCCATACACACACGCACACACACACACACACACACACACACACCATCATCATCCTTTCATGACTACCAGTTTTTAGGTTAACCAAAATTGTAGGTTTAGGGCTCACGTGGGTTAACAGTTTTGAGAATATCTGCAGAGGCTCAACCCCTACTCTAACACTCAGTTTATTATGTGATAAGTGAAAAATTTCTCTACAGTGTATAATGTCTTGGAGTCAGAAGCCAAACCAGACAGAGGGATTCTCGCTTCAGAAACAGTTTAAAGAATACCAGTAGAATATTTGAACTTTTAAGAGAAGCACAAATGAATGTTGAATCCCCAAATTAGAGATGAGAAAATTAAGCCTCAAAGAAATTTTAAATCTTTATTTTCTCAGCTTAAGACTAGAAGTACCTATTGAAAAACAACAACAACAACAACAAAAAACCTCTTTTTGTTTATTTAAGTGAATAAAATCACTTAAACAACTTCTATTGCAGATATCTATGTGCCAGATCCTGTGCTTGAAATTTGCGAGGTCACATGACTAGCACGGGCAAAGGCAAAATCCAAAGCCCATTCTCCTTCCACTACTTCTCTGTCTAACAGGTAGCATTAAAATCTGTATAGAAATCGTGTGTCAACAATAGAGAACAGTCAATGAGTAACATAAATAATAAACGGAGCTCATAAAGGTGAAACTTTAGTCTTTTAAAAATGTACAAGGAGAATGATTCATTCTTGAGGACTTAGCACTTCTCGTGGAAGAAGGTTCACGATTGCGGAGATTGAATCGTATGCCTTAGAACAGTCCATTTGCTGTGAAACTTTTCTACAGTACTTCGTAGCATAGGTCAAAATTCTCTCTCAAGCAGGCTACAGAAATCCTTTGAGGATGCACTGGATAAGGAACATCAACACTCTAGCAGCCCAGTCATGAAAGCAAACAGAAGAAAACAGAAAGATAATGACTTACCAGGAAAGGTGGTGGTGATGTTCCAGATCCCGCCTAGACCTCCAGCCCAGGCCTGGCGAATCGGTTGGCTTTGCCTTCCAGACAAATATAATGACAATGCATTTTAGGCTACCTAGACAGCTTCTTCTGCCATCTGCTCCAAGCCTTCCCCTCCTAGGAAGAAATTATCTAACCAGCTCAATCCACCTTAAGCCAAGCCTTTCTTGCTACCCTTGGTTTTCTTCTGATCCCAGCTCTTTAAATTGGTTCTCTCATGTATTGTGAGATAACAGGAGACATGAGGAAGGAGCTTGCTTGTCTTGCCCATTCCTCTACACCGATGACCTAACATGGTGGCTATAATAGATGGGGTTTTCTTTTTTTTTTTTTTTTTTGAGACAGAATCTCACTCTGTCGCCCAGGCTGGAGTGCAGTGGCGCAATCTTGGCTCACTGCAAGCTCTGCTTCGTGGATTCACGACATTCTCCTGCCTCAGCCTTCCGTGAAGCTGGGACTACAGGCGCCCGCCACCGCACCCGGCTAATTTTTTGTATTTTTAGTAGAGACAGGGTTTCATCGTGTTAGCCAGGATGGTCTCGATCTCCTGACCTCGTGATCCGCCCATCTCGGCCTCCCAAAGTGCTAGGATTACAGGCGTGAGCCACTGCGCCCGGCCCAATAGATGAGTTTTTCTAGGCTCTTAGGTAATTTCCCTGTGCAGTATTTATGGATTAATGTTCAGAACTTTAATATGTACAAAGTGTTTATTTGCAGCAAGTAATCTGTTAAAAAAAAAAAAAAAAGAAAATATATCTTCCTGTCAGAACTAATAAGCTGCCAACTTATAAAGAGATTAACTTGTTTATGTGCTGCAAGTATAAAGGTATCACCTAATTCACACTTGAACAGATATGGCATGGGGTTAGCCTACTTAAAAAGTGCTTGGGATTCAGAAACAAAAATCCTAGTTTTGAGTTTATTTTTTCTTCTAATATGTAGCTTGTTTTTCATTTGTTAAATAGTTACAGAAATAACTGCCCTACTTTTCTCACAGGTTTGTTTTGAGAAAAAAATTCAGCTAGCATATAGAAACTACTATTTATGGGTTAACCAGCACTATACAGATCATAATAATGATAATATTATCATAGCCATATTTGGTAATAATACCACATTGATAGCTGTATTGCCTAATAATATTCACACTATAAATCCTCATGTAATAATAGCTTTAATTATAGATTTAAAAGGTACAGTTTCATGGTATTCAGGACTTACCTTTACAATGATAAATTATGTCCCCCTCCTAGGAGAACCAGGTACTATTTCCTAGCATTTATGTCAGCATTATGAATTAAAGTCAGGTTCAACAAAAGATGTCAGATTCCATAGATATGGAACAGTAAATATTTGTTATGCAGCAGTTATTGGAATTGTTCCCCATTTCCCAAAGCAATTTAAAGTTGGAGTGAGAGATCTGTGGAATGGAGAAACTTCTGGTGCGTTAGGGACAGTGTCCCACAGACCCAATTAAGAGGGGTGCTGGGAATAGACTGTGGGTGAACTAAAGCTCACAAATGAAATAACATTCTCCTGCCCACATAACTTCTAGGAGCAGGGGCAGATGTTCACCAAACAAACTTCATGAAATGTGAGAGCTTCCTACTTTAAAATATGTCTACCAAAGTTAATTCAAAGTAAGAGATTAATAATTAAAATGATGTTTACTAAAATGAAATGCTAGAATTGAAAAATGACCTAGATATTATGAATGAAATAAAATGGATAGTTACCATGAATTAAATGCATTGTGATTTAACTGTTTGCTTACTTATCTTTATTCTTTTTGAAAAATTAATTTCATGCATTTTCAAGCTTTTTTGAAACGAAAAGAAATACAGATAAGCAATAAAATAAATAGATCCATGGGACAAAAGCAACTCTATATGTTTAAGGCCAAAAAAGTGAAAAATAAATTCAGAATTGATAGTTTGGGGTATTACTGGGAAGAAAGAACATTGAATTAAAGTGTCTTAGCAAAGTCTATTAAGCTATATTTTAGATATTAACACTTAGATTGTGACTGTAATTTTCTAGTAGATGTCACATTTTGTGTACAATGCTCGAATTCTCAGAAATAACAATTTACTTAAAAAGCAAAAACAGTATTTATGTATGCACATAGACACAAACACACACATACAAACATAGCCCCCACCTCCAACACACACACCACAAACTGTGGTCTGTATATATTAAATACGAATAGATATATGTCAAGAGTTTTTTAATATTATAAGATCATGGAAGTCTAGAGCTAGAAAACTCTGCAAAAATCATTTAGTAAGATTTTTCTTTCTATAGATGAGTAAACTGAGGTAAAAGTGATGAAATACTATTCCCGAGTCATTGTTAGCATTTGACCTAGAGAGAATTCAGAACAGTAACTATGCAGAAGAACATATAAAGACAATAACAATACCATATGAATTTTTACCAGTTCTTAGACAATAGCTAATGGAGTAGTCTGAAAATATAGGCCTCATATGACTGGAAGACAAAGGACCCCTAAATGGAGTGAGTAGTGAGACATTTTATTAACCTGAAGAGAGCTTATTGGAGTGAAACTTATCTATATCTATTATAGAACTTCCCTTCTGAATTCAGAAAAGGACTAGAATCAACAAAGGGGAACTTTTATTCTCTTTTTGGAAGTGGCCTCTAGGGGACATAAGATGAGAGGGCATAGAAGGTATTCGAGCAATGCAACAAAGTATGAAAATATATGCATCCCATTGTCTCCCTCAAGAGCAGGAAATAGACATAAAATTGATCTGCTTCTCAGAAGAAAAATCAGAGATGAATGGTAGTTATAAGTCAGCTGCTGAAAGGATCCAGGAGGAGCCATAGCTGGCAAATGGGTTATACTGGCCCATTATCTGGTTTCCAGGTGGATAAAAGTGAATATTTACAGAGACAGACACTTCTTGTGGATTTAAGTTTGCACACCTCACAAATAAAGCAAATACTACTACCACCACTAGTATAGGTCGAGAGCAAATGTATTATTTTAATTTGGATGTTGGTCACCTTATTAAAGAACTCTAAAATTCAACATTGAGTAACAAAGCATCATAAATAGATTTATATCCATTCCCACTCACAAAAACATGGACAAATGAAAATTGAAATGAACAACTGAAACCCCTGCTTACAAAATTGGAGGGTAACAAGGACTAAGGGGATGTGTTTCACAACTAAATGAATATTGTTAAAACTTGCTATACATGGAATTAAATGGAGACCACCATTGGATCTATTGTTGAGTTATTGTAGAAGACATAGAGAAGATAGTGGGAATGATAAAGGTATTCACAGAAACTTCTCTGTTTCTAACACTTTTTCTTTGTATTTGCCTGCTTCCGTGTTGGCAGGACATTCATTGCATTCATGAGTTCCAGAACATTATTTGCTGACCACGACACGATGACAATACATCTAAATATTACTATTGCCCATATTCCTAAAAGAATGGTAATATGGATCATTCTCTCCTTTCACCTTTTAAAAGTGGGATTAAAGGTTTCTGTCTTTCCCACCTGGTGGATCATGCAGGCCTATATGCTTGCAGTTATCCAACCCTACTCCAATATAACATAATTGATAAAGGGTTTATATTGCTGCCAACTTTATGTCAGTTCTCTAGCTGAACCTAACAGTCCTACTCCAGGGAGGATAATCTAGGTAAAATAAATTAAAAGTGGAGGAAAGGAGAAGTAATTATAGCTATAAAAGGAGCCTACGAGAAGCTCTTTGGCATACTCTAAGATATATTTGGACGTTACTACTACGGTATGACAGTAACCTGGGAAGATCAACATTTGGGGTTCAAAATATACACTCAAACTCTATTTAAGCAATAAGCAGTTAACGACAACAACGTATTTGGTGTATAATCCAACAATGATTGAATTGTTCTAAAAGAGTTTCTCCAAAGTGGCCTGGAAAGTATGATTGAAGTTTTCAGAACTCTCCTTTATGGACCGAAATTTCTTCCTCCTGCAGGACCATGTCCTGTATCCCTATTAAAGCCTTATATGAGTACACAATCTGAAATCACATGTGTTCTGTAGAAGAGCCAACACTGGGCAAATGTTGCAAAGTTTAATTTAAAATTCTGGGCTATCTTAAAATGTATTAATTTCTTTTTAAGAGATAGGGTCTTGCTCTGTCACCCCGGCTGGAGTGCAGTGGCAGAATCATAGCTCACTGCAGCCTTGGACTCCTGGGCTCATGCGATCCTCCCATCTTAGCCTCCCAAGTAAATGGGACCATAGCCGTGCACCATCATGCCTGGTTAATTTTTTTTAATTTTTTATAGAGACATGGTCTCACTATGATGTCCAGGCTTCTCTTGAAATTTAGAAAATCAGTCAATATATATCCTGAATTATCAACAACCCACTGAAGTGAGAAATAATGTCTTTTATGTGACTCCCGCAGCCTTGTCATGGTTCACAGTCCTCACCAGCACTGTCTTATTCTTAATTGGAGGAGGCATCATTCATATCACAATTTGTGTTCCTGGAAGTACATTCTCATAGACTACAACGTGAATGGGGGTCATTGGATTTGTGTCATTTAAATATGTACACACAGATGTCCTGGTCATAATTACATAATACATAACATGATGTAGTTATCTCCAGAACTTGCTTTAATGTGATCTAAAGGAAGAATATAAGCGGGTATGGATAATGATGAAAGAAGGCTGACCATGTATAATTATTTAAGTTGTACAATTAGTACATTGAGTTTTATTAAATTGTTCTCATTCTTTTGTTAAATATTTGAAAATGAAAATTTTCAAAAAAAGTTTTAAAGAAAAAAAATTCATATATATACACAAATGTGTGTGTGTATAAATGGAGATATATGTGTATATGCATATGTATTTAAACAGAGCTGCAAACATAATGGGGGAAACATATAATGGTATTTAGGGTAGTAATATGACCTTTCTAATGGTAATTTAGCCAGAAACTTTAAAAGTTTATACCACCCAGCCTATTAATTTCATGCCTTAGAATTTATCCTGTGAAACATGTGTTGGACATTACAAAAAATTTAACCCCAAGTGCTCATAATAGATCTAACAAATCAAAATAAAAACATGATGAATGCATGACTCCTACTTACTAAGAGAAACATTAGAATGATATCTTTGGGAGGTGGCCATAATGACAATGATTTTTCTTTTCTTAAATATTTTGATTTTTTTTAGAATTTTAGAATTTTAAAATTTTAGAAAATATTACCTTAATGAGGTGACTTTCAGTGAGACATCTGGCTCTAGTAATTATTAGCTGAGAGTAAAAGAGGGAATAAATAGCAACTTTTAGTCCTCACTATGGAGTCTTAGCTTCAATTCTGAAATGCTAGGACATTGTGAAGCCAGCATTACGCTAGGTGCTTCCTTCAACTTATTGAAACATTAAATGATACTGGGACCTGGATTTTTGTATTATTTTATTTCCTTATTACAAGTAAGGTAACCATGTCTTAGAAAGAAAGAATAATCTATCCAATATCACCTAGGTAGTTTACGGAACTGCAGATTTTCTACTATTGCCTCTCTATTTCCAACACTTACAGTGTGATTGTTTTCCACTATGTTTCTACACAAAAACACTCATTTCAGACATCGCAAGGGAAGAGATTCTAAGAGAATTAACTATGTTTGTGAAATCTGGATCAGGGCATGTTGGAGTTTGTAGCAAACTATAGCTCTCGGTGATTCTAGCTGAGCAGGGCTAGGAAAGGCAAAGGATAAAAATCTCTCTCTCTCACCATGGTTTCTCCAAAAAAGGTTGATGCTGATTTACCTATGAGTCCATCTTTGTGACTGTTAAACAAAGACCTACATGTCCCGGTTTCCTTAGTGAACTGGTTTTTTGTTCAGCAGATATTTTACAGCAGCTTTTACATCCTTATTTCTCAAGCTATAGATTATAGGATTCAGCATGGGGGTCACTACCCCATAAAACAGAGAAATGAGCTTGTCTGATGCTTGCAATTTTTCTTCCCCAGTCAGGTCCTGAGACTTCGGTTTTGCATACAGAAATAAGATGGTCCCATAAAATATGATCACCACAGTCAGGTGAGCTGAGCACGTAGAAAATGCCTTGCGTCTTCCTGTGGCTGAATTCATTTGCAAGATGGTGTACAGGATGAACATATAGGAGAAAAAAATGACCATCAGTGGAAGAACCAGGAAGGCCATATTTGATATCACCATGGTGATAATATTGAGGGATATATCAGCACAAGCTAGCTTGAGGACAGCTAATATTTCACATGCAAAATGATTGATAATATTATTCCCACAGAAAGGCAGCCTCATGGCAAGTAATGTTTGTACAACTGAATTGATTCCACCGGAGAGCCAGGACACAGAAGCCATCAGGACATATGCCACCTTGCTCATGATGATGGGGTATCTCAGCGGGTTACAGATGGCCACGTAACGATCAAATGCCATCATGCCAAGAAGTAAACATTCTGTTGACCCCATCGCAAACCCAAAGAACATCTGCACTGCACATCCGGAGAAGGAAATGTTTCTTTCCTTTGAGATTAAGCTCACCAATGTTGAGGGAACAGAGGAGGATGTATAGCAGATATCCAAGAAAGAGAGGTTGCCCAGGAAGAAGTACATGGGTGTGTGAAGACGAGAATCCAAGATGCTTGCTATGATTAGAACACCATTGCCAATTAGAATCACTAGGTACATAACTAGAATGAGAGCAAAGTAAATGATCTCAATCTTTGGGTATCCAGAAAGACCCAGAAGAAGAAATTCTGACACAAGTGTCTGGTTAATCTCACCCATGTCATCTGCTTTCAGGAAATCAAAAGAAGAGCTAACATAAAATGTATTTACTGCCAAGAAACAAACAGTACAAATTACCTGAACAATCATTCTTTCGGCACATATTAGAAGGAGTGCTTGCTTGAAGTTCTGACATCCAGTTATCTTCAGTAATGTGTGTGACTAGAATACAATGAATCTGGGAATGATGGAAGTACCTATACCTCATTGCCAATATGTGAAGATCTACCTACGATCAGACACACATGCAGACAGAACCTTTCCTGCTCTTGAGGACGTGTTGCTGAGTTGAGGACACTCTCCCGAGCTGAGGTTTCTGAAACCCCTGGCCAATCAACAACTCTAAGCCTAACATCTTCATTTCATCAACCCCAGCAAACAAGCAGTAAAGAGGGCAAAAGACTACTCAACAAGACTGGAATTTTAATTCAGCAATTTACAAAGTGGTTAAAATTTCACAGCAATTTTTGTGTGTTTATATTTTTTATAGGTCTGATGCTAACACCTTATAGTTAGTTTAATTGTGTATTGTATAGACATTTAATAACAATACATTGAATCGCATACCCTGAAATTTGACAACTGTTTAAAGGCATACTTAGTTGTTGATCTCATAGTATCTTGTATGACTGTTCCTATGACAAGACCATTGCACAGAACAGCTCCACATAAACATGATAGTCTTTGGAGAACGTTACGTGGTCTCTTTACATATTTTACTCTGTAGTTTAAGAGTCTGTCTTGATAATTTACTTATTTAAGTCAACTGATAAAAATAGTAATCGTGTTTTAATATTTCATATAAATATGTATATATGTGTATGTATACCACTTTACAATTTACAAATTATAATATTCTTTATATTAACCCCATTTTTCAACTATAAAATATGGAACTTGGCCAAGGTTAACTAGGCAGTAAATAATAAAATGGAATGTAAAGCTAATATTTTTGACACCAAGTCTAGTTCTGGCTTCACTAATTTTCATATACATGTAGAAAGCATCTAGAAATTTTATTTATTTATTTATTTATTTTTTGAGACAGAGTCTCACTCCATCACCAGGCTAGAGTGCAGTGGCGCAATCTGGGCTGACTGCAACCTCCACCTATAGGCGTGTGCCACCATGCCCAGCTAACTTTTGTATTTTTAGTAGAGACAGGGTTTCACTGTGTTGGCCAGGATGGTCTCCATCTCTTGACCTTGTGATCTGCCCACCTCAGCCTCCCAAAGTGCTGGGATTACAGGCATGAGCCACTGCACCCAGTGAGCATCTGGGAAACCTAAACACCTTCAGATTGTCTTTTAGTGTTCAGGGCAGGTCCTGAGATTCTGCATTTCTTGCAGGTGCCCAGGTGACGCTTACACCACTGGTCCCAAAAGCACTTGAGTAGCAAGGCTTAGTCTATACTGAGTTGGCCAATTATCTAGATGTTTCTAATTCAAGCCAATTTTCTTCTGCCTTATTATATAGATTGGCAATAAGAACATGGAAAATTTCAAGAGCATAATTCTTTGATGTTTTACAGAAACTCCAGATTGACACCATATTTTTAAATACTCTTTTAAAATATTATTGAAACACATATTTTTAAAAAGCAGCATTTTTAAAGTGCCTGTCATTACAATGTTCGCAATTTAGGTAGGGATATAAGAAAAGAACATATCGAAATAATTTATAGTCACTTTCTATAGCTTATGTGAAAATTACAGTTTTTCCCAGAAGGAAGAATTTTATGAGAACTAAATTAGGCCAAGGAGAAGTCCGGAGTTTCAGTCTTCAGCTGACCCTGGGAGTATGGAAAAGAATGAGACAGGGTTAAAAGAGAAAAGGGATATCTCAAAAGTGAGAATTTAGACCAAAGTTAGGAGTAAGCCAACTGGCAGAACAAGGGATTTTCTGGGAAAGAGTGGTGGGAAACACATCTGAGAAAGAAAGTCTGACAGGTGCATATAGAAAGTCTCTAAAATTGGGCAGAAAAATTGGCATTTCTTTTAGTGGAAAAGATGTCCCACACTAGAAAGCACAGAGCGTGGGGTAAGCACCTACCCCATTAGACTTCAGCAGTTCTCTAAATTTGATCTCATAGAAGATGGTGTTACAAGATTTTTTAGTAGAAATGTAATTCAGAGAATTAAAGCACTTAGGTTAGTGGAGTTGTCACTAATTACAGACTAGGCCTGAAAATTGATCTTTACATAATCACTACTAGATGTAATTTTGGTGAAAATCACAAGTGTAGGTTTTGCATAGGCTAACGGTTTTGAGAATGGTAGCACACCCACTCCTCCCCACACTGTGACTGTTGGTCACATGATAGTCACTGGGAAGTTTTGTGTAGAGCAGATATTATCGGGAGTCAGAAATCCAACTCACAGAATCTTTACTACAGGAAAAACTTAGTTAAGGATACACAATAGAAATATTTAAACTTTGAAGAGAAAGACAAGGAAGAGAATATACAATCTCAATCTTAAAGCCAAAAAAACTGAGCCCACAATAGATTGTTGATTTTTTTTTTTTTTTTTTGAGACGAGTCTCGCCTGTCACCCAGGCTGACTGCAGGGTCGGATCGATCTCAGCTCTCACTGGCAGCTCCTCAGCCTCCCCGGTTCACGCCATTCTCCTGCCTCAGCCTCCCGGCAGCTGGGACTACAGGCGCCACCTCGCCTCCTGCTAGTTTTTGCATTTAATAGAGACGTCAACTGCCAGATGGTCTCCCATCTTCCTGGACTGCGATCCGCCTGCCTCGCCTCCCAAAGTGCTGGGATTACAGGCTTGAGCCACACTGCCAGATTGTTGATTTCTTATTATTCAGCTTTAAGGAGAGAGAAGGAGGAAAGGAGGCAGGAGGAAAGCAGAAAAGCAGGGAAGATGGGAGAAGAGAGGAAGGGTGGGAAGGGAAGGGATGGAGGAGGAAGGGAGAGATAAGAAAGGAAGAAAGGGAAGGGAGGGAGGGAGGGAGGGAGGGAGGAGGGGAGGGAGGAAGGGAAGGGAAGGAAGGGAAGGGAAGGAAGGAAGGAAGGAAGGAAGGAAGGAAGGAAGGAAGGGAAGGGAAGGAAGGAAGGAAGGAAATCTCTGCATTTATTCAGACAACTTTTATTGTAGCTTCCTATGTGCCATGTTTTGTGCCAAGGTCACATGTCTAATAACAGGCAGAGATCCAAAGTCTACTGTCTTCATATTACTATGCTGCCTGAAAAGTGGCATTAAAATCTGTACAGAAATCAAATGTCAAAAGCAGTAAATGGTCAGTGAGAACTACAGAAAAATTGAGGTCACAAAAACAAATTGAATATACTTTCAACAGTACCCAGAGAAAGGGGCAATTATTTATATTACTTCAGACGCCTCAAGCGGGGTACAGAAATAGCCATAGGAAACACTGGGTAAAGGACAGTCACAAATACAAAAGGAAATGAACAGCAAAACATTAATTCAAATCCACTGTCTTCTGCTCCTGATACTTTAAATTGGTTATCTTGTATATTGTGAGATAAAGGAGACTTAGGGAAAGAGCTTGTCTGTTTTGCTCATTCTTCCACACCTAAGTCTAACACAGGGACTGCACATAATACATGGGTTTTGTAATACACAGGTGAAAGGTTACTTTCTGGACTCATGCAATTTCCCTCCCTGTGCAGTATTTGTGGATTCACGAGCAGGACAACATTGGTATGCCACATTTATTCTTTCATAGCAGGCTTTAATTATAAAATATATACCTTTCATTCAGTACTGATAATCTGCTCTCTTATACAAATAACGAGCAGTTTATGTACTGTAAGCATAGAGGGATCCCCTAACACTTATTTCAATATATATGACATCAGCGGCATAGTGGAAAAGCGCCTAACACTAGAATCAAAGCCTTTGGGTTGAAGTTCTTTGCCTGCAATTTACAGCCTCAGTTTTCTTATTTGCATACCTGCATTACTTTACTTGTAGGATATTCTAAAAAATATACAGAGTATCAAAATTGCTTTAAGGATTAATTAACATAATACAAGTAATAATTAAATAATACTAATAATTCACGGCTGTATTTTGGTGATAATGAATTGGTACCTATATTGCTTCAAATTATTCAAATTAAAATGCATATTGAATAGCACCTTTACTTATAGAGTTTAATTATAAGTTTCATATGATTCAGGACTTACTTTATAGTGATAAATTATGTCCACCTCCTAGAAGAACCAAGTACTTTTTCTTAGTGTTTATGTCAGCATTCTGAATTAAGGTCAGGCTCAGCAAGAGAGGCTGCATTCTACAGATGTAGAAGAGTAAATATTTGTTATGCAGCAGTTATTGAAATTATTCCCCAATTCCCAGAGCAATTTAAAGTTGGAGTGAGAGATCTGTGGAATGGGGAAACTTCTGATGCATTAGGGACAGTGTCCCATAGACCCAATTAAGAGGGGTGCTGGGAACAGACTGTGGGTGAACTAAAGCTCACAAATGGAGTAGCACTCTCCTGCCCACATAACTTTTAGAAACAGGGGCCGAGGTTCATGAAACACACTTTATGAAATGTGGGAGCTCCCTGGTTTAAAATATATCTACCAGAGCAAAGTTCATTCAAAGTAAGAGATTAATAATTCAAATCATGATTACTAAAATGTAATGCTAGAAGTAAAAAAGATGTAGATAGTATGAATGAAATAAAATGGATATTAGCTATGAATTAAGTGCATTATGATTCAACATTTTTGCTTATTTTACTTTAATTCTTTTTGATAAGTTAAATTCATATAGGATGTCTTCACTAAATTTTTTTGAAATGAGAAGTAATACAGATAAGCAATAAGTAAATCCATAGGACAAAAGCAAATTCATAAGTTTTAAGCCTCAAAAGTAAAAAGTCCGAAATGAATAGTTTGGGGTATGAATTCAGATAGGCGTATTATTGAATTAACATGCTTTAGCAAAGCCTATTAAGCTATATTGTAGATATTAACACTGAGGTTCACTGTAAAATATTTGGGTTCTGAAAAATAACAGTTGGCTTAATAAAGCAGGGGAATAATTTATTCATGCACATACACACCCCACAAAACATCGTATAGGTGCATTAAAATACAAATGGAAACATGTGAGGGATGTATATTTAAAATCATAAAATCTTAGAGCTTAAAACTTCTGCAGAAGTCATACAGTAAGATTTACCTTTTTATAGATTAGTAAACTGAGGTATGAAGTAAATAAATAATGTTTCAAAGTCACACAGTAGTATTTACATAAGTCACAATTACAAGTCTAATAATCAAGAAAATAAGCACAGGAACTCTCTGTACTATGTTTGCAATTTGTCTATAAATCTAAAATTATTCCAAAATAACGTTTAAATAAATAGAAGTTAAAATATATCCAGGATTCTTATGTTTTTTCATTGCAGTATCATAGAAGTTTTGAGATCATAGAAGTCATAGAAGTAAGCTAAGATTCCACTTTCTATAAGTAAGTTGAAATATAGTGATAAAATAATGTTCAAAGTTAGAAAATCACTATTAATATTTCAATTAGTAACAACTACAAAGTCTAACATTCTGGGTGACAAATTTCCAAAATAAAGAAATGATAAATGTTTGAGATAAGTAATATGCTAAATACCCTGATCTGGTCACTATACATTCTGTGTAATGAAACATCATTATTACCCTACAAATACGTACAATTATTATTCATCAATTTAATTTTTTTGTTTGTTTGAGATGAAGTCTCACTCTGTCACCCAAGCTGAAGTATAGTGGCGAGATCTCAGCCCACTGCAACCTCTGCTTCCCAGGTTCAAGCGATTCTCTTGCCTCAGCTTCCATACTAGCTGGGAATACAGGTGCCTACTACCATGTCTGGCTAATATTTGTATTTTTAGTAAAGACAGGGGTCTCGCCATGTTGGCCAGGCTGGTCTCAAACTCGACCTCAAGCCACCATGCCCAGCCAAAAAATAAATAAATAAATAAATTATTTTTAAAAAAGAAACCAAACTTTATTGCCATGACACTCTGCTATTTTACCACATCTGATTACACACTAAAAAGAGGCTTGGCCTGGCACGGTGGTTCACGCCTGTAATCCCAGTACTTTGGGAGACCGAGGCAGGTGGATCACCTGAGGTCAGGAGTTCAAGACCAGCCTGGCCCATATGGTGAAACCACATCTCTACTAAAAATACAAAAATAGCCATGTGTGGTGGCAGGCACTTGTAATCACAGCTACTCAGGAAGCTGAGGTGGGAGAATCACTTGAACCTAAGAGGTGGAGGTTGTAGTGAGCCGAGATCAGCTGTTGCACTCCAGCCTGGGCAACAAGAGCAAAACTCCCTCTCAAAAAATAAAATAAAATAAAATAAAATAAAATAGGCTGACAATCACAAAAAGATACCCTTCAAAGAAATTTACTTTCATGTTTAATAATTATGAAAATTTGAAATATATTTATAATGTTTTCATAGATTATATACAACTAGTAATTAAAACAATCAATCCTTTAGCAGGAATTTTATATGGTCATGGTAAATACATTTTTCTTTAAGCTAATTTATCTCAATTTTTTGTTGTCAAGAAATATGATGATCAATAAAAGACTTTTAATATTTTAAAAAGTATTTTAAAACTTTTTTGTATTTAAAAACCTGTGTTTATTTATTACATTTGAAATTTTAAGAAGTTTTTTCTAGTGTCTTACTTTTTATATTAGTTTTGTCAAAAAATACGTACTGGAAACTAATATGTGGCAGGCGTTTTTTAAGTACTAGAGATCCAGTGTCTGATTTAGCATTTTGTAAAGAACTGAGGGCTAGAAAAAGAGCTGTATTAAGTACACATGACATATAATGGCCACATTATCTATATGAGAAAATAACCAATACTTCTTACAAAACTATTAAAGTAACAACTTTTTTTCCAATAAATATGTTTGGGTTCTGAAAAATAACAGCTGGCTTAATAAATTAAGAAAATTTATTACTTTAGATAATTTATTAATTTAGTTAGAAAATTCCATTACTTTAATGAGGAATAATATATTTACATCAACATTTTGGAGTAAAAACTGACACATGAAATATAAACCTAAACATCTCTATCAATAAAATAATAAAAATAAAATAAAAGTGGGTTGTATAGTTTTTCTTTTTCCTCCCCAGAGAATAGAGTGCTTTCTTTTTAGAAATATCCACGCTATTTTGTTGAGTTATATTTTGACAAATTTATATGAGCCCCAAGAGATAATTTTAGCAAAACATTACTTTTATCTTCATTTCTTATGCTTCGCTTCTTAATAGTAATACCTAGCAGCATCTTGAAGTTCATAAAATATGTTCATATCCATTATGGCATATAAGAAACATTTTTGAGTATCTGTTATCTTCAAGAGAATGAAATTGCTACAGTCCCTCTCAAGGAAATCTGAACATAGTAAGATAAACAGATCTATAACGTAGTGAATATAATATAATTTGATGACTAGTAGAAAATGATGTATAAGTACAATGTTATTATGTTTCTATAGTAATTTCCTCTCCCCTATTTTAATGTGCCTAGTAATTCTAAAAGGTCACAAAAAAGTTAATTAGAATGTAATGCTTTATAAGCCACATCAATAAACAGCTTAAGAGCAAAACTGCATATACTTATACCAGAGTATGGTAGCTGAAGACCCACTATATTGCTATCTATATCTCTTCAGTTCATCTCCTGATTAATTTCCTAAAACATTACTAGCTTAATTTCCTCCAGAATGCTCCACTATCTCAATTCAGACACTGGAATAATTTTGGTGTTCTCATCTTAATTTGAGTCTTTTTCTGCCTTATTTCTTAGCCAAAGATAGATTAACTGGAGGGAAGGTTAAAAAGCTATCTGACTGATGTTTTAATTTGAAGTAAATAATCTAGGCAATGTGTTTCTCTGATGGTACCAGCTAAATTGAGTATTATTAAGGAGCTAGATTATTCCTTTCACATCTTGATCACCAACTCAAACACCACCAGTAGTGGTGAGTTATTTTTAAAAAGAGGAAGATATAGCATGGCTGGGCGTGGTGGCTCAGGCCTATAATCCCAGCACTTTGGCAGGCTGAGGTGAGTAGATCGTCTGAGCTCAGGAATTCAAGACAAGCAACAAGGTGAAACCCCATCTCTACCAAAAATACAAAAAAAAATTAACCAGGTGTGGTGGCAGGCACCTATAGTCCCAGCTACTCGGGAGGCTGAGGCACAAGAATCGCTTGAGCCTGGGAGATGGAAGTTGCAGTGAGCCGAGACGGTGCTACTGCACTCCAGCCTGGGTGACAGAACGAGACCCTGTGTCAAAAAATAAATAAAAAATTTTAAACAGAGGAAGATATAGAATAAAACATGCGGTGTGTGGGTGGGGAGTGGGTAAAGAGAGGAGTAGAGAATACAAAAAGAAAGAAAGTAAAAGTAGTACTCAAAAATCATTTAAGTGGTTTCAAAGACAAAGTTGTACTACTACATGGAAGTTCACCAAACCAATTTGTTGTTATTTCTACTCTCCATTGGTAAAATAATCAATCAAGCATGGCAAAAAAATTTGAACTTCCAGCCTAGTTCAATTTATCATATAGAAAACTAATGAAAATATGCAGTTGCTTAGATTATATTATCTTAGTTGTAGAGTAGCTATTGGAGCCTGGTAAAGAAATCCAACTTTGACTGTATAAAGATGAACTAAATAAGTGTGCTAGCTGTATATTTATCTCCATGATCGCCTGGAAATTGAGGACTGGCACTTGGTCAAGAGAAGGATGAAATGTCCTGGCTTGTCATTAATAATGTGCTATTTGAAGTCCAAAACTCCCCTAGAGGCATCCTGTACTAATTTGTTTACAACAATGCTTTGTATGTGGCTTAATTTTTTACATGCCAGATTTTAGTTTCTGGTCAGTGGGGTATAAAAGACCTCTAAAAAAAAAAAGACGTCTATAAAAAGACCTCAAACTTGAGCATTGGCTCTACTGAGACCAAAGTATGTTGATACATATATCTTGGTGTTTCATAATTGAAAGATAAAGTATGGCTTCACAAAATCAGTTTTCTCTTCAATTTTTTGGAAAATTTCCAAAATGATTGGCAATAATTTTTCTTTAAATATTTGATAGAATTGACCAGGGAAGCCATCAAGACATGGGTTTTCTTTAGGGTGAGATTTTTATTACTGATTCATTCTCCTTACTTGGTATTGGTCTATTCTGATTTTTTATTTCTTCATAATTGTCTTTTTTTTATTATTATTATTATACTTTAAGTTCTAGGGTACATGTGCATAACGTGCAGGTTTGTTACATATGTATACTTGTGCCATGTTGACGTGCTGCACCCATCAACTCGTCAGCACCTATCAACTCGTCATTTACATCAGGTATAACTCCCAATGCAATCCCTCCCCCCTCCCCCCTCCCCATGATAGGCCCCGGTGTATGATGTTCCCCTTCCCGAGTCCAAGTGATCTCATTGTTCAGTTCCCACCTATGAGTGAGAACATGCGGTGTTTGGTTTTCTGTTCTTGCGATAGTTTGCTGAGAATGATGGTTTCCAGCTGCATCCATGTCCCTACAAAGGACACAAACTCATCCTTTTTTATGGCTGCATAGTATTCCATGGTGTATATGTGCTACATTTTCTTAATCCAGTCTGTCACTGATGGACATTTGGGTTGATTCCAAGTCTTTGCTATTGTGAAGAGTGCCGCAATAAACATACGTGTGCATGTGTCTTTATAGCAGCATGATTTATAATCCTTTGGGTATATACCCCCTAATGGGATGGCTGGGTCATATGGTACTTCTAGTTCTAGATCCTTGAGGAATCGCCATACTGTTTTCCATAATGGTTGAACTAGTTTACAGTCCCACCAACAGTGTAAATGTGTTCCTATTTCTCCACATCCTCTCCAGCACCTGTTGTTTCCTGACTTTTTAATGATTGCCATTCTAACTGGTGTGAGATGGTATCTCATTGTGGTTTTGATTTGCACTTCATAATTGTCTTAATAGGTTGAATGTTTCCAGAAACTTATCCACTTCTTTTATGTTATTCAATTTGTGGTATATCATTGTTCACAGTAGCCTCATAGAATCCTTTGTATTTCTGTGGTATCAGTTGTACTTTCTTCTTTTTAATTCATAATTTTATTTATTTACTCTCTCCCTTTTTTTAATCTAGTGAAAGGTTAATTTCTAGTTTTATTAATTCGTTCTATTATTTTATAATTTCTATTTCACATATTTCTGCTCTGATTTTTATTGTTACAAGAAAACTACAAACCAATATCACTGATGAACACAGATACAAAAGTCCTCAATAAAATACTATGAAACTAAGTTTAACAATACATTAAAAGAATCATACATCATGACCAAGTGCATTTATCCTTGGGATGCAAGTATGGTTCAACATATGCAAATCAATAAATAGGATGCATCATATTAACAGGATAAGCAATACAAATCATAAGAAGCATCTCAACAAGTGCAAAAAGGCATTTAACAAAATTCAATATATGATTTAAAAATAACTCAACAAATTAGGTGTAGAAGGAATGTACTTCAACATAATAAAGATCATATATGACAAGCCTCTAGCTAATATTATACTCAATGGTATAAAGTTGAAAGCTTTTTCTCTAAAATGAGAAACAAGATAAGTATGCTTACTCTCATCACTTCTTTCTAATATCATCCTGGAAGTCCTAGCCAGGGCATTTAGGCAAAAAAGGAGAGAGAGAAACAAAAGGTATAGGCATCCAAATGAGGAAGAAAAAAGTAAAATAATCTTTGCTTGCAGATGACATATTCTTATATATAGAAAACCCTGAAGGCTCTACCAAATTCTTGTTAGGACTAATAAACGAATTTAGTAAAGCGGCAAGATACAAAATAACATGTAAAATTTATTTGTGTTGTTATACACTAATAATAAACTATGAGAAAAAGAAATTAAGAAAACAATCCCATTTACAATAACATAAAAAAAATACATAGGATATATTTAGCCAAGAAGGTGAAAGATGTATACACTGAAACTATTGGTGCACAAGTAATTGCAGTTGTTACCATTAAAAATAATAGAAAAACACACAATTACGTTTGCATCAACCTAATACAAGACATTGAAGAAAGATTTTTGGAGAAGACACAAATAAATGAAAAGATTCAAAGAAATTCACAGAAATCAAAAAACAATTCTAAATTCTTATGGAATCACAAATGGTCTCAAAAATAGCCAAAGCAATCTACAGCAAGAAGAAAACTGGGTATATTACATCATCTGATTTCAAAATATGCTACAAAGCAATAGTAATCAAAAAAGCATGGTACTGGCATAAAAAAACTGAAATATATATCAATGGAATACAATAGAGAGCCCAGAAATAAATCTATGCATTTACAGTCAATTGATCTTTGACAAGAGTGCCAAGAACACACAATAGGGAAAGGACCATCTCTTAAATAAATTGTGCTGGGAAGGCTTGATAGCTACAAGCAGAAGAATAAAATTGGAACCTTATCTCAAACAACATACAAAAATTAATTCAAAATGCATTAAAGATTTAAATGTAAGACCTGAAACTATAAAACTACTAGAAGAAAACATAAGGGAAAAGCTTCTTGACATTGGTTTGGGCAACGATTTTTTTAATGAACCCAAAAGCACATGGACCAAAAGCAAAAATAGACTAATGGGATTGCAACAAACTTAAAAGCTCTGTATAGAGAAAGAAACAATCAACAGAGTGAAGAGACAATTTATGGAATGGGAGAAACTTCCCAAACCATACGTCTTAATTCATTTTCTGTTACTTAGAATACCTGAAACTGATAAATTTCTAAAGGAAAGAAATTTATGTTTTATAGTTATGGAGACTAAGAAGTCCAGTAACAATGTGCTACAACTGGTGAAGACCTTCTTACTAGTGGGGACACTGCAGAGTCCCAAGGTGGTATAGGGCATTACATGGTGAGGGGACTGAGCATGCCAGCTCAGTTCTCTCTTCCTCTTCTTATAAAGCCACCAGAGTCATCCCATGATAAGCCTATTAATTCATTAATCCATTAATCTATTAATTCATTAATCCATGAATGGATTACTTTAATGCCCAAGCATCTCTTAAAGGCCCCACTTCTCATTACTGCCACATTGAAGATTAAGTTTCAACGTAAGTTACAGAGGGAACAAACATTCAAACCAAACCACCATACATCGGATAAGGGGTTGATATTTTAAATATATTAGGAACTCAAACAATCCAAAAACAAATAAGAATAATAACCCTCACTTTAAAAATTTGCAAAGGACCAGAATACACACTTCCAAAATAAGTCATACAAATGGCTAACAGGTATATACAAAATGCTCGTCATCACTAATCATCAGAAGAATACAAATTAAAACAACAATAAAATATCACCTCACACCTGTTATAATGTCTATTATAAAGATAAAATAGACAAAAGATAATAAGTATTGGTGACAATGTGTAGAAAAAGAAGCTCTTGTAAACTGTTGGTGAGAATGTAAATTGGTACACCCATTGTGGTATGAAGCTTTCTCAAAAATTGAAAATAGAACTACTATATGATCCAGCAATCCCACTTCTGAGTAATATCCAAAGGAAATGAAATCAGTATCTCAAAGAGCTATCAGCATTCTCATGTTCACTGTAGCATTGTTTACAATACCCAAGATATAAAATCAATATAAGTTTTCACTGAAAGATGAATGTAAGAGCATTAATATTGATATTGATACACATACATATAAAATGAAATTTTATTAAGCTTTATAAAAAAGAAAATCTTTTCATTTGCAACAACATGGATAATTCTGGAGAACATTATGCCAAGTGAAATAAGCCAGGTGAAAAAAGACAAATACTGCATGATCTCACTTATACATAAAATCCTAAAAAGTTGAACTCACAGAAACAGAGTAGAATGGTGGTGACCAGGGGTTGTGGGGAGGGGAAAATGAGGTGTTTGTCAATGTGTAAAAAGTTTCAATTATGCAGGATGAATAGGTTCCAGAGATCTAATCTACATCATAGTAACTATAGTTTGTAATGCTGTATTGTATGCTTAAAATTTGCTGAGATTTTGTCTTAAATGTTCTTGACACACAAAAAAAGATAACTTTGTGAGGTTATAAATATGTTAATTATCTTGATTGTTTTAATCATTTGACAATCTATCTATATATATGTATATCAAAAAGTTGCATTGTGATATGGTTTGGCTCTGTGTCTCCACCCAAATCTCATCTTGAATTTAATTCCCACATGTCAAAGGAGGGGACTAGTGGGAGGTGACTGGATTATGGGGGCTGACATCCCCCTTGTGGTTCTCATGATAGTGAGTGAGTCCTCATGAGATCTGATGATATAAAACTGTGTGGCACTACCCCTCGCTCTCTCTTTCTCTCACTCTCTCTCTCTTTCTCTCTCTTCTGCCACCATGTAAGACATGCCTTGTTTCCCCTTCACCTTCTGCCATGATTGTAAGTTTCCTGAGGCCTCCCCAGCCATGTGAAACTGTGAGTTAATTAAATAACTCACAGTTTAATTAACTCTTTTCTCTATAAATTATGCAGTTTCAGGTAGTTCTTTACAGCAGTGTGAAAACAGGCTAATACACACTGTATACATTTAACATATATAATTTTTACTTGTCAATTATACCTCAATAAAGCTGTGAAAATGCAATAAAAATGAGCAGATAGATGGTACTCTGGTTTGAATATGTCTTCCAAAACTCATGCTGAAATTTGATGGCCAGTGAGATGATATTCGGAAGTGGAGCCTTTGAAATGTGATTAGGTCATGAGGTCACTGCCCTCATGAATGGCTTAACGTTATTATTATTTCAGGAGTGAGTTGATTAATGCAGAAACAGGTTTCTGATAAAATGGATGAGCTTAGCCCTATTCTCTGTCTGTCTTGCAAGCTCACTTGCCCTTCTGCTCTTCCGTCTTTCTGCCCTTCTTCCCCTCCGCCATGGAGTGACCCTCATCAGATGCCAGCACCATGCTCTTGGACTTCTCAGCCTCCAGAACTCTCAGCCAAATAGAGTTCTGTCCTTTATAAATTACTTAGTCTGTGATACTCTGTGAGAGCAGTAGAAATTGAATTAAAACAGAGAGTAAATCTACTAAAATTTTAATAGGTCAATATGAGAGAAACAGATGATCCAGCTGCCACATCATCTCCTCAGTCTGTAATGACTGCAAAAGATTGCCTCATTTTATTTCAGGCCTGATGAATTTAAAACATATGATAATGATTCATAGAAAAATCTAAATTCCTCCAGAACCAGTGCCAATTAAAATGGTATGAGGTAAAGCATGAACTTATGATTCTGAGTCAGGGTATGGCCAGGTTTATTTGTTGCAACCCCATCAAGGGACCTAAAGCATTTTGAATTGGTGCATAAAATTGCCTGGAGGTAGTGTGCAAACTTTAATGGAATTTTTGGACACTAGTGCACAATGTGCTAAAATGAAACATGCTGACAAAATGTAATATAATTAGGGGGATAAAGTGGTGCAATTGTAGAAAGATTAAAATTTTAAATTATGCTTAAGGCAAACATTTTAGAATGAAAGTTACATATGCTTGTTGTATCACCTCTACCAGAAAGTATTTCTGAAATGTATCTTATGTCTGAATGGAAGATATTTCCCTTATGCAAATAATCAGATTATGCAAATCTTCATTCTGTTTTAATAGCATATGCTACACGGGAGCCTTTAGAATTATCTGAACATATTCAAGTGGCTAATGTAGGATACTAGGGTTCATCAAGAAATTTTGGCTTTAATTAAGGATATATGTATTAGTACAATTGTCTCATATAATCATCCAGAATGGCCTGCAGTCAATGGATCCTGGAGGTTAACTGTTAACTATTGGGACTAAACAATGTGATCATTACAATAACCTCAGCCATACCTAAAGTTGTGTTAACAATTCAAAATGTGCATCAAGCTAGGGAGATCGATATTTTGTGATCTATTTAACTAGTATATTATCTTCTTCTATTTCTATTTCAGAACAAATTCAAAGCCAGTAAAGATGGATACCAATGCATAATTACTATGTTCCCAGAGGACTTTTAAATTGTCTTGTTTATTGCCACATTATAGTGAGGAGACATTATATTCAATTGAAAATTACTGTTATTAATTATTTTGATGATGTAATTCTGTTTCAATCTGAATGTCAAACTGAATTACAAATGATGGTAAATAATATAACCACCAGAGAATGATTGATTAAACTTTCTAAAATACAGGGTCAAACACATGCAGTATTTTTTTCTGAGGAGTTTTAGAAATTATTTGGGCTGAAATCACTAGGAAACATTCCTCACACAATCAAAAATAACTTATTATTCTGTGAGCTCTAAAATCAAAACAAGAGACTAAAACGATTGAGTGATTGATTTATGAATAAATCATATATCATATCTGGAAATGTTATTATTCTCCATTCACAAAACTGGCAGGGGATAAGGAAATGCTGAATTTGAATGGAGCTCTGAACTGTTAACAGCAGGGGCTCTGAACAACAGCAGATGCTCTTGGAGCTTCTAAGAGCCATTGCCCTGTCAAAACCTTTGGAATCCTAAAACCACAATTCTCATATATTACTAGAAGTGTCAACATGCAATCATAATGATGGGAGCTTTTGGCCAAATTCCACTACTACTGCTACACTGGGGCAACCATGGGGATTTTAGCATAGACAATTACCATAGGAGGCCTCCAGGTTCATGCCTTTTGAAAGTCAATCATTGGCATGTCAAGCATTGATTTAGGCTTCTTCTGTTAGGAAAGTATGTAAAATTATTTTGACAACTGAAATATGCATAATATTAAGGGTCATATGGGAAGAGCATTCCAACAGAAAGATAAATGCACGTAAGTGTTCCCAGTTAAACGGAAATGGGATATTCAAGAATATGAGAAAGGGGGACTGGAGGTATCCATCGCATACCTGAAAAGGCCTGCTATGTCTTTGGCCACATATTAATCTCCTTGAGGAGTTTTTCACCCCATAGACAAATGGACCCCTCCCTGTTACCAGTTATCAGAGGATGCCAAACAAGCAGCACCATGTCTACTCTCCACCATGTCAAGCACAGAAAACTGACACTCAACTTCAAAGGTAGCAACATTGTGACTGGTCTATAACTGCACTTTAAAAAAGAAAAAGATAAATCTGCCCAGTGGCAGAATTAACACTGTATCTCATCATCAGAGAAACTATAGAATAAAAACAATAATACAGTATATACAATTCTTAGGCAGCTAAGAGTATGAATTGGCAATTTGGTCTGCAAAATGAGCCTTATAAAAACTGAAAGATAACAAGGGAATCCATGTATGAGATGGTAAGTTACAGAACATTTTATGGACCTGAAGAGGGATAATTAAAGTGGGATAGGTCTGTGCCTGTCATAAAATTTCATTCTGAATTCAGAAAAGGACTAGAATAAACAAATGGAAGCTTTCATTAGCTCTTTGAAAGTGGTCTCTTGGGGACATGAAACGAAAAGGCATGGAGGCATTCAAGCAATGCAACAATGTGTGTAAAAAATATGCATCCCACTGTCTTGAAGCTGAAGATGTACCAATAATTGTTATGCTTATCAACATAAAGAAATTAGAAACAAAAAATCAGTTATGGACTATGCATTAATTTCCTAGGGCTGCCATGACAAAGTACCACAAACTCGATTGCTTAAAACACCAGCAATGTATTATCTACAGTTCTGGAAGCTCAAGTCTGAACTCAAGGTGTCAGCAGGGTCAAGCTTCCCTGAAATTGGTAGGGGGAAATCTTCCCTTGCCTCTTCTTAACTTTGGGTGATTTGTCAGGAATTCTTGGCATTCCTCAGCTTGCAACCTGCTTCAGTCTCTGCCTCCATTGTCACATGGCATTTTCCCGTCATGTGTCTTGTGTCTCTTTGTCTCTGCTGTTCTTACAAGGACTCTAGTCATCTTGAATCAAGAATTCACCATGCTCCAGTATGATCTCATCTTAACCAGTTACAACTGCAATGACCCTATTTCCAAATAAGGTCACCTTCTGAGGATTCTGAGGTTAGGACTTCAACATATCTTTTGGAAGCACACAGTTCAACCCAAAATACAATATTTACTGAAAGAATCCAGGAAGACTTAAAGCTAGCAAGTGGATTATATTGGCCATTACCCTTAGTTCCAGGTGGATAAAAATGACTCTTGAATAAGAGAGACACTCGTTTGGGATTTGGATTTGCATCCTTAGAAAACAAAGCAAATACCACTACCACTATTAAAGGCTTATAACAAGCTTAGTACACTAATTTGAATGTTCATTATCTCATTAAGGAATCTATTTTACTCCAAGTGAAATATAACAAGTTATGAAGCATCATATACAATAGATTTATCATATACATGGATGTACAAAGTGGACTGAAATCTGCTTATTAAATGTGGGGAGGGTGACAGGAGACTGGTAGGATAACTTTCACAACTGAATGCATTTGTGTCAAAATATATGTATGCTAAAGAAAAGAGGGATTGATGAATACATTATTGAGATATTTTTGGAAAGATATGGAAAAGTGACAGGAAAGATATAAGCACTTATAGAAACTCCCCTGTTTCCAATTTTTTTCTTTGCTTGATAATATTGGTGAAACACAGACTGCATTTTTGAGTTTTGGAGGAAGGATCAGTTGCTGAATATGATGCTGTGACAGTATCTCTAAATATAACTGTCTACCATTCCTTCAAAATAAGTCATTCCTTCTTGTCATTTTTTAAAATGTGGGATTCGTGGGCTTTGTCTCTTCCCTCCTCAGTGGATGAGGCAGGCCTATCTGTTTGTGTTTGTCTAACCCTACTCCATATAATAATGAACTGATGAAGGGGAAAATCATTGGCTAGACTTTTGTTGCTGCCAGTTTTTTGGATCAGTCATCTTAATGCACTTAACAATCTAACCTCAAGGAGGATAATCTGGGTAAAAATTATAAAAATAAAAGAAGGGTAAGTATTTACTGATATAGAGGAAAGCAACAACAACAACAACAACAACAAAAAAAACAATTACACAAAAAGAAAAGGCTAACATGAACTGGTTATCTCAGGAGATGTTGATAGCAAGAGACTATTACCTCTTGGATGTATTTTAAAATGCCATCCACAAAGACAAAGCTATTTTCCTGCAGAAACCTTCTTTCTTTAAAACCTTTGTTTAAAACATATTCAAAGTATCATGTGCTCTAATGGTGGAGGACAGTAAGCAAAGTAACAAATATTTGACAAATTGAAACCATTGTTAGGTCAGGGTAACTTGTTGGGCTTACACACCCACCACTGACAAGCCCAATGTTTGCTGAGGAAGCCTATGGGAATCTCTTTAGCTTCCTCAAACTAAGGTATATTTGTAGGTTACTAACAAGGTTACGATAGTGTCCTTGGCAAATCAACATTTGGGGTTCAAAATGTGTACTCAGACTATTAGCAAATTGAAACCATTGTTAGATCAGGGTAACAAGCAATAAGTCATTAATGCAAATAACATGTTTGATGTAATTACAGAAAGATAAATTTAGCAAGAGAATAGAATAATTATTTATATATATATATATCCCAAACTGGGAGTACCCAATACAAATAAAATTAGGTTGGTGCAAAAGTCATTGTGGTTTTGATAAAATTCAACATCCCTTCATGATAAAAACTCTCAACAAACTAGGCATAGAAGGAACATATCTCAGCATAACAAAGGCCACATATGACAAACCCACAGAAAACGTAATACAGAATGGGGAAAATCTGAAAGCCTTTCCTCCAAGAATTGGAACTAGATAAGAATACGCACTTTCACCACTCCTATTCAACATAGTACTGGATGTCCAACCCAGAGCAATTAGGCAAATATATAAATAAATGAGAAAATAAGTAAATTAGAAAAGAGGAAGTCAAATTGTCCTTATTTGCAGATGACATGTTCTTTTATTTAGAAAAATCAAAAGACTCCACCAAAAACTTTTAGATCCAATAAACAAATTCAGTAAAGTTATAGGATACAAAATCATTATACAAAAATCAATAACACTTCCAGAAACCATAAACAAAGTAGCTGAAAAGGAAATCAATAAGTAAATCCCATTTATAATAGCTAAAAGAAAATACTTAGAAATAAATGTAACCAAGGAGGTAAAAGATTTCCATAAGGAAAACCTCAAAACAGTGGTGAAAGAAATTGAGGAGGACAGAAATGGAAAGACTTTATCCACACTCATGAATTAAAAGAATTAATACCATTAAAATGACCACACAACCCACAGCACCTACAGATTCAATGCAATCCCTATTGAAATGCTAAAGTCATTTTTCACAGAAACAGAAAAAGAAATTCCAAAATTCATATGGAACCAAAACAGGGCCCAAATAGCCAAAGTAATCCTGAATGGAAAGAACAAAACTGGAGACATCACACTATCCGACTTCAAAATATATTCCAAGGCTATAGCCAACAAAATATCATGGTGCTGGTATTAAAATAGACACATAGACTGACGGAATAGAGAATCAGAAATAAATCCACGTTATTTACAGCCAATTGATTTTTAACAAAGGTATCAAAAACATATATTGGGAAAGAGACACCCTCTTTAATAAATAGTGCTAGGAAAACTGAATATCCATATGCAGAAAAATAAAACGAGATCCCTAAGTCTCACCACATAAAAAAAAAAAAATCAACTCAAAGTGGATTAAATACTTAAATGTAAAACCCAAAACTATAAAATTTTTCGAACTAAACATAGGGGAAACACTCCATGACATTGATCTAAGCAATGACTTCATGGTTAAATCCCAAAAGCACAAGTAACAAAAGTAAGAAATAGACAAATGGGGCTGTGTTAAAGTAAAAAGTTTCTGCACAGCAAAGGAAACAATCAAGAGTGAAGAGACAGGCCACAGAATGAGAGAAAATATTTGCAAACTGTTTATCCAACAAAGGACTAACATCCAGAATACACAAGGAACTCAATAGCAAAAGTAAACAGTCCCATTAAAAAGTAGGCAAAGAATCTGAATAGATGTTTTCCAAAAGAAGACATACAAATGGCCAACAGGTATGTAAAATATGCTCAACATCACTAACCATCAGGGAATGCAAATCAAAACCACAATGAGATATTAGCTTACCCAGCTAGAATGGTTGAATGGTTGTTGTCAAAAAGACCCTCTGCCAAAAAAAAAAAAAGCAGATGCTGATGAGGATGCAGAGAAAAGAGAACTCTTACATGCTTTTGGTGGGAATGTAAATTACTATAGCCATTATGGAAAACAGTATAAAGTTTTCTCAGTAAAACTAAAAATAGAACTACCATGTGATCCAGCAATCTTACAACTAGGTATTTATCCAAAGGAAAGGAAATCAGTATATTAAAAGAATACATGTACCCCCATGTTATTGCAGCACTATTTGCAATACCAATGATATGAAATCAACCTAAGTGTCCATCAATGGATGAATGAACAAAAAAGATTTGCTAAATATACACAATGCCATACTACTTGGCCATAGAGAAAAAAATAAAATTAAGTCACTTGCAGCAACATGATAGAACTGAAAGTCATTATGTTAAGTAAATTAAGCCAGACACAGAGAGACAACTGTTGCATGTTCTTACTCATATATGGGAGTCAAAATAAAAAGTTTTACTTACAGCCAAAGAGAATAGAATGATGGATGGGGTGGGGGAAAATGGCAGATTAGAGGCAGGACAAACTTGCAGCTCCCACTCCAGTGGACAGGGCAGTGTGTGGAGACTCACATCGTGAACGTGTGCTCCAGGAACTATCACAGGAACATACCAGGAAAGCCGAGAGAATCCACACACCCTTTGAAGGAAGCAGATTGCTGCTGTAGGCCCCTGGAAATAGCCAAAAAAAACTGAGTGTCCAAAGTGTGAAAGTGTCAAAGGGGGATCATCCACCCCCAAACACACACCCTCACTAGGGAACCTGAAGGTCCATATCACAGAAGGATTTGGCCTTACCTGGAGCTGAGACAAATTTAGAGAGCTGAGCAAAATACAAGGGTAAAAGAAACAGTGGGAAGAGCCTTGTGGGCACTTTTGGTCCCCTGGAAAGCCATTTCTGACTTTGTCTCACAGAGGTTCTTGAGGAGGGCTGCAGAGGAACTAGGAAAAGATCAGAGGGAAAAGGAAACTTCCAGCTGATCTTTGTAACAATTTCAACAAGACGCTAAGTTTCCTGGACAGAACTTGAGGGAGGAGGTGAATTGAAGGGCAGACATAGCACAGAAGCTGCAGCAGGCAGGGAGGTGCAAAACCTGAAAGCCTTTCTTACTTTCTCCCCAGGAGGCTGGTAGCCTGGGGCAAGTTCTCAGTCCTTCTCACCCACTGCCTGGAAATTAATTCAGTGCTGTTGGTGGGGGCACTGTGGAAGTGAGAGCAGACTTATGGGCTGCAAGAGGGCTGGGTGAGGCCTGTAACTGCTGGCTTTCCCCTACATCCCTGGTAGCCTGCATGATACAGCAGAAGCAGCCATAATCCACTGGGAACATAACTCCATTAGCCTGGTAACCACACCCCTAACACCTACAGCAGCCACAGCAAACCCCGCCCAATGAGAGTTTGAGCTCAAAAATGCCTAACCCTGCCTCTACCTGATGGTCTTTCTCTACCTGCTCTGGTAGCTGAAGCCAAAGGACAAAATCTCTTGGGAGCTCTAGGGTCCCGCCCACCACCTGATCCTCTCTATACTACTGCAGCAGATGCTCTCTTAAAGTGCCACCTCCTGGCTGGAGGCCAACGAACAAAAAACTAGTGCAATAAACAAAACCACAACCAAGGACTCTCCCAGAGCCCACTTCACTCCCCTGACATCTCCACCAGAGCAGGTGCTGGTGTGGCAGGCCAGGTTTCACTAACACAGGCCTCCACAATGGTTTCAGTACCGACTGAGTGGTTAAGTTCAATATTAAAAGCTAAAAAAGCCAATCCAAAGGCTGGAGTGTAACAAAAGCCCATCAAGAGTTTTGCCTAGGCTTTCCTGGGCCTTAAGGCATGACAAAATCATAAAGGAGTTCTTAACAGGACCCGTTTAGGAATAAATAAGTTTTATTGGAGATTTGAAGAAACTCCCAGGACTCCACAAACAAGTTTATTGGAGGTCTGAAGGAACTCCCCAAACCTCCATGATCTAGCAGGAGACAAGATAAGGTAATCATCTCAGCACCTGGACCTGTTTAGATTAAGTAAACTTACTAAGGCTCCAAAAGAAGGTCTTCAGGACTCATACCTTAGTTATAAATTAAAAGAAGTTAATCACTCATGTCTTTAGATGAATGCACACATACACATAGACATACAGCTTAAAAGATATATAAGCTCTGGAAAACTCTGTAATTTTGAATTGGTCAGGCAATAATTTCCAGGCCTTCTCCCTGTAGCTGGTTACAGAAATAAAAACTCTCTTTCTCCCCAGTTCATCTTCATCTTGTTATTGGGCAAAAAGAAACAGCAGTCCGGCCCTCAGTTTGGTTTGAAAACACTGGCAACCTTGGCTGAGAGACCTGAAGATGGTTCACATCACAGGACTCTGTGCAGACACTCCTCAGTACCAGCCCAGAGCCCAGTGGCTCCACTGGGTGGCTAGATTCAGAAAAAAAATAACAATCACTGCGGTTTGGCTCTCAGGAAGCAACATCCCTGAAGAAGGCGGAGAGCACCACATCAAAGGGGCACCTCATGGGACAAAAGAATCTGAACTACAGCCCTCGAGCAACAAATTTTCCCCCTGATTTAGTCTACCCAAATGAGAAAGAACCAGAAGAACAATTCTGGTAATATGACAAAACAAAGCTCTTTAACGCCCCCAAAAGATCACACTAGTTCACCAGCAATGGATCCAAACAAGATGAAATCGCTGAATTGCCAGAAAAAGAATTCAGAAGGTCGATTATTAAGCCAATAAATGAGGCACCAGAGAAAGATGAAATCCAACTTAATGAAATTAAATAATAATAATAATAAGATATGAAGGGAATTATCTTCACTAAAACAGCATAAATAAAAAACAGCCACAACTTCTGGCCATGAGGAATAGACTTAGAGAAATGCAAAATATACTGGAAAGTCTCAGCAATAAAATTGAACAAGTAGAAGAAAGAACTTCAAAGCTCAAAGACAAGGCTTTCAAATTAACTCAATCCAACAAAGACAAACTAAAAAGAATTTTTAAAAATGAAAAAAGCCTCCAAGAAGTTTGGGATTATGTTAAATGACCAAACCTAAGAATAATTGGTGCTCCTGAGGAAGAAGAGAAATCTAAAAGTTTGGAAAACAGGCCAGGCACCGTGGCTCACACCTGTAATGCCAGCAATTCAGAAAGCTGAGGTGGGCGGATCACGAGGTGAGGAGTTTGAGACCAGCCTGACCAACATGGTGAAACCCCATCTCTACTAAAAATACAAAAATTAGCTGGGCATGGTGGTACATGCTTGTAATCCCAGCTACTTAGGAGACTGAGGCAGGAGAATCGCTTGAACCCAGGAGGCAGAGGTTACAGTGAGCCAAGATCATGCCACTGCACTCCAGCCTGGGTGACAGAGTAAGACTCTGTCTCAAAAAAAAAAAAAAAAAATTGGAAAACATATTTGAGGGAATAATCAAGGAAAATTTCCATGGCCTTGCTAGAGATCTAGACATCTAAATACAACAAGCTCAAAGAACACCTGGGAAATTTGTCACAAAAAGATCATCACCTAGGCACATAATCATCAGGTTATCCAAAGTCAAGATGAAGAAAAGAATCTTAAGAACTGTGAGGCAAAAGCATCAGCTAACCTATAAAGAAAAACCTATCAGATCAATGGCAGATTTTTCATCAGAAACCCTACAAGTTAGAAGGGATCAGGGCCGTATGTTTAGCCACCTTAAACAAAATAATTATCAGCCAAGAATTTTGCATCTAGTGAAAATAAACTTCATAAATGAAGGAAAGATACATTCTTTTTCAGATGAACAAATGCTCAGAGAATTTACCACTACCAAGTCAGCACCTTGACAAGAACTGCTAAAGGAGCTCTAATTCTTGGAATTCTTGAAATACACCAAAGGAGAACCTCATTAAAGCATGAATCTCACAGGACCTATATAGCAAGAACAAAATGAAAAAAGACAAGGTATTCAGGCAACAAATAGCACAATGAATAAATAGTACCTCACATCTCAATATTAATGTTGAATGTAAATGACCTAATTGCTCTACTTAAAGGATATAGAAAAACAGAATTCACCAACCAAGTATCTGCTGTCTTCAAGAGACTCGCCTAACACATAAACCTTTTTGGAGGACACATTTAAGGCTATGAACTTTCCTCTTAGCACTGCCTTTGCTGTATTACAGGGATGCAGGGAAGGTTTAATACATGCAAGTCAACAAATGTGATACACCACATAAAAAGAATTAAAAACAAAAATTACGTGATCACCTCAAAAAAAGCATTTGACAAAGTTTGACAAAGCATTTGACAAAGTCCAGCATCCCTTTATGATTAAAATCCTCAGCAAAATCAAGGACATACCTTAAGATAATAAAAGCCATCTGTGACAAACTCACAGCCAACATAATACTAAACGGGGAAAAGTTGAAAGCATTCCCGCTGAGAACTGGAGCAAGACAAGGATGACCATTCTCACTACTTCTATTCAACATAGTACTGGAAATCCTGGCCAGAGCGATCAGGCAAGAGAAAGAAATAAAGGGCATCCCATCAATGATAGATTGGATAAAGAAAATGTGGTACATATACACCATGGAATACAATGCACCCATAAAAAGGAATGAGTTCGTGTCCTTTACAGGGACATGAATGAAGTTGGAAACCATCATTCTCAGCAAACTAACACAGGAACAGAAAACCAAACACCGCATGTTCTCACTTATAAATGGGAATTAAACAATGAGAACACATGGACACAGGAAGGGGAACATCCCACACTGGTGCCTGTTGGTGGGTGGGGTCAAGGGGAGGGAGAGCATTAGGACAAATACCTAATACATGCAGGGTTTAAAACCTAGATGATGGGTTGATAGGTGCAGCAAACTACTGTGGCACATGTATGCCTATGTAGCAAACCTATGTATTCTGCACAAATATCCCAGAACTTAAAGTAAAATTTTAAAAAAAGAAACAAAGAAAGAAAGAAAGGGCATCCAAATCGGTAAAGAGGAAGTGACAGTCAGGCACAGTGGTTCATGCCTGTAATCCCAGTATTGTGGGAGGCCGAGGTGGGTGGATCACCTGAGGTCAGGAGTTCAAGACCAGCCCGGCCAACATGGTGAAACCCCATCTCTACCAAAAATACAAAAAATTAGCCAGGCGTGGTGGCGGGCACCCATAATCCCAGCTACTGGGAAGGCTGAGTCAGAAGAATCACTTGAACCCGGGAGGAGGAGATTGCAGTGAGCCGATATTACACCATTGCACTCCAGCCTAGGTGACGAGAGTGAGACTCCATCTCAAAAAAAAAAAAAAAAAAGGAAAAAGAGGAAGTCACACTGTCACTCTTTGCTGATGATATGATTGTATGCCTAGAAAACCCTAAAGATTCTTCCAAAAAGCACCTAGATCTAATGAATGAATTCAGCAAAGTTTCAGGATACAAAATTAATATATATAAATCAGTAGCTCTCCTACACATCAACAGTGGCCAAGCTAAGAATCAAATCAAGAACTCAACCCCTTTGACAATAGCTGCAAAAAAATTAAAATACTTAGGAATAAACCTAACCAAGGAGGTGAAAGACCTCTACAAGGAAAACACTGTTGAAAGAAGTCATAGACAACATAAACAAAAGGAAACACATCCCATGTTCATGGATGAGTAGAATCAATGTTGTGAAAATTGCCATACTGCCAAAAGCAATCTACAAATTCAATGCTATTCCCATGAAAATACCACCATCATTCTTAAAAGGATGAGAAAAGACAATTCTAAGATTCATATGGAACGACAAAAGAGCCCTTACAGTCAAAGCAAGACTAAGCAAAAAGAACAAATCTGGAGTCACCATATTACCTGACCTCAAACTATACTCTAAGGCCATAGTCACCAAAACAGCATGATACTGGTATAAAAATAGGTACTTAAATCAATGGAATAGAACAGAGAACCAAGAAATAAAGCCAAACACTTATATCCAACTGATCTTTAACAAAGCAAACAAAAACATAAAGTGGAGAAAAGGCAACATATTCAACAAATGGTGCTGGGATAATTAATTGGCAAGCCACTTGTAGAAGAATGAAACTTGATCCTCATCTCTCAACTTACATAAAAATCAACTCAAGATGGATCGATGATTTAAATCTAGACATTGACTTAGGCAAAAACTTCATGAATAAGAACCCAAAAGCAAATGCAACAAAAACAAAGACAAATAGATAGGACTTAATTAAATTAAAATGCTTCTTCACAGCAAAAGAAACAATCAGCAGAGTAAACAGAAAACCCACAGAGTGGGAGAAAATCTTCACAATCTATACGTCTGACAAACGACTAATATCCAGAATCTACAAGGAATTCAGATGAATTAGCAAGAAAAAAACAAGCAATCCCATCAAAAATTGGGCAAAGAACATGACTAGACAATTCTCAAAAGAATATAAGCAAATGAACTGGTTGTGGCGGCTCACGCATGTAATCCCAGCACTTTGGGAGGCCTAGGCGGGCAGATCACTTGAGGTCAGGAGTTCGACACCAGCCTGACGAACATAGTGAAATTCTGTCTCTACTAAAAATACAAAAATTAGCTGGGCATACTGGTGCACGTCTATAATCCCAGCTACTCAGAGGCTGAGGCAAGAGAATCACTTGAACCTGGAAGGCGGAGATTGCAGTGAGCTGAGATCATGCCACTGCATGCCAGCCTGAAAGACAAAGCAAGACTCCATCTCAAAAAATAATAAAAATAAAAGAATATATACAAATGGCCAAAAAACATGAAAAAACGCTCAACATCACTAATGATCAGGGAAATGCAAAACAAAATCACAATGAGATAACACCTCACTCCTGCAAGAATGGCCATAATTTAAAAATAAAAAAATAATAAATGTTGGCATGGATGTAGTGAAAAGGGAACACTTCTACACTACTGATGGGAATGTAAACTAGTACAACCACTATGGAAAACAGTGTAGAGATTTCTTAAAGAACTAAAAATAGAACTACCATTTGATACAGCAATCCCACTACTGGGTATCTACCCAGAAGAAAAGAAGTCATCATACGAAAAAGATACCTGCACACGCATGTTTACAGCAGCACAATTTACAATTGCAAAAATATGGAACCAGCCCAAATGTCCTTCAATCAACAAGTAGATAAAGAAACTGTGGTGTATATATACATCATAGAATACTACTCAACCATAAAAAGGAATGAAATAATGGCATTCACAGTGACCTGGATAGAACTGGAGAGCAATATTCACATTATATTCTGTGAAGTAACTCAGGAATGGAAAATCAAACGTACATTCTCACTTATAAGTGGGAGCTAAGCTATGAGGATGCAAAGGCATAAAAATGATACAATGGACTTTAAGGATTTGGGAACAGTTTGGGAGGGGGTGAGAGATAAAAGACTACACATTGGGTATAGTGTAAACTACTCAGGTGACAGGTGAACTAAAACTTCAGAAATCCCCACTAAAGAACTACTCATGTAGCCAAACACTTCCTGTTCCACAAAAATCTATTGAAATTTTAAAAAAAAATTACAGGAAATACATCACAGAGAATTTGGGGGTAAAAAGAATAGAATGATAGTCATCAGAGGTTGAGAAGGGTATTTGGGGGTGGGAGGGCAATGTTAAAGAGAGGTTGGCTAGGCCGGGCACAGTGGCTCACGCCTGTAATCCCAGCACTTTGAGAGGCCAAAGCAGGTGGATCACAAGGTCAGAAGTTCAAGACCAGCCTGTCCAAGATGATGAAATCCCGTCTTTACTAAAAATACAAAAATTAGCTAGGCATGGTGGCGGGCACCTGTAATCCCAGCTACTTGGGAGGCTGAGGCAGACAACTGCTTGAACCCGGGAAGCGGAAGTTTCAGTGAGCCGAGATCACACCAGTGCACTCCAGCCTGGGCAACAGAGTGAGACTTTGTCTCAAAAAAAAAAAAAAAAAAGGACAGGTTGGTTAATGAGTAATGAATACAGAAGCACAGTTAGATAGAAGGAATAAGTTCTAATGTTCAATAGCAGAGAGTACAATGATTATAGTTAAGAACAATAGTATATATTTCAAAACAGCTAGAAGAGAGGATTTCAAATGTTCCCGATACATAAAAATAATAAATGTTCAAGGTGATGGATATTTTAACTTAAATACTCTGACTTCATTGTTGCACATTCTACGCAAATAATAAAATATCACATATACCCCATACCTATATGCAAATATTATATATCACTAAAAAGTGAAATAAAATTTAAAAATTAATAAAATCAAAGAGGAATTGTTTTTAATCAGAGGTTATATTCTGTTCCACATGCTTCAATTCTGACATGGGTCTAGAGAAAAAGTAAAGCTCATTTAAACAATTTTGATGATATCTGTCAGCTTAAATTGTTTACGTATTTCTAGCCTAGCTTTTCTGTACTCATTGCAGAATGTAGATGCAATATTCTAAAAGCTCATTCTGGGTTCTTATGAGTGAGAGACAGGGCAGTGTCACAGATTGATTACAGGAGCTAGAGTCACAAATGGTAGATTTAAGATATTTTTTATTCTCTTATATGCTGGCTGGACAACCTTCAGCAAAACAGGTTCACTTCTTATCTCAGGCTTAGATCTGTCTAATAGGAATAATTATATTAGCTCATGGTAGTATTCTAAGAACTCCATCAGACATTTGAAAGCATTAGGCAAATGAGAGTGATTTATTCATTCGATTGTGGAAAGTTTTCAGATAATTCTTAAAAATAAAAAACAACACTTATTAAAGACTTTTTCTGTTTATTGGGGTCTCAAAATCTTCACATACTGTGATAATGCAGACAGCAATATATTTACTATTTGAATTGCATTAGAACAAGAATATACCAATTATATGATATAATTGGGTCTGATGACATTATCCCTGGAGTTTTAGAAAGTTTTTAATGCTCCATGTTTACCTTCTTACCTTTAATTTGTTGTAAATATTGGACCCCTCCCTGAGTCACCCCAAAAAGAATTTAAATTGCCTTATTGTAATGGCCGGTCCTTTGGAAGATGTTTCTGATGCTCAAAATGTAGCAAAACACGTAAGTCACCATAAAAGCCCCTAGAACCCATGGACCTGTATCTTTTTTCTCCAAGATTAAACTGGAAACTCTACACCTGAGTTTCAGAATTTTATATAGCTTCATCTATGAGTTTTACCTGAGAAATAAACTACAGGTAAGTGGAAACTCAAAGAAAATAATTACAGCATGCTGCTTGCTATCTAATTCTCACTTCTATCCCCTCACTTTATCATGAAAATTATTACATAAAATGGAGAACATTTTTTGAGGTGGTCAAGTAAGACAGCTGTTGAGAAGACTGGTCTCAAACCAAGGAAAGGAAACCATTCCTCAGGCTCAGAGGTACATAAATGATGGCATATTCCATCTTCTTGTTTTGTAAATATTGTTTTTCAATTATAGATTTTAATTTTATGTGCTTTAACTGGACATATCTAATTTTTCATCTGTCATGTTTTCATCATTGAGCATCCCAGAGATTTGCATGTTATCCTTGCAATATGTTATCCTTGTCTGGGTAACATTCACAACAGAACTCTCAGGTAGGAATCGGCCCCATTTAAAGAAGAGAAATAAAGGAGTTTCCAAGTCTTTGAGTTTCCAATCTAGACACTCTAAAATGAAGTTCAGTGTTCTTTTCCAGTGTCACCTGCCTCTTCAAAAACATTTATTCTGCCTCTTCTCTGCTTTCCCCCCAGAAGACAGAATGAGAACATTAGATTCTGCTGTCTGGTGCTCTAACCTAAAAACATCATTGCAAGACAGATGTATTCTCTCCCATTTTCTTCAAGAGCCAAGCAATTCGAACACTATTATTGGACCTATAATCTGCTTAAAAAATTAATTCTCTGTTCCAAATGTGTAGAACTGCAATACTATAATTGGACCATTTTCAGCAGCTGCTGTGCCCACTATGTTTGAAAGTATTTTTAAAATAGCTGAGACATCATATCACCTGTGTGGTTATATTCAAAAGCATTGTTGGGTTCAAATTATGTAAGACAAAAATACATTTTCTATAACTGAATATGAATGCAATTCAAATTGCATATAATTTTCTGTAAATATGAAGGAATGTAAATTACCTCTTCCACTAACCTTTTCTGGAAGCTCTTTGGACCAGAATTACCAGTGACCAGTGTCTGTTTATTCTTTGCCTAAGAATGTAGCTTTTGTTCACATATACTTTTAATTGTAACTAATTATGACCCAAAAAAGAATCGAATGTGTTTTAAGTTCCTACTGTCTACCATAAACTTATATAGTGGGGCTAACAGAGGCTCGTTAGCTTGATCTGTGTTTAACTGTTATCATATATGCTAAGTTTATTGTACTGAGCTGAGAGAAGCTAGAAATGCAGCACGATGCTACAAAGCTCATAAGAGGTGCAGCCGAGATTCTTTACAGCTCATGTGCATTTGACTAGTATTGCTAATAATGTTCAATACACCCTAGGGCCTCTATACGAAAACTGAAGACAAAAGGAATGTGTGGTTTTTCACATAATGAACAATGCCTTAATGTACTTACTACTTCTAGAAGAAAAACGGGGGGGGGAGATGGAAGAGACAAAAGCTTTCTTTAAAAAGGGGGGCTGGGGACCTGAATAGAAGAAGGGTTTGGTTCCTATAACCTCCAGGGCATAAGTCCTTTATCTTATTAACTGGGATGTTTTTCTTTTTCTCTGGGTTTCAATGAAGTCACTTTCACAGAAGTGAAACAAACTGGAAAACCAAGGCAGAATGGGGCAGTTAGCCTGATGAGTTTCATTACTTTAATAGCTAAAGCAATCAGTTAAGATCTAGCTGTGAAGGACCCAACAAAACTTTGGCCTTTCCTTCAAACTGAAACTACAAACACTTTAGTTTCCACTGATTATTCTAAAACTTGGCTAAAAGCTCAGAGGAAACAGGATTATCTCTTTTTAGAAAATAAAATAAATTAGGTAAATGACAAGTTAATGGGTACAGCACACCATCATGGCACATGTATACATATGTAACAAACCTGCACATTGTGCACATGTACCCTAGAACTTAAAGTATAATTTAAAAAAATAAAATAAAATAACTGAAAGAAGGTTAAAAAAAATAATTCTTAAAGCATGTAAAATAAAAAAGCCAAAAAATTAAAAAATAAGATAAATTATTAAAATAAAATGTTTTATTATCGATTTAACCTAAAAAGAACTACTACGTATCCATTTCCAAAGAAGATGAATTTTGAGTCAGCTTCTCTACAAGCCAAAGAAGGTGTCAACAATTGTCATGAAAAACACTTACAGAACTACAAAGCATAGGTCACAGTCAAATACTGGGGAGAAAAGTACATGACCCTGAAGAATATTCCCATAACAATCCTGAGTGTTTGTGTGTGTTTCAGCTTTAATATCCCCTGATCAAAACTCCAGTGGCTCCCAATTGCCTAGATAATAAATTATAATTCCTTAACTCTACATTTGATATTCATCACAAACTGGCAAAGCAGCTCTCCTCTTTTTTTTTTTTTTTTCTTTTCCTGCTATCCTCCTGTAATTGTTTTTTTCTTCAGAATTCCCACTGATGCCTTTTAGCCTCAGTCTATTACCTGAGGCATTTCCCCCTCAGCTCATCAGGACCAAATTCAATTAATGTGATGAAATCTTGTGCTACCCCTCTCTCAGAAGATTTCTCCTTCTTTGAAGTGCATCTGTACCTAATCTGGGTGTTTGAATAAAACGTGTAGTGATTCAGAGGCTTCCCTGGGGAAAAGTGACTGATTTCCTACCAATACACCTCACTACATAGCAATGCTGTGGTGATTTTACCAAGGTCCACATTCTGTCCCTTAGTCCCACAGACTTAAAATTGATTTGGTAAGTAAGAAGAGGCTGGATCTCATTCACAGGTGTAGATTCACATGAGTTCACAGATATGACTAGAAAGTACAGTGCCAAGCTTTCCAATGAGAAACAAAGGCCTAGGGGGAGCAGCCACCAAATTTCTCTGCTCATTCGTTCATTATATGCAAGTTACCTGAATGCAGGCTTGTCATTGGAAGGGAACACAAGTCAGATCAAGAGGATTACTTATGTGAATGGCATAGTTCATGGCATCGGGCTAATACAAATGCCAGATTCATTTTCCTTCACACTAAGGATAACCTTTCCAGTGGGACCACAAGACTGAAATTCCTTGGGTGAACCCTGCCTTCACCAGAACTTGGAAACTTCCTTTTGTTCTCCATTGCTGACCATCTACTCTATAACTGACTTTTTTCTTTACCTAGATGAAAAACTTTATTTTTAAAAATATTTGGTCTAACTATACTCATAAAATTTTGTAAGTACCTCAATTTTTTATTCACTTAATCCATATTATGTTGTTTTTATGGCATCAGAAGCCAATTGCTCTTTTTCTTTTATCTTTTTTTTTGTTTTTAATCTATGATAGTCCCTTCTATTAAAACTACATTTCTTTTTCTGGCTGGGACAGAATGCTCCTTCATATTTTTCTTTTATAAAACTGACTATGCAAGTTGTATACTTTTATTCTTTCACATGAATTTAGGATAAGTACTCATATCCCTAAAAAAAAACAACCAGCTAAATCTTTAATGCATTCAATTGAATGTATAGACTAATTTGAGAGGGAAATGACAGCATTCTTATATTTTTATCCTACCTATTAACATGTCATACCTTTTCAATTACTCATATTCTACTATGCCCTTCATTATAATTTTTGAAGAATTTTTGTAAAAGTCTTATGTAGGCCTTGTTGAGATAAACATAGATCTTTAATTTTTGTTATATTTATTTCTATTATTTTATCATTTGTTGTTAATATACAGAAAGCTATTGATTTTTCTGTTAAGCTCACTTCCAGAAGTCTTACTAATTTTTCTCATCTGGTCTTATAAATTTTTGTCTTTTTTAATCTATACTTCAGTCATTTCCTCGTCTTATGATTTTAACCAAGACTACCAATTTTATATTAAAGAATAACTATAAAAGTGGGCATCCTTATCTTATTCCAGATCTGAATAAGAATGCATAAAATGGCCGGGTGCGGAGGCTCACACTTGTAATCCCAGCACTTTGGGAGGCTGAGGCAGGCGGATTATCTGAGGTCAAGAGTTCAAGACCAGACTGACCAACATGGTGAAATCCTGTCTCTACTAAAAATACAAAAATTAGCTGGGCGTGGTGGTGCACGCCTGTAATCCCAGCTACTCAGAAGGCTGAGGCAGGAGAATCACTTGAACCCAGGAGGCGGAGGTTGCAGTTAGCTGAGATTGTGCCACTGCACTCCAGCCTGGGTGACAGTGCAAGACTCCGTCTCAAAAAAAACAAAACAAAACAAAACAAAAATCTTTAAGAATGTATAAACTGTCTCCATTAAGTATTAGTGAATAGTAACTTAACATAGTTTTTTTGGTAGTTTTCTTTGAAGTTCAGAACATTACCTTCTGCTTGAGGATTTCAGACAGTTTCTATAAAAATTATAAATTGAACTTTACTAAATGTGTTTTCTGCATCTTTTGAAATAATTACTACTTTTTTCCTTAAGTCTATTCATCCATAATTTACTGATGATGTTTACCAAATGTTTAAGAAAGGATAATTCTTATCTCCTACAATATTAGTCCCATTTCCTTGGGTTGTTATGAATAAAAAAAATTAGAAATGTATCTGGCATAATCAATACATAAATTACTATTTTATTATTATTGTTTTTGATTAAAGGATTAAAATGCAGATTATTAATGTTTTACAAAGTGCATTGACGATTTTAAAACTATGCTCCCTGGAATCCTCTTAAACTTAACTGAGGGAGTAAGAGTGAATAAACAAGTAAAGAATGGGGTTTTCTTCTCCCCTGTACACTAGTGTAACTTCAACTGGAGAAATTTTTCTTTTTATTTGTTTTATATATATTTGTTATAAATTTTATTTTTCAATAATTAATGGTTAGACATCATTGGTTTAGTTCAATGTGTATGTTTTGAATAAAAACACTATTATCACAATTGATTCTTTAGTTGTTGCATGTGTGAAAATAAATTAGGTAGAGGCTACGATAAATACCATTACATATTTTAATCAAAGCCCGTGATAAAATTGGCATTGTAAATATTTTTAATGTATTCAGTTTTTTTTAAATCATTTCTTTGAATGCATACTTCCTCATTATACCGAAAAAAGATATTGGAGGAATATGAAGGTATGTTCCTTTTCTCAACGAGGTTACTCTCCTCAAAGAGGTTATATGCAGATACATAACCACTACTATACCACCAGTAGTCCAGACTGAGTTTTCAAAAGATGCTCACCTACACAGGGCCACATGATGATTTTGATGGGCCCTAGGCACTTTTTTTTTTTTTTTGGCTTTGTGGGGCCTTATTTCCATAAAGATTTAAAAGTTATATTTTATTTCTGCATCGTTATACAAACAAATATAGTATTTATTAAAATTTAAAGTTCACTTTTTTCTTCATATTTTAAAAGAAATCAAAACATTTTCTTAGGTTTCTCACAATATGGTGGGCGTACTGTGCCTAATAGATAAGTTGGCCCTGCAGCCATGGGTCAAGATTCCAAATCCATATAAGATCCTGCCAGGTAATATAAACAATTGAAACCAACAATTGAGAATAACATGAGAATAACATGTTAATTAATAACTTATATTCACCTCCAGTGACAAGAGAGAGTGAGGAGAGTAGTCTGGTAGAATGGAGAGACATGCATTGGATCCAATGGGTCAGTTATTAATATAACTAAGCTCCATGACAGAGACAGGTCTAATGTTTTCAAATATTCTAATTTATTCAAAGACAAGCTGAAGGCACAGATTTTTATACCATATCTGTTGATTAGAATGTTGATCTCTATTTCAAATTTAAACACAGTACAGACAATCACTGCCAAACAAAGCATACCTGTCTGCTGAATCTAGGCTGTAGGACACTGATTTGCTGCCAATGGGTTAAGAGGCAGAACTTGTGGAAATAGCAATAAAGTGGATTGGGATCCAAAGATCCTATAATCATATGTGTTCTCTCTTAACTCTGAGACAGTTAGGTTAGGATTCCTGCTCTAGTGGCCTGGGTTTTACAGGAAGAAATTTTCCCCAAACTTATATTGTTGCATCCAAATACAGAACTGCAATAATACAGAATATGATTCTTAAAAGTAGCTCTCACAGACACTGTATTAACATATTCCGGTTCTATCATTCACAGAGTTCTGTTGGGGAACAGTGTATGTAATATGGAAAGGACCAATGACTCCACGTTGACAGAATTTGTCCTGGTGGGGCTTTCTGCCCACCCAAAGCTCCAGACAGTTTTCTTCGTTCTAATTTTGTGGATGTACCTGATGATTCTGCTTGGAAATGGAGTCCTTATCTCAGTTATCATCTGTGATTCTCACCTGCACACTCCCATGTATTTCTTCCTCTGTAACCTTTCCTTCCTCGATGTTTGCTACACAAGTTCCTCTGTCCCACTAATTCTTGCCAGCTTTCTGGCAGTAAAGAAAAGGGTTTCCTTCTCTGGGTGTATGGTGCAAATGTTTATTTCTTTTGCCATGGGGGCCACGGAGTGCATGCTCTTAGGCATAATGGCACTTGACCGCTATGTGGCCATCTGCTACCCACTGAGATACCCTGTCATCATGAGCAAGGGTGCCTATGTGGCCATGACAGCTGTGTCCTGGGTCACTGGGCTTGTGGACTCAGTAGTGCAGACAGCTCTTGCAATGCAGTTACCATTCTGTGCTAATAATGTCATTAACCATTTTGTCTGTGAAATTCTGGCTATCTTGAAACTGGCCTGTGATGATATTTCAATCAATGTAATTAGTATGACAGGGTCAAATCTGATTGTTTTGGTTATTCCACTGTTAGTAATTTCCATCTCTTACATATTTATTGTTGCCACTATTCTGAGGATTCCTTCGACTGAAGGAAAACATAAGGCCTTCTCCACCTGCTCAGCCCACCTGACAGTGGTGATTATATTCTATGGAACCATCTTCTTCATGTACGCAAAGCCTGAGTCTAAAGTCTCTGCTGATTCCGGTAGTGAAGACATAATTGAGGCCCTCATCTCCCTCTTCTATGGAGTGATGACTCCCATGCTCAATCCTCTCATCTATAGTCTGCGAAACAAGGATGTAAAGGCTGCTGTCAAAAACATACTGTGTAGGAAACATTTTTCTGATGGAAAATGAATACTTTATTTATACTACATGACTTAATATTCAATGCTACTGCAGACATAAAATTCAGAAAGATAAAATTACCACGTGAAAACAAATTTCCCATGTGGCATTCAAAACCATATGGTACAAATAGTTTTGGGCCAAACACAGTGGCTCATGCTTGTAATCCAAGCACTTTGGGAGGCCAAGGCAAGTGGGTTACCTAGGTCAGGAGTTTGAGACCAGCCTGGCCAATATGGCAAAACCCTGTCTCTACTAAAAATACAAAAATTAGATGGGTATGGTGGCATGGGCCTGTAGTCCCAGCTATTTGGGAGGCTGAGGCAGGTGAATTGCTTAAATGAGAAAAGTGGAGGCTGCAGCGAGCCGAGATCATGCCACTGAACTCCAGCCTGGGTGACAGAGCGAGACTTCATCTCGAAAAAGAAATATTTTCTTTTTACTATCAGATTTTTGTTTAAAAACATATAACTATAGAAATAAAACATGTTCCTGGTGTTAAAACATACTATCACGGATAAATATTGAAAATCTCTTTGGAAGCCTGAGCAAAAAATAATCACTCTCCAATCTTCAGAAAATAATCAAGGCAAAAGGCATTTGAAAAAGCAATTTACGACCTATATTAAGTTCATTATTTATCAGTATGCAAAGTAAATATTAATCAGCACATGATGTATTATATATTCATTTTTAATTGTTCATTTATTTACTGTACAATGTCCACCACACATATAAGCTCCCTGAGGATAGGATCTTACCCTACAACATCTAAAAAATCTTGTAATACAGCCTGACATATAATGGGTACTCAATAAATATTTTTGAACAAATAGGTGAGCCACCTCATATATAAAACGAGAAATGTATGTTTGTCATATCCGAGTAGCAAAGGTTATTCAAACCAGAAATTGATTAAATATTTCTAAATAAACTGTATTGGCATTAGTCATATACATTCCTTAATAGCGAAGGCATCACCTTTTATTTTCCATAACTTTTCTTGAATTTGATTCATAATGAGACTAAGATAAATGAAAGAGTTCCCTGGTAATGCATCCTAAGTTTTAATTTAATAAAATATAGGTAGTCTGGCAGCATAGTGCTACTCGTGGACTTTGAAAAGAGACAAGGCTGAAACAAGGACTTTTGATCTACTCTGCATTAGATCACACAGAATCTAAATAGTAGAAAAACTAGGCAGAATGAGTGACTGACAAAAATTGTGATATGAGAATAAGAAGTGGCAGAAGAAATTAGGTCAAGTCATCCAGTGTACCGAGGAGCACAGGGTTTTGGGCACTGAGGGGTAAGACAGAAATGGCTCAAAATTGAGATCATCTCTATTTATGCTCCCTGTGGGGCAGCACTCATGTGAGGAAGTCCTACTTCCATTGAGGGAACTGAGTCAGTTATGGTCAATAGAAGAAAGCATTCCGTTTACCTCCAGATCTTTGAGGAGTCTATGGTAGTTGAAATATAAAAGAGAAATCCAAAGTAAAAGACTAGAGCTACTTCTAAGTTGTGAGAGTAAGACCACAATACTTTACTGTCTTGTTAAAAGATAATTATTGTAATTTCATAATATAATCAGTTAATTCATGCACAGCATTTAACAGTGCCTGGAATATCCTAAATGCTCAATAAATATCAGCTATTTTATTATTTTTAGTGTTAGGTATTCTTTAGTAAGTCAGAAACCTTTGAATTGGCACAAGATTTTTATCCTTTTTCTTTAGGGAATAACTGATGCTATTAACTCTCTCATCTCTCAGCTTCAAATCTACTTTTCTATGTTCTGGCTTGCTAGTTAGGGTTGGCACACTGAAAATCACATTTCTCCTTTGTTAATGAGCTTCTGTTAGACTCCACCAGAAGAAGTGCTAGAGGATGAATGAAAGCTTGGATGAAAATAAGGGATTTGCCCCTCCCTATTTGCTTCCCATTCCTGTCAGCATCACCCCAGCTTTGGTTCTTCACTATGACAATTAGCTGCTTCCAATATTGGTTTTAGTTCCATCTATTTTTCTCCATAATCCAGAACTAATAATCTCCCAGCACCATATCCTCAGAGTCTTGAGTCTGTCACTCGGCTCTTACTTCTGGTAAATTAATAAGGCCTGTCCAGTTTTTAGTCTCTCATGAGGTATCTTTAAAAGCAATGAAATATGCAATTATCTGCTTGAGAAATGTAGCAAATCAGATGGATAATAAGCAATAGACTGGGTCAAGCTACCATTTCCATACAGAACTATGTAACAAAATGTATGTGTAAGACATCTGCTTTTACTTCTGCAGTTGCTTTGTTGTTTCTAAACTGTAGACTATTAAGTCTCT